>NC_072481.1:59630785-59953701 GCF_027574615.1 Eptesicus fuscus
TGTATGTGTGAGGTGATTAAGAATATAATGACTGCAATACTACAATACGTGTTGATGCCAGTGCCTTCACTCAAGGTGGTATAGCAGTCCTATATGAATGGGTTCCATCATCAGTGCAGATGTCAACAAAGTGAAAAAGACAAATAATGTCTTAGTATTATTTTGAAAGTAGGTTTGACTTTGGAAATCCCCCCAAAGGGTCTCAGGGACCCTGAGGGTTCTGCTTATTTTGCTCTGAGAACTACTACTCTAGAGGTTCAAAGGCTACAGGATCAGGTAGATAAATGAACATGAATTTTCTGAGCGTTTTAAATAAATATTGTGATAAAGGAAAGCACTGTCTTTTAGGAACATTTCCCAAAAGAAGTTATGTCTGAATGGGAACCTGAAGGATACCTAAGTGTCAGCCAATTAAAGAATGAAGTCTTTGGCTCACTGATTCTTGTGCCTCAGAATACTGTTTGTGTTTTCATTTTACTAACGCTCTTTCTAAAGGCCAAAGAGATCTGAACCATGTGGTTCCAATATGGCAATTGGATTCCAAAAATCATGTGTGCCAGGTCAAATAAGGTCATCAATAAGCCATTACCAATCCAGGCTGAGTTCCTATCGGAATCCGGAAGAGAGAACCTGGATGGTTGCATGAGAGTCCGTGTCGTATTGCAGAGGTTTTTATGTAGTGATACAGAGGTCAGCTATTTTATGTGTTTTGACGCTCTGTGTCCAAACAGAAGTAAACGCAGACCAGTCCCCATCAGTAGGACATGACTAGATATCACTAACCATTTTAACTAACACAATGTACAAAATTACTAGCATAGACTGCATTCCCAATATGTGACATAGTGACCTTACAGGCGTTATCATATTGACGTGAAACAATTTGATAGATATTTATGGTATCCCCGTTTTTAAGACCAGAACACTGAGGTTCAGAGGCATTCACAAGCCAAAGGTCACAAAGTACCTAAAGTATGGAACTTGCTCCTGAGCCAGAGGCTTCTAACTGGGAAGTCTCTGCTCTTTCTCATCCTGGGAGCAGGCAGGAGGGCATCAGGAGGAAGACAAGCCCAGAGCCCACACTGTCTGTCTCCCACTGGAGCACCAGTTTACCTGGGCAGCAGATTCTTTTTTTTTTTTTTTCTTCTTTTTGTTGTTGTTAATCCTCACCAGAGGATATTTTTTTCCCATTGATTTTTAGAGAGAGTGGAGGGAGGGAGGGAAGAAGAGAGCAAGAGAGAAAGAAACATTGTTGTGAGAGATTGATTGGTTGCCTCCTGCACTTGCCTTGACTGGGACTGGGGATCAAACCTGCAACCCAGGTACCTGCCCTTGACCAGAAATCAAACCTGAGACCCTCAGGTCCACAGGCAGATGCTCTAACTACTGAGCAAAACTGGCCAAGGCTGAGTGGCAGATTCTTAAAACATTTTCAAATTCAAAACAAAAATAGATATCCTATATAATAAAGAGGTAATATGCAAATTGACCCTCACACTGTCGCATAAGATGGCCACCCCCATGTGGTCAAAGATGACCGCCACAAGATGGCCAGCAGGGGAGGGCAGTTGGGGGTTACCAGGCCAGCAGGAGAGGGCAGTTGGGGACGATCAGGCCAGCAGGGGAGCAGTTAGGCGTCGATCAGGCCGGCAGGGGAGTGGTTAGGGGTTGATTAGGTTGGCAGGCAGGTGAGCGGTTGGGAGCCAGCAGTCCCAGTTTGTGAGAGGGATGTCCAACTGCCAGTTTAGGCCCGATCCCTGTGGGCCTAAACCAGCAGTCAGACATCCCCAGAGGGGTCCCAGATTGAAAAGGGTGCAGGCTGGGCTGAGGGACACCTCCCCCCCCCAGTGCACTAATTTTGTGCACTGGACCTCTAGTATAATGAAATAAAATGGAAACCACTTGAATTTTTAAGACTCAGATGGAGACTTCAAAGGAATGTCCTCTCAGGAGAGGTCAATGTGGGGTAACCCCAGATTGCTCAGAGTCAGAGTTCAGACACACCTGCATGGAGGGGACTTTGGATGCACTCTGAGATAATCATTCTTATATCAAACAAACCAATGTGATTCCCCTAGTAACCAGGTCAAATGCTGTCCAGTTAGTGTTCAAAACAGACTATTAGTGCTAGGAATGAGCTTGTAATTCCTGATTGTTATGGGTACAAGGCAAATTTGTAAACATCTTCCATGGATGTGACATCAGTATGAGAAAAGATGAGGTTAGAAGGAAAAAAGCAATTAACTTGAATATTTGCAAACAGCAACTAATATTTATTAGCAGATAATATTAACTCTAATATTGAGTGATAACACTAAGGGTGAATGATAATAGTGGTTATGAAAATGAGTGTGACAAAAACTATGTATTTTTTTGTATCTACCATGATACACTGAACACTGCATAAATTCATTGTTTAAGTAAACAGCACAACTATCTATAAGGCGATCTTATGATGCCCATCTGTGTGTGTATTCAGACATAATACCACTGCATTCATGTTATCCCAACAAGCCTACGAGCTATTACTATCCATATGCTGCTGATGACAAAATTGGTCTCAGAGTAGATAAGTAATTGTTCACGTTTACACAGCAAGTAAGTGATGGAAATATGCAGAGACCCCAGGGCGCCGGTCTCAAACGCCTCAAATCTTTCGATGCCATGCTGCCTTGATATTAGGTAGACGTAACTATATAATTTTTGTCTAAACTTGTATACCTTTAAGTGTAAAAGGAGACTAGTAATAATTGTGCCAGAGCAAGAGACATAAATTGGTATTGTCTCAAGACATTGAGGGATAAATGGTTAACTTGCTGTTAGGTACAGATAGGGGCTCTGCAGTATCAAACTTCTTAAAAATAAATGCATTTAGATATTTCTTGGTTTTAAAATATTTACTAATGATTTCACCTTAAGCAAATTTTTGTAATTTAAGGGGGGAAATGCCTTTGTGTACGCTTGGTAGCTGAAAAATAATTTCTACCTAGCAATTTTAAAAATAACAGTAAAATAAAAAATATGCATCATTTCTGGTGCATTTTTATACATGAAGAAACAGAATTCAGGCATAAAACTCTAAAGGGGACAAAGGAGATCTGGAAAACTCTAATTCAGTATTAGAAGTTAATGAATGTGGCACTTGCTATGTTCCAAAATATCATTACTTACTGATTGAGGGATGGGAAATTCTGAGAAGTATGTTGCATACTTGAGTATTTTCCTACTTCAGAAATAATCCTGAAACAATAACTTGAGACTCTTATATAACTGTGGCAGGTAGCTACTCCACCTTGATCCAAGTACAAGTGTGAGCATGTTTTTTTCCTTTTATAGTTGCCAATGTATCATAGATGTAAGTCTTAATAATGTCTTTCCAGTAAAAGAAGAATAGCTTATAATTTCTTTTGTTTCTTTTTCTTTGATGCAAGAGTTCTCTCCTCCCAGTTTTTAACCTGCTTTGTTCAGTCTTTTGTTTAATCTTCTCTCTCTCATTTTCTTTCCTTCTCAGTAGATTTATATAAAGTTAAGTGACTTAAGCTGTTTGTGATATTATTTTTGGATTTTACTGCTTCTTAGTTTGGCTGCTCCTGATCATATCCAGATTTATTTTCTAGAGGAAGCTAACTTAGTAAAATCTTTTTTTTTTCTTTTTTTTTTTTATAAAATAAGTACTATAAACTTTCAAGCAAGCGGGCCACTCCAAAGTACAGATCTGTTCACAAACAGATGGGTTTTTCTTTTTTCTTTTTTTAATTCTAAAGAGACATACATACATTCTTGAGTGATACAATATGTACCAGCTTTGAATAAACATGGTATCCAGACATTAGGTCTAAACAAGAGAAAGAGCAACAACTCAGATAGTGTATTCTACCACGGTGAGGTTTTGCTTGGTATGTGTGTGCATCTTGTAAATGTTTGTACTTAAAGTTGACATGCCATGCATGGTACTCCCACAAGCTTACCTTCAGAAGGAGGTGATGGAGACAAATATACATCTGCATACATGGCAACTTGCCAAGTGCTGAGGGAATTATCTCTCATCCCCCTGCATTCTTTTTCATTGTCTCTTCGTGAGCCCAGAACATAATGAGGAACAGAAGTCAAAGGAAGCAGAGTTCTTAGGTTCACTGTCCACATTAGCAGAACCTGGTGGTACAATTAATAGCTGAGGTTCTAAAGCCAAACAGATCAAGGAAGACAAGGCATCCTGTTCCCACAGACACCATTAAGCGTGGCAATGCTAACGTTAGGGACATTTTGTTTCTTCTCTTCGGTATGGCAAACACTGCCAGAACATCCAAAAACCTGCATCAGAATTGCTCAAGGTATTGAACTGTATAATATCATTTCATATGAAAAGGGGACAAGGGGAGAAAGCAAGATGGTGGCATAGGTAAACACCTAAACTGCTGCCTCGCACAACAATTTCAAAACTACAACTAAAAGACAAAACGGACATCATCCAGAACCACAGGAAAGCTGTCTGAGTGGAAATTCTATAACTAGAAGGAAAGAGAAAAGCACATGTAGACTCATAGGAGGTGCAAAAGGCTAAGGTACGGAGGCACGCACGCATGCGGAGAGGATGGGTAGCTGAGTGCCTGGCTGGCTATCCCAAGCGGGAGGGAGACAGAAGCTCCCGACTGCACTGAACCCCAGTCCCAGGCAAGACCCTGGGGACCCAGACTCATACTGGGGGAATCTGGACTGTCAGGAAAGGAGAAAAGCACACAGAGACTGAGGGGAGCTGCGAAAGGCAAGCGCGAGCAGAGAGGACTGACTGCTGAGTGCGCTGCTGGCTTTCCTAAGTGGGAGGGAGACGGAAGCTCCTGACTGCACTGAACTCCAGTTGCAGGCGAGAATCTGGGAACCCAGACCCATTTGGGAAGAAACTGGACTGTCTGGCAGTGGGCGAAACTCGAGGGCGGCTTTCTCTCAGAGGTGCTTGCAGTGATTACTGAGGGACACTGAGACCCAGGGGCCTCATAGGGCAGGGCTGACAGGAAGCCAAGGCTGTCTGCTCCACCCTGAGACTCTGCCCAATCCAAGCTGAGCACAGAGGCTTTTGCAATTTTGCAAGTCTTGTCTCATAAGGGTGTCTCCAGCACAAAAGTTCTCCCAGCGGAGACACAGCTGAACCTCACAGCCAATGGGCCTGGAGGTCAATTCCTCCCAGTGATACCAACAACAATCAAGACTTAACTACAACAAGGCTGTGCACACTGTCCACAAAGGGGTGCACCAAGAGTGTCCACCTCAGGTAACTGGGGAGGCTGAGCCACTGGGCCCTATAGGATACCTAGCACACAAAGCTACTCTACCAACTCAGGGAAGCAGTGAAAATGTGAAGACAAAGAAACAGATCACAAATGAAAGAAATGAAGGAAAGCAAATGACTGGATATAGAGTTCAAAACCACTGTTATAATGTTTTTCAAGAATTTCCTAGAAAAGGCTGATAAATTTAGCAAGACCCTCAAGGATATGAAAAAAGGACCAACTAGAAATTAAACATACACTGAATGAAATAAAAAAATATTATACAGAGACCTAACAGCAGACTAGAGGACCACAAGAATCAAGTCAAAGATTTGAAGTACAAAGAAGCAAAAAACACCCAACCGGAAAAGCAAAAAGAAAAAAGAATCCAAAAATATGAAGATAGTGTAAGGAGCCTCTGGGACAACTTCATGCATACCAACATCCGAATTATGGGGGTGCCAGAAGAAGAGAGAGAGCAAGATACTGAAAATCTATTTGAAGAAATAATGACTGAAAACTTCCCCCACCTGGTGAAAGAAATAGACTTACAAGTCCAGGAAGCACACAGAACCCCAAACAAAAGGAATCCAAAGAGGACCACACCAAGACACATCATAATTAAAATGCCAAGAGCAAAAGACAAAGAGAGAATATTAAAAAGCAGCAAGAGAAAAACAGTTAATTACCTACAAGGGAGCACCCATACGATTGTCAGCTGATTTCTCAACAGAAACTATGCAGGCCAGATGGGAGTGGCAAGAAATATTCAAAGTGATGAAGAGCAAGAACCTACAACCAAGACTACTCTACCCAGCAAAGCTATCATTCAGAATTGAAGCTCAGATAAAGAGCTTCACAAATAAGAAAAAGCTAAAGGAGTTCATCACCAAACCAGTATTATATGAAATGCTGAAAGGTATTCTTTAAGAAGAGGAAGAAGAAGAAAAAGGTAAAGATAAAAATTATGAACAACAAATACATATCTATCAACAAGTGAATCTAAAAATCAAGTGAATTAAAAATCTGATTAACAGAATAAACTGGTGAATATAATAGAATTAGGAGCATAGAAAGGGAGTGGACTGACAATTCTCAGGGGAAAAGGGGTGTGGGGTGTGTGGGAAGAGACTGGACAAAAATCGTATACATATGGAATAGGACAATGGGGGGTGGTAAGGGCAGAGGGTGGGGTGGGAACCAGGTGGAGAGGAGCTATGGGGGGGAAAAGGAGGAACAATTGTAATAATCTGAACAATAAAGATTAATTAATTTTTTTTAAAAAAAGAAAGGGGACAAGAGCAGACAGAAGAAAGATGCCAGTGATAAGAAAGGCATTTATGCTATTGTATTTAATACGAATGACCTTCACTCTTTAAAAAATTTATTTAGAACCCTCCTGCACTGCTGGTGGGAATGCAGACTGGTACAGCCACTGCGGAAAACATATGAAGTTTCCTCAAAAAATTAAAAATGGAACTGCCATTTGACACAGTACTACCACTTCTAGGAATAAATACCAAGAAAACAGAAACACCAATCAGAAAGGATATATGCACCCCTATGTTCATAGCAGCACAATTTACAATAGCCAAGATTTGTAAACAGCTTAAATGCCCATCAGCAGATGAGTGGATTAGAATACTGTGGTACATCTACACAATGGAATACTACGCTGCTATGAAAAAGAAGGAATTCTTACCAATTGCAACAGCATGGATGGAAATGGAGAGCATTATGCTAAGTGAAATAAGCCAGTCAGAGAAATATAAATACCACAAAATCTCACTCATTTGTGGAATATAAAAAACATTATAAACTGATGAACAAAAATAGATACAGAGGCAAAGAAGCATCAAAAAGACTGTCAAACTACAGCAAGAAGGCAGGGGAGGGTTGGGGGGGGTAAGTGATCAACTGAAGGACTTGTATGCATGCATATAAGCATAACTAATGAACACAAGACACTGGGGTGGGGGGTGGTTAGGGCATGTGCTGAGAGGTAGGGAAGGCTGGGGGGAGGTCAATGGGGAAATAAAGGAGACATATGTACTACTATTTGTAATACTTAAAACAATAAAATAAAAAAAATTAATTTAAAAAAATTTTATTTATTTTAGAAGTAGGAAAGGGGAGGGAAAAAGAGAGAGAGAGAGAAACATTGATTTGTTGTTCCACTTATTCATGCATTCATTGGTTTATTATTGCATGTGCCAACCTTGGCATATCAGGACATGGCACTCTAATCAACTGAGCTACCGGGCTAGGGCCTGACTTTCACTCTTCCTCTCTAATAGTCAGATTTTAAAAAAGTTATTTCTAGCCTTAAAAAAAATAGCTTGAAAGATCCCACATTTCTGGACATGGCAGGCAGTGTGGGGAAGGAAAGAGCACGGTGCCTGGAAGCAGAAAGGTCTGTGTTGAATGAGTTCTGCTATAGACTTTGCATAACCTTAAACAAGTTTCTTAGATTATTTGATCTCTATTTTGTTATTTATAAAATGGTTACAATAATCCATACTCCATAGTGTTGTAAGTGCTGAATGAGATCCTATACCCAAAATAGCTTGCACAGGACATGAGTATGAGCTCATTCATTGGCTATTATTATTGTCATTAAAATATAATTATATTCCCAGGAACGGTATTTTATTACTGCCAGAATCATATAGGAATTTCTATCTGAGAAATAAAAATTGAGGAACAACAAAGCAAAGAATGTCTATCTTCTCTTCCCCTGATGTTCAACATTTTTGAAGAAAATTTTCTTACAGGAATATTAAACCAGGATAACCAACTATGATTTGTCTGGATCAAATAAAAAGCTGCACACTACCACCAATAACTACAAAATCCGAATCTTAGACCTATATTAAACCAGGTTAAAAACCATCAAAAGCAACATAAAAAGATAATGCTGCAAAAAACAATATAGGGTACTGGGAGGGCATAGGTAAAATAGGTGAAAGTGGTCAAAAGGTACAAACTTCCAGTTATAAAGTGTCATGGGGATGGAATGTACAGCATGGTGACTATAGTTAATAATACTGTATTGAATATTTGAAAGTTGCTAGGAAGCAGATTTTAAAACTTTTCATTGCAAGAATAAAATTTTTATAACTATATATGGTAACAGATGTTAACTAGATTTATTAAGATGATCATTTCACATAATATACAAATATCAAATCATTATGTTGGCACCTAAAACTAATATAATGTTATATGTCTATTAAAAATTAGTGTGTATTTCATATCAATTTACATAAATACTAGAGGCCTGGTGCATGAAATTCGTGCATGGGGAAGGGGGGTCCCTCAGCCTGGCCTGCACCCTCTCCAATCTGGGACCTCTTGGGGGATGTCCAACTGCCAGTTTAGGCAGTCGGACATCCCTCTCGCAATCCGGGACCGCTGGCTCCTAACCACTCATCTGCCTGCCTGCCTGATTGCCCCTAACTGCCTCTCCCTGCTGGCCTGATCGCCCCTAACTACTCTTTCCTGCCAACCTGATCACCCTAACTGCTCCCCTGCTGGCCTAATCACCCCTAACCACCTCTGCCTCGGTCCCTGCCACCGTGGCTTTGTCCGGAAGGAGGACCGGACGACCAGAAGATGTCCAGTCTATCCGGTCTAATTAGCATATTACCCTTTTATTAATATAGATATGGAAGGTAAGTTACTTTCATTGTTGGTGGTAGTAGTGGTTGTGATGGGAAAGACTGAAGGGAAGAACATATTTAAAAGTTAAGAATGCAAACATAGTTTCAAATCCAACTCTACTACATAGCATTTGATCTTCAAAAGAAATTGTTTTGATTCTCAGTCTTCTCGTCTGTGAAATAATAGACCTACTTCATAAGATTGTGTGAAGCTTATATGGGATAATACATGTAAAGCAGTCAGTACAGCCCTGGCTGGTTTGGGTCAGTGGACAGAGCGTCAGCCTGCGGACTGAAGGGTCCCAGGTTCAATTCCAGTCAAGGGCATATGCCCGAGTTGTGGGCTCGATCCCCAGTGGGGAGGCATGCAGGAGGCAGCTGATCAATGATTCTCTCTCATCATTGATGTTTCTATCTCTCTCTCTCCCTCTCCCTTCCTCTCTGAAATAAAAAATATATATATTTTTAAAAAGCAATCAGTACAAGCCTAAGTAAGCACTCAATATTATTATTAATGCATATGAGCCTTTTACCTCTATTTAGCATTGGTTGGTCACACTGTCTCCATTTTTTCATCTAGTTATTTCTCTAAGTTATCAGAACTTCCCAAATCAAGGTCCTGGAATGCTTGTTTCTAGAACACTTGAGTGCATTTGAGGGCCCCAGGAAAGTGAAGTATTCTAAAATATAAATCATGAACCAGTCATATATGACTTGACATAGATCCACAGGGACCCAAGACTGGGCTTCTCTCCTTTAGAGAGAGACGCCCCATGCATGGCTCCCAAAAGGGCAACTATAAGTCAAAGGTCATACATCATGTTTGACATTTCACAATCAAAATTTGTGAGACTGAGCTTATAGGACTAGTCTTGTCTGTTTTGACAATGAGAAGAAATGTCAATAGGCTGCCTATTTTGACAAAAATTACTAAACATACCAAAGGGAATATTGCATGTGCATTAGTCATCTAGAATAAAGATGAGGTTACTTTCCTGAAAAGTTCAACTATACAAATAAGATAATGGATCACCAGAATATTTTATATTGGAAATGCATGCTTTGTTCACATTCCTTCTTCACTTGGAGACTTGTGTCATTTTTGACAAAGTCTTGGGTTTCCTTTACCTCATGCCTGGATTCTCCACTGACACTGTAATGGGAATTCCACCTTCAAGCACAGATAGTATATGGAACTAAAATGACAATAGCAGAAAGAAGGTAAAGCATGCATTTTATACATTGTACTACAGAATATTTTTCTTGACTATTTCTGTTATAGTCATTGACTATTGCTAAGAGAGATCCATTTGGAAATCTGAAAACATGTTGTCTCTAGAGGCTAGCCTTTTGAAAACACACTTTTCCCCATACATGTCATCACAAATTATAAAGAAAGAATAATTATAGATCGATCTGCATAATTTTTAATTTTGTGGCTAGTTAATTACAAAAGCATATCCCTCTGGCACTACCCTTAGTCTATAAGGTATGTGTGCTTCTTTTTTCAATCTGAAGCAATGACATTTTGGGAGGAAAAACTTTTCATATTTTTTAAGAGGACATAAGGCAAAACTTGCCACTTACTGAAATTATTTGAAGTGTGATGAACTCTTTGTAGTTCATGTTCACACATTAGCAATAACCTGTAAAGCTATGAGCTGTTAGAATGCACCATCAAAAAAGAAAACCTATGCGAAGGGAGAAATACAAAGCCCATTTTTATGAGTGACCAAATGTCAAAAATGTATTAAAGGCATTTACAAGCTATCCTGTTCATTATTTTGCTGACTTAGAAACCTTGACATGTTTTTGTATCCATTTTATTATCTGCAAAAGTAGGAACTGTAATGGAATTTACATAAAAATCCTGCTACAGAGTGGGGACTTTACTGCATAGTCAGCTTTGCCTCCTAATCCAATCTTCCCCAATGCGGTTGGTATAATAGTTGCCAAATGCAAACAGCGGGATCTTTGTTTGTAAAGAAAAGTATGAATTTGAACTGTAAAATGAGCACAAGTATTTTTCTATTACTCTGGATGCTTCCTCTTGCTGAGTTTACACACAAAGTCTAGCAGGAGATGTTGTTAAATAGCCTCAGAAATTAACCCAAAACAATTATCTTGGTTTAGCTGTGAAAAAAGACATAAGAGGTGTAATGAAAAGAGCATGTAAATTTTTGTGATTGAATATCTGTTGGGCACCTACCTTTGTAGTTGTTAACCCTTGTGGACAGGATTTCAGATTTTTTATTATTTTTAATTGAATTGTTTTTGGAAAACTGCAGATTAAAAATTGTTTTCTCCACTGTGATAGTCAGAGACCCCAGGGAAAACTGTGTATAATGGGTTATTTAAAAGTTCGGTTTAAACCTCGCTGCATGGCTAGGAATATGCCCTTGTGCAACATCAATTTGAATTTTTATATCATAATCGATTTCTAGAACTACTAGTAGAAGCACATCTCGCCGAATCTGGTTTGGCTCAGTGGATAGAGCGGCGGCCTGTGGACTCAAGGGTCCCGGGTTCGATTCTGGTCAAGGGCATGTGCCTTGGTTGCGGGCACATCCCCGGTAGGGGGTGTGCAGGAGGCAGCTGATCGATGTTTCTCTCTCATCGATGTTTCTAACTCTCTATCCCTCTCTCTTCCTCTCTAAAAAATCAATAAAATATATATTTTTTAAAAAAAGCACATCTCCAGCATATAGTTCACCACCCATTCCTACAATCTTCTTCCAACACCCAGTGCGGTCTTTGCCTTTAGCAGTAAATTTGCAATGAGTTAAAGCTTCCTATGGACTCCTTAAGAGAATATTACAAACGTTACTATTTTCTTATTTTCCTTTTCCCATATACGTAGCCAGAATTTTAGCTTGATCAGTTTTGCTTCTTTTCCTGTGGTCTTTTACTCTGTCTCTACAGTGTTTGCTATTTTTAAATATTTGTTGGCTCTTATCTTGTCAAATCTTAAAAGTTACTTAGTCAGTTGCTTTAATCTTTCCTCCCAAGCCCCGTCCTAAGCTCACCTCTCTAGTCACTTCATTATTTTTTTTTTCATCTTCACTCTCTCCAATCTTCCACATATTTCTGGAATTGAGTTTGTCCTAGGCGAATGCACTTCTCCAGGTGCATCATATATCATTCCCTGAGTCTGGGATGTGATGGTTCTTTGTATACAGCCCAAATGCTAGTGGAGTTTTTTCCTGATCACTGTCAGCATGTTGACTCAGAGTGTTTTTTGAACATTTCCCACTGATGATACCTGGGGGAGCCTTTCTGAAAATGGGTTATCTTCTTCTAACCAGGCTATCTCCCTAGCTAGTCTATTTGAGGGATGTGATATAAGAAAGAAGATGATTTTGTGAACTGTGTTAGAAAACCGTCCAGTTACCCCACCCCATCCCCTGCCACTTTTAGAAACACATGTATTTTGTTGGCATTTTCATTCTTGTTAACTATGTTTTATTATGAAAATGAAATGGAAGCATATGCAAACAAGTTGCTGTGAGGGCTATCAGAGTGAAAGTAGAGAACTCAACTCAATTCTCCTAGCTGTGTTGCAGATGATTTTAAACAAATGCTTGGAAAGGCCTGCACTGGAATTTAATTTTGTGTGTGTGTGTGTTTTTTTTAGACCAATCTAAAACCCTGACAATTGATTTTTTTTTTTACTGCTCACAGATAACTGCGAGTGGAGTAAAATGACTTTTTTTTCTTTTATATATTTTTATTGATTTCAGAGAGCAAGGAAGAGGGAGAGAGAGAGAGAAACATCAATGATAAGAGAAAATCATTGATTGGCAGCATGTCCCCTTACTGGGGATTGAGCCCACAACCCAGGCTTGTGCCCTGATGGGGAATCAAACTGTGACAGCCTATGCTCAACTGAACCACACTGTCTGGGCTTCAGTATTTTTTTTTTAATTTAATGTTAGCAGGCTGGGTCTTTACATTTTCCTCACCTATTCATTCCAGTTCTTTTAAACTAATTTTTCTGACCTACAAAGCAGTTGATAGTAGCTACAAAATTGAGCGTGAGAAACAAGAGAAAAGAAATACAAAATTAAATATAATATGCCAAAATTTTAGTAATACATTATATAAGTTTCTATATCATCATAAGGAGTACTATTTAATACGAAAAGATTATATAGTTATTAGTTGGAAATAGGGTATACCAAAATCAACCACAAACCACTTCAAGCAGTATAACAAAAGATCATATAAAACCTATGCAACTATAAACCAAATCTGGATAATGTATGAGCTGATGAACATGGGAAAAAATTTATTGTCCTCCCTAAGTTTTATATATTAAAATAAATATATATCATAGATTTACTGATTCTAAGAGACTACAAATTATAGCAACACACTCCCATTTATTTGGTAACAGCTTTTTAGAAAATAAACCACATCAAATTTACACACACAATATTTTTTGTTAAATGACAACAGCATACATTTATCTACAGGTCTACATAATTACATATCACTCTTTTCTTTGAATTAAAAAGTTTGACTCAAAATCTTTTTGTATATCCTTGATGTCATTTTTGAGTCTTTATGGTAGTAGCATCAAAGAGACAACCACCTGCTTTTCAGTTAATTCACCTTCTCTTACACATCTCCTTCAATACTCCTTAAGTTATATAAACAACAGAACAGACCCAAATTATCTTAAGCAAAAAGGAAAATATCAGCTTTTGTAATTTAAAAATCTACAGTAGTCTTTGGGCGCTCTCAGCTCACGGACTGGAAAAGTATCACCATGATCAGGCTTCCTTCCATATTTAGGCATTTTCTCTTCCATACACCACAGGCTGTCCCTTGTAGAGACTGCAGTAGCTCTCGTCTCATATCCTGTCTTTTATTCCAGGGGAGTCGTGGGAGCTTCTTTCACCACAACCCTTACAAAGTCCTGGGCCTGGCTCTCACCAACCTCATTGGGTCCTTCCCTGGACTAGCACCGTGGCGGGTCCCCTGGGACTTAGGAAGTTACCTAAACCCCACAGCACAATTCCAGAGAACTTCTTGTGATGATGGAAATGTTCTAACATCTGCACTGGCCAGTATGGTAACCACAAGTCAAGTGTGTGGCTATTGATCACTTGAAATGTGCCTGAAGCAGCTGAGGAACTAAATTTTAAATTTTATTTTAAATAACCTGGGCTTAGTCCAGCCGGCGGGCTCAGTGGTTGAGCGTTGACCTATTAACCAGGAGGGTCACAGTTCGATTCTGCATCAGGCCACATGCCTGAGTTTGTGGGCTCCATCCCCAATGTGGGGCATGCAGGAGGCAGCCAATCAATGATTTTCTCTTGTCATTGATTTTTCTATCTCTCTCTCCCTCTTCCTTCCTCTCTGAAATCAATAAAAATATATTATAAATAAATATATTAAAAATTAACACACTAAATACATTCAATAAAAAAATGATTGGGGCTTAAATTAAATAGCCACTACTGTGTTGTACAGCAAAACTTTATAGAGTTTGGTGTGTGGGTCAAACCTATTTAGATTAGATGGGCTGAGAAATGGTTCCTCAAAGGAAAGGTGGGGGTTTTGTTTTGTTTTATTTTGTTTTGTTTTGTTTTAAAGAAGCAGGTCCTATTTTACCAGAAATGGGAAATAGAGATGCCAAGGGATAAAAACAACAAATGTTCACAATACTGTACCCTAAAACTTGAACTTTTTTATTACTACCTTGCGGACTGAGAGTTTAATTTCACATTGTATGGCTTGTATCATATCACTGCAGTTTTCCTATCCTCTATTGTTTTATTTCCTTAATTAAAATGCGTACAATAAGAACTTTGGACAGGGCTGTTCAGACTTAAATAAGAATATCTCAAGCTATTGTTAAAGATCCAATGCCATAAACAGAATTACCTTTCATGCACACTGTGCTCATTTTTTCAAAGGACATGGTCAACAATATATATGGATCCAAATGTAAGTTAAAATTCATGTGGGATTTTTGATAAAAATAACTAATTGAAGTAACAAAAGTATTAGTTATATTCTAGGCACCATTAATGTCAAATATGCACAGTGACAATTGCACCAAAATGTACTTCTCTGCCTGAAGTATGGGAATTTTCTTTTTTCCACTGACACATTCATTGATTCAACTAAGTTTCCAAGACAGACAAGTTCCTGCCACATTGTGCTTGTAATTCTCAAATTTAAATATGTGAAAGTATTAAATATCATGAATCTTACACTTGAGGCTAAATATACCAAATTATACAGGTTTATTACAGATTGAGAAATATGGAAGGATAATAAGAGAAAAAATGATCTATTATCCCATCACACAGTGGTAACTGCCTGTAATGTTTTAATATATATTTCTTTTGACTTTAAAAAACATATGTGTGTGGGTACTTACGCATTTTTCATGAAATGAGAACCGACTGTAGTTACTTCTTTTTAACCTTATTTTTTAATAACATTGTCTTTAATGGCTGCATAGTATTTCATTTTATATATATAAAGTACAACACTTAGCTTAAAAGAATATGTACATTTTTAAGTATGTTGAAACACATAAGTTCCAGGCAGGCAGATATTGTTTACTATTTTGTTAACTGATGATTTTCAGTGCCCAGAACAGTGTCTGACATCTAGAATCCACGTAATACATTCAGTAAGTATTTGTTAAATGAATGAGTATGGATATATTTCCAATTATAATTAAAAAAGCCAAGTATGAGATGGCCCACTTTCCTAACCCCTCATCAACTCTGGGACTTTTTTATTTAGTTTTGTAGACAGAAGATGATATCTCATTATAGTTTATTCTAACTTCCTTATTTCTACCGGAAGTACAAATTGTGTCAAATCATGCTTACTTAGGCAAAAACATGTTTCCTAAAGTAAGAAATTTGTAGCCTAATTTTGGCTGAACATCCCCAAATCTTAAAGTTTTGACTAAGCAAATTCTAGTAGGAATATTATGTGTTTGGAAATCATATTGCAGGCTGCTAAGAAACCACGTGACTTAAAGAAGTTATTAAGCACACTTTACCTCATTATTACATCTCAACACATATAGAGCCTATAAGTGCAGGTATTGTGTTTTAATAAATTACAAAATAGAGAAGCCTGAAAGAAGAGAGAGGTTATGACTCTAATATTGAACTCCCTCCACTAATTTCTGCAGAACTGTATCTTTTCTCCATGCTCTATATTTCACTCAGCCTAATGCTTTAGCACAATAGATGTTTATTTAAAAAGCTAGAGGGAAAACACACAGACACCAAGGTTCGAAACTCCAGACAAACCTCATGTGGAACCAAACCTCATAGAACAAGGACATTTCATGGGGGCTGTCTCTCACTGAACATCTGCTTTTCTCTTGTTTTCACTCCTCCCTTTCTTGCTCTTGCCTCTTATTCATTCTCTCTCTCTCTCTCTCTCTCTCTCTCTCTCTCTCTCTCTCTCTCTCTCTCTCTCTCTCCCCCACCCTCCCTTCCCAACTGACTTTCTCTGCTTCAGTACATGCACAGGCTCAAACATGATCCTGCACTGGCTTTGCATTCCTTTCCTATTCCAGCACCTAGTTGGCTGTGCTCCATTTCCAAATTTTCTACAGAGAGGATCAGATCCACCCATCTTGGGGCAGTTATTTCTCTTCCCTCTGTCCCCACTTCAATCTGCTATGACAATAAGGAAGGATCGCCCAGTTCAAATATCAAACCTAGTACCCACTATAGATATGGGACTAATTTTCAAAGAAGCTTAGGACTGGTAAATATCCCTAAAAGGCATATGTCCCACTGAGCCTGTATCTGTTAGATACTGGGATACACATGTAAGCAGAAAGTGACTTCTATTATGTAATAATTCACTAATCTAACTTGAGTGTACAATTTTTACACATCTTCCATACACATCCTTTTGAAAATAATTTATGATAATCTAGTGGGGTTTTTTAAAAACCTAGTTTTAATTCTATGGCGAAGCTTCTCTATATTTATTTTTCAACTCGAGTGTTTTTCCATTTGTCCCTGTCAGAGATCTTTGATTCCACAGAAACAATTACTTTTAAGTTTATTTTTTTGTTCTACCAAGCATAGGTTCCTATTTGTAGTTATTTTTAACTGGGATGCTGTATATAGCAATTTTGGTATTTTCTGCAGTACTGTTTTTCTCAAAATTATCTGACTGTGCAAAAATTAAATCAATGAAAGGAACTACCTCTTGCAATGCCACATTTCAAGCATTTTTAGAGATAATCCATTATTAACTGTGCTCATTATACTAAGCAAAATGATTCATCTGAACTGGTGATTTGGTGATCTGTGTATTTCTTCCAATTTTTATTTTCTTTGTATTTCATAATTTTTATATTTCCCCCCTTCAATTCTGGTTTAATTTAAATAATCTGTTATAGGATACACTAAATAATTTTCTTTCTCATTGAAGTAATTTCTGACAGTTAATCTTCCCAGTTCTTACTAGTGTAATTTTGAAGAAAAAGAAAATAAATTATACTTAATTTACACCTATGAACAATAAACTATTTAAATCGAGCCATCTTCATCATTAATATCCATCACCCTGGCCATATACTCTAGATCTTGTAATACATGATATATGGATAAACTTAAGGATTGGCCATGCTGCTATTTCATTACTACCACTATTCAGATATGTCCTCCAATTGTGGCTATATGTGTGAAATGACAGTCTTCCTTAATGACTGATGGGAATAGTATCATCATGGTTCGGCCACCATGATGAGTGAGCATCAATCACAAAGACAGCCAAAGATGTCAAATCCGCTGAGATGCTCTTTAATCCTACGATCCTAGAAAGTCACAACTGTCAGTACAGATCCAAGCAATTGTCTAGTTCGGTGGTGCCTATCATTTTCAGTTAGGAGAACCATATTATACCAGAAAACATTGTTGAAGAATTCCACTTACAGTCTTGTTTGAAAAAGCATACAATAGGCCATACCTGGCACATTGTAACAAACACCTTTGAGATGGTTTGCACTGCCTTAATCAACTCCTTTTCTCTAAGAACTGATCCCACGTCTATAGAAGTGGCACTTTGTGCTATATTAAAGGTCAGAAATATCTGTAAATTAAAATTGGCTTTACTAACTATCATAACACTTTTTCAAAGAAATTGGTGCAAAACATGTTATTTATTTAGTCAACAGAGGTTGCTTGTTTTGCTTCAAACACAAAAAGAATATGTACTCTATAAAACCCACTCTTACCTTAATGATTCAGGTAATTGAGGGAAAAGTTTTGTTTTGTTGTTTTATTCTTTACTCAACATTATTGATCAACTTGATTCTCTGCTTCACCTAATATTTACAGGCAGAGCCTGTGATTTTATGGAAAACCTGTCAAAGCTATCACAATTACCTTCCCATGATTCAGGTAGGGTAAAATTATGAGTGTATTTCCCTGAGGTGCAGTAAAATAGTTTATTTATTACTACTTCCTCAACATCTCACTCACAGGTGGTTAGATTTTGAAGGATTATTAACTAGGCTTGTGCAGGCAAGTACAACAATTTGACTTCAGAAAGCCATTATCTGAACCAGCCTCCCTCCGGCTAGGACCCAAGGATATTACTTACAGAAATGAACCAGTGTATTATGTTTAATACATTCTTCAAACATTTGTACATGTACTATATCAAGTTTTCCTGTTTGAATGTTTCTATGTTGCATGGGCTCATTAAAAGTTTTTGTCCACATAATTTTGTCCCTTAATTCCATTAGGTTCTTCAAGTTCCTACAGTGGCTTTCTAATCTATCAATTTTGCACTTCTTACCAAATGAGAACTTTCAGCTTCTTCAAAATCTGTTTTGAAATGTATTTTCTTCAAGGACTTTTCACAATAAATTCCACTTAATTTTGCATTTCATCTAGAAAATTTCTAAGCTAGATTTAAAATGTTCTATCCTCTTTTATTTTTTATTTTTGGTACAGCATATATACCATGCTTATATATTTCATTTGAACTGCTTTGTGCTAATATATATATATATATATATATATATATATATATATATATATATATATACTAGAGGCCCAGTGCATGAAATTTATGCATGGGGGGGTTGTCCCTTGGCCCAGCCTTCACCCTCTCCAATCTGGGACCCCTTGAGGAATGTCTGACTGCCCAGTGGGATTGGGCCTAAACGGACATCCCTCTCACAATCCAGGACTGCTGGCTCCCAACTGCTCACGTGCCTCTGCCTGATTGCCCCTAACCGCTTCTGCCTGCCAGCCTGATCACCCCCTAACCACTCCCCTGCCAATCTGATTGATGCCTAACTGCTCCCCGGCCGGCCCGATTGCCCCTAACTGCCCTCCCCTATCAGCTTGGTTACCCCTAACTGCCCGCCCCTGCCAATCTGGTCACCCCTAACTGCCCTCCCCTGCAGGTCTGCTCCCCTAACTGCCCTCCCTGCTGGCCTGATTGCCCACAACTGCCCTCCCCTGCAGGCCTGGTCCCCCCCAACTGTCCTCCACTGCAGGCCTGGGTCCCCCCAACTGTCCTCCCCTGCAGTCCTGGTGCCCCCCAACTCCCCTCCCCTGCTGACCTGGTCACCCCTAACTGCCCTCACTGCTTGCCTGATCACCCACAACTGCCTTCCTCTGCTGGCCTGGTCACCTCTAACTGCCCACAACTGCCCTCCCCTGCAGGCCATCTTGTGGCGGCCATCTTGTGTCCACATGGGGGCAGCCATCTTGTGTCTTGGAGTGACAGTCAATTTGCATATTACTCTTTTATTAGATAGAATATATATATATGTATATATATATATATATATATATGTAATAATTGTTGCTATTTCCTTAATTTCATAAATGTGTGTGTGTTTGTTTTTCTCTCTGCATCATGATAATTCTTAGCTTGAGCCTTGAGGAAGCATGAACCTATGTATTTTTGTTTTCGTTTTAATTTCATCAGATGGGGTTCAGTAACATTTATCACTTTTGAATAAGCAACAACTATATTTTTTTCCACTGAAGAGTGATGATACACTTTGCAGTTTCCTCATTCATTAACTTATCCATTAAAATTATTTATTGTTCACCTCCTGGGTGCCTGGCACTGGGCTAAACACTTGGGATACAATGACAAAGAGAGAGACTCAGCCCCTGTAGAGCTTACAGCCTAGACCAGTGGTCGGCAAACTCATTAGTCAACAGAGCCAAATACCAACAGAACAACGATTGAAATTTCTTTTGAGAGCCAAATTTTTTAAACTTAAACTTCTAACTCCACTTCTTCAAAATAGACTCGCCCAGGCCGTGGTATTTTGTGGAAGAGCCACACTCAAGGGGCCAAAGAGCCGCATGTGGCTCGCGAGCTGCAGTTTGCCGACCACTGGCCTAGACCAAGACAATCTGTTCAAGGCACTTAAATCAT
The DNA here is from genome assembly GCF_027574615.1 of Eptesicus fuscus. NCBI lineage: Eukaryota > Metazoa > Chordata > Mammalia > Chiroptera > Vespertilionidae > Eptesicus > Eptesicus fuscus. The sequence continues at coordinate 59,651,124 of NC_072481.1, forward strand.
GATGCTTCAAGTACAATGTTCCAATGTGCACACATTAGTCAGAGACTAGAGTATCACTAGTCCCTGTGTAACTTGCTTTTCTGAGTATTTATTGCTGTTACGGAACATGTCAATTTTAGTTAACTGTGACATATCCATGTATTTTTTCAAAGGGAAGTGAGCAATAGATCACATATTCATTATCTTGATCTTGGAGTCCGTCAGAGTAGAAACAGAGGAAAGGAATGTTACCTGCTGCCAACTATTGTTAAAACAGCACAATGTGAAATCCACGCCCAGAGCACTCGTTGGTGTATTGCCCTAAAATCTCTAGATATGCCAGTCATAGGAATTACATCAGATAAATATCTCAGCAATAAATGTATGTGAAATTATACTTGTCAGAGAAAAGTTGGAGAGAACTACTATGCTTTTTAACTCTATCATTTTTGCTTTCTGTCTTAGGTTTGTCAATATCATTATAAATATTTATTGTTAAATGCTTATGTATATTATTTGAATGCCAGCACAGGCTTACTAGTACAGATGTACTGCTTATAATGGCAAAGACAATGCTAACTAAATTGGAGATTAAAAATACACTAGAAACTTAGGGTCTTCATAAAAATCCCAGAGCTCTTTACAAAAGCAATAAAACACGAACTAAAATAACATCTGTGCTAATCATAAGCTAGTTTAAAAAGATAATACTTAAGAGTTTAGGGTGGTTCTTTTTTTTTTTTTTAACTTTAAATTAAAAGATGCAAATTTTCATGCCCAAGAAAGCTAACTTTTAGGATTTGTTGATGGAGGATGTCGACCGAATAGGTGACTAACAAACAAAATGGCTCTGAAATTGAAATGTAGTAGAATATCATCTATATGTCTTAGGACTTTTCTTTTACTTTATTGATCAAAGTTGTCAATTAACCAGATTTTTTTTACATTTAAATTGCAAAAAAAAAAAAAAAGGTAGATTACAAGCAAAGCTTATAATAAGGATGTTGGTTTTAAAGAATCATCTAGTACTCTTTACTCTATATCCTCTATGTCATCTAGATTGCACACTAACCATAATATTTATGATGATGGTCTGAGACACTAGGATTTCAGTTATCAGGTACTTGACTCTATTCACTGTATTTCATTTAAGTCGGCAAGAAAATGGAACCATTTCAGTGAAGTGACACAGCCTGGTGTACTAAGTGATATCTGAAGAGGAGGGAAAGGGGGTTTCCCTCCCTTTGTAAGCTCACTTCAAACAAGGGGGTCATGACCACACTGGAAGGAGTCAGATTCCATGTGCAAACTGATACACACCTGAAAAAGCTAAAGAAAGCAAGGCCAGCAAGACTGGCATGGCTCAGTGGTTGAGCGTTGACCAGTGAAGCAGGAGGTCACGGTTCGATTCCCAGTAGGCCACATACCGGGGTTGCAGGCTTGAACCTGAATGAGGAGTGGGCAGGAAGCAGCTGATCAATGATTCTTTCTCATCATTGATGTTTCTATCTCTCTCTCCTTCTCCCCTCCTCTCTGAAATCAATAAAAATATATTACAACAACAAAAAAAGAAAGGCCAATCATTAATATATATTGTCTTAGTTTGCTAGAGTAGCCATCACAGAATATCCCAGGCTTAAACAACAGAAACTTATTTTCTTTCAGTTCTGGAGCTGCAATTCCAAGATAAGGTGTTGGCAGGTTTGGTTTCTTCTGAGGCCTCTCTCCTTGGCTTGCAGATGGATACTTTTGCACTATGCCCTTTCATAGTGTGTCTATTTCTGGTGTCACTCTTTGTGTCCAAATTCCCTCTTCCTATAAAAACACAAGTCAGGAAGGGGTTAGAGAAGAAGGGTGAAAAAAAATAGGTGAAAGAATTAAGCAAAACAATAAAACTTCATAGACAAACAACCAACAGTATGGTGATCACTATATGGAAAGGGGGTTGAGGGGAGATAGAAAGGGTAGAGGGAAGATAAATGGTGATGGAAGGAAACTATACTGGGTGGTAAATAAATAAAATAATTGCAGATGATGTATTATAGAATTGTATCCCTGAAACCTATATATTTTTATTAACCAATGTCATTCCAATAAATCCAACTAAGAAAAACACACACCGTAAGTCGAACTAGGTTAGGGCTCACACTGATAGCCTCATTTTAATTTATTTACTTCTGTAAAGGCCCTATATCTATCTAAGTGCAGTCACATTCTGAAGGCTCAACAGAGGAATGTGGGGGGATACAATTTGGCTAATTGCATGTTTTGTAGTGGGTTGAACAATGTTCCTCCAGTAGATAGGTTCACTTGGAACCTCAGAATGTGACCTTATTTTGGAATAAGATCTTTGCATGTATAATTCAGGGACCGATCTCCAGATAGGTCATCTAGAATTAGGGTGAGCCCTAAATCCAGTGATGTATGTCCTTGGAAGTAAGAGGAAAAGAGAAGACACACAGGGATGCAGAAGGGAATCCAATATGAAGACAGAGGCAGAGATTGGAGTTATGTATCCACAAATCAAGGAAGACTAGAGATTGCTGGTCTCTATAGAAGTTAGGAGAGAAGCATAAAATGGATTCTCCTTCAGAGCCTCTAGACCCTGCTGACAGCTTGATTTTGGACTTCCCACCTCCAGAACTGTGAGAGAATACGTTTCTCTAGTTTGTGATAATTTGTTGTGACAGCCACAAGAAATGAATACAGATATTGGTACAAGAAAGTAATAAACACAGCCTCCATGTTTTGATGACTTCCATGTGTGAGGCACTCTACTGGGTCTATATTATCTCTTAAATCCTTTAATCATCCATGTGAGATAGGTTCCATTTTATTCATTTTACAGTGAAGACACTGAAGCATAAAGAAATAGGAGTAACTCCCCTAGGAGGAACAGATTATTAAATGTCAAAGCCAGGATTCAAACTGATATCAATTTGACTCCATGCGGTGGTCATTCCACTATGCAGCATCGAACTGACAGATAAGAGTATCTTGGGGCTATGATGAATTGAAATTTTTGGGCTGAAAGGGCTTAACTTATTGAGCTTAGGCAGTGAATCATGGAGGCAGTTATAGAGAAGGGCAAGAGGCAGGAAGAAGAGTTATCTTCCCTCCATATTACAGGGAATTCCTTGCCCCAGCATCATTCTATAACTATGGCAGAGGAATGAGGTCACCCTTCTCTTCTAAAATCCTGTATCAATTGGGTTCCTATGATTTATTTCCTCCCCCAAAGCTCTGCTGAACCTAATCTCACCAACAATTCATTGTTGGGCAAGAACAGGCTCTTCCTTGACATGGTTCTAAAAGGTCATATTTAGTTTGCAATCTTGGTTCTCTCTTAGATTCAGATTTCTGTGCTTAGTAAACTCAATCTGATTCTTGGTTGCTTCTTTACTGTTCTGGATTCTGGGTATCATGAATAGACTACCTTTGTGTGTGTGTGTGTGCGGGGGGGTGTTAATCCTCACCTGAGGATATTTTTTCCACTACTTTTCAGAAAGAATGGAAGGGAGGGAGGAAGGAGGGTGAGAGAGAGAAACATCAATGTGAGAAAGACACATCGACTGGTTGCCTCCCACACTCGTCCCAACTGGGGTGGGGAATGAACGTGCAACCCAGGTATATGCCCTGATCGGGAACAAAATGAAACCGAGATTAGAACGCAAAATTGGAAGCAATCTGGCAAGAAAGATCACAGCAACCTTAGATCTAAACTTAAGTAAATAATAATGTCAAAAAATCAACAAACGCTGCATGTCCCGCAATGCAGAAAATGTATTGCCCAAGTATGTCTTTATGGTGCCATATAATTGGCAGGATCTGGATTTAGGTCAAGATTGAATGCTGAGTTAACTGGCATACCAACCAATGTCTCCCATATGTCGGGTCCTACTTCTCAGGACCAAATGACAGATTGTCTGAGCTAGCCCTTATCCTTTTACAGCAATTTCTAGTGTTCTACTCAGAACACACTGAAAACGCTCTTCAGTCTCAATCTGATTCTCCATCAGTAGAAACAGCTGAACACAAAGAAAGTCAATGAAACAGCAGAGTGGAAAATAAAACTTTTCCACAGATTTCTAGAGATTTCCCCACGACAGCTGAAACTGAGAGGTTATAGGTATGCTGTTCACCATCAGGACCTTACAGAAAAGTAGACAGACTAGACACAAAGGAGCTGACATGCAGGGTGAGCTGCAGAAGAGACCACACCTACTTCAGTGGAGTATTCTTCTTTCTGTTACACATCTGGAAGTTTCACTTCTCCTCATTCTGCATAGTGAGCCTGAGATGTGGTGTGATTTTCTATCTGCCTTTACCTAGTGCAGTCTGGCATTCTAACACCTGTGTTTCTGACTTCATTTTCTTTGTGCTGTCTTGGCCTCATCTTAGGCCCTAAACTTTGTGCTCTTTACTTGGGACCTTTAACCTGGTGATCATTTCTCTAGAGCAGTGGTTCTCAACCTTTCTAATGGCGCGACCCTTTAATACAGTTCCTCATGTTGTGGTGACCCCCAACCATAAAATTATTTTCATTGCTACTTCAATGAAAATGTAATTTTGCTACTGTTATGAATTGTAATGTAAATATCTGTGTTTTCCGATGGTCTTAGGAGAACCACTGCTGTAGAGCCTAAGACCATCGGAAAACACAGATACTTACATTACGATTCATTAACAATAGGCTCCACAGCAGCGACCCACAGGTTGAGAACCGCTAGCAGGGTCGCCTAAGACCATCGGAAAACACAGATATTTACATTCCAATTCATAACAGTAGCAAAATTACAGTTATGAAGTAGCAACGAAAATAATTTTATGGTTGGGGGTCACCACAACATGAGGAACTGTATTAAAGGGTCGCGGCATTAGAAAGGTTGAGAACCACTGCTCTAGATTCTATTTTCGCAATGATTAGCCAGGTTGTAGGGCTCTGGCCAGCAGGACTTGGGCTGCTTCTGTTGTCATTCATTCCACCAGGTGCTCATCTATGCCTGCTGCCCCAGGGACCAGTGGCCTAGTGCCCTCCTGATAGTGCGGTGCTTTTGTTTTTGGAATAATCCGGCCAAGAGAAAGAGCTTTGCAAAAAAGACCTTTTGTGCTGGCAGCTGTAGACAAGGCAATCCATTCAGCATGAACCAATCCAGGGAAGCAAGCCTGGCAGACAGAAAACAAAACAAAACAAAACCACAACCTCACATAACAAGAGTTGAATTAATTAACTCAGTTATCCTAGGGCAACCATAGCTGTCTAGAGTGCAGCCTCTCTAGTCAAATTGCAGGGTTCCACCCCTAATTCCACTACTTGCTACATGACCTTAGACAAATTGTTTAATGGAATACCTTAGTTTCCTCACCTTTGAAATGGGGATAGATGAGTTGGAAAGCTAAAAATGAAATCATTCATGTAAGCATCCTCAATAGTGCTTGTACATAGCAAGTGCTCAATAAATTATTAATGGTTTGAGAAAGTCCATCAACCCATTTCCTCTACCTTAGATGCAAAGCCATCAGCTCACTAAAAAAAAGAAAAAAAAATGCCCTGGCCTGGACCAAGGAGAAAGAGCCAGATAAAGGTCTTATTAACTATTTATATTAGGACATAATGAAAACTAATCTTTTCTACCCCTGCCCTACACTATGGGAGGCAGAGAAAAGTAAAAAATGAGCCTAATCTGTTAATGGTGTTAGATATCTATTGATGATTGATTGAACAAAGCAGGTAAACAAAGCAAGAGATACTCACCTCAGCAGAAGTCCTTCAAATATCAAGCTTAGATTCACTCTACCCAGCATGCCAAACAAATCCCTGCAATGCTACAGTCTTTCTCAGCAGGAGAACTCTTGAGTGAAGTCACTTTAAGGATGAGAGTGTAGTTCATGGGTTTTTCTTCCAAATGATTCTCTGACAAAATTCTTATTCTATTTCCATCCATTAGACAAGGGTTTATTAAATGCCAATTGAGTAGATAGCCCTACTGGATGCATATTCACTTTAAAAGGTTTACTCGAATCAGAACAAAGCACAATGCATTTCTGGCATTCCTGAATATGATTTCTAGTCTATTTAGTAGCCATGTATGAAGTAGCAATTTATTTTGGATTTCAGAGTAGTAGCCATTAACCCAATATTGCCTAAAACCAGTTTTTTTTACTTTTGGTTATTTTTGTAGAGCTAAGTCAAACCTTTGGGCTTGGCACTATTTCTGTTACAGCTTCAATGCCTTTTGGCCTGAATGATTGCATTGAAGAAGAAGCCTAACGGAGTTGAGAAAAGGGCAAGATTATTCAGACACAGATATGGAGTCCAGATATACACAGAGACATGGCTCCAAGGTTTTAAGCCCCCATGGTGCTTACTGTTTGTACTGTACAGACTTGCCATGTGCTCCAGCCAACATTCACATTTAATATTTGGAAGATAAGCCATTTGGTGGGCTTTCTACTCTCTATCCCCTCCCTAGGTGATATATCTAGAAGATTAGCTGCTATGAACAGAAGTGAGGGAGCTTTTAAGAAGAGAAAGGCATGCAATATAGCAAAAGGGATGAAAGAAGTTCAGATCTCAAAAAAAGTAATACAGAAGGAGGGTCACAACCTGCAGGTTGAGTGTGGAAAAGCAGAGTGATGGATTATCACGCAGAATGGAGAAAGACATGGTTAAAGGTTTCTATTACCGCAGAAAGAAAGGCTTCAGATGGAAAAAGATATATATGCTATAAATTGGAGAGTTATGTTTTCAGTGCACTGAGTGGTTTTACACCCCTTTTGTGTATTACAGGCTAGAGGCTAATATCAGGTGTAGACAAGACAAGGGAATTCTAAGAAAAGTGACAAGTTACAGAATAAGGGTAAAGAAAATTAGAGTGAAATGAAGTTGAAGAGTGAGGCCAAAATAGATATTGGAAATAGAGAAAAAGGAACCAGTGCTAAAAAATGTACATTACAAGGAAAAGGAAAGCCTACAAAAAATAATTTTATGCTTTACTCGGAAGTAGAGTCACCTTACTTTTAGAAAACAGACCTTTGGGCAGTATGTTTTAGCATCTTGAATGTTCACACTGAGATACTGAAACTTTGTTCAGGAAGATGTAGTCTTTACATTTCAAGATCTATACACTAAGATCAACCTCCACATAGTAATACTCATCCTTAGAACAAAACAATTAGATATATTCTATTACATTTCATTGAGTATTACCTTTGCTTCTTACCAGTCGGGATCTTTTGCAACTTAAAATTTAAAGGTACATGTGAATTTTACACAAACCTACCCACTTTTTCTCTAAAAGCTAACATAATTTAGTCCTTGACTAAATTCCCCTTAGTAGGGATATTTTTCTACATAAAAGGAATCATCTGAAGATAACTTTTAAATATTTCTAACCAAGAGGACTGCAATATTCAATCAAATTTATGTTATCAGTGTAGAGATTATTTGAATATCTTTGATGTCAAAGCCATGCCTCAGAATTTCAAAATTCACTTCACTTTGAAATATAAGTATACATACTTTTTTCCTACTATAATATAATATATATATATACATATGTATATATGTATATATATATTAAATTTTATTAAAAATTGACCACAAAAAAGAAAAGTGCAAACTTCGCCAAGGATTTAGATAAAAATTGAATTTATTTTTAAATACCTTATTGTTTATTAAATATATAAAACATACTAGTAAGATAACTGTGAATGTGGTTGATATAAATTTTACTATTTGTATGTCAAAAAACTGAAGTTTGACTGTTGTGGGTTTACATTAGCATGTGCATTTTTTAAAAGACAGAATTATATCCTATATAATAAAGTTGTAATATGCAAATTAACCCTCACGCCCTCACAAGATGGCTGCCTACAACCAGGTCGGCAGGGGGTTAGTGAGGTATGACCAAATGAGTGAACAAGCAGGCTGCATGAGGTGACCAGGTTGACAGGGGGGTTAGTGAGGGACAACCACACTACTGAACAAGCCGGCTGCATGGGGCGAGCAGGCCGGCGGGGGGAGGGGGGGAGGCAGTTGGGGGTGACCAGGCCAGAAGAGGGGGGCAGTTAGGGGCAACCAGGCTGGCAGAGAGGGCAATTGGGGGTGACCAGGCTGGCAGGGGGGGGCAGTAAGGGGTGACCAGGCAGGTGGGGGGGGGGCAGTTAGGAGCTACCAGGCAGGCAGGCAGGTGAGCAATTAAGGAGCCAGCGGTTCAGGATTGTGAGAGTGATGTCCAACTGTCGGTTTAGGCCCGATCCTGGGGAAGTCAACAGCCCCCAAGGGGTCTCGGATTAGAGGGGGTGCAGGCTGGGCTGAGGGCCCCCCCATGCATGAATATCATGCACCGGGCCTCTAGTATTATAATTTTTAAAAAATGGGCCAGCATTCTCCCATTGTCTACTAGCTGTGCTCCTTGTTTTTTGTTTTCCTTTAAACTGGGAATAATATGTTCCCTATGTAATTTGTTGAGTATAAAAAATGTTGTTGTAATCCAAATCTATAAAAACATATGAAACAGAGAGAAAATAAGGATCATAAGCAACCTCACTCATTAAAGGTTTGTCTCCAACACATGACTAATTCTCCTCTCTTCATATTGCAAAATCCTTGGAATTTTCTTCTACTAGTGGAAAAACAAGCAATGAAAAAAAGAGAAATGAAAACATTTATATGCTATAAATGAAAACATTTATATGCTATAAATGAAAACATTTCACTTTTCAAGTCCATCCCTTTATTATCATTCTTTAAATTACTCTGGTTGAGAATTTTTAGGCAGACGGCATTGAATTCAACACTTGAAATCAAGCGTCTGATGTCTTATTTGTACCTTTTGCTTTATTTTATTTTATTTTTTTATTTTTGTTAATATATTTTATTGATTTTTTTACAAAGAGGGATAGAGAGTTAGAAACATCAATGAGGGAGAAACATCAATCAGCTGCCTCCTGCACAACCCCCACTGAGGATGTGCCCGCAACCAAGGTACATGCCCTTGACCGGAATTGAACCTGGGACCCCTCAGTCCGCAGGCCAATGCTCTATCCACTGAGCCAAACCGGTTTCGGCTGTACCTTTTGCTTTAAATGGCATCATGTGAAGAATGGAAGCAAAGAATGCAACAAAAAATAACTTATTCTAGAAATGAACATTCCCCAAAAGGAAATTTTTCGCAGTTAGAATTGTTACTGTCATTCTGGTCTGTAGCATAGTGAGGGATTTAGAAAATTTTATGATGTGAATGAATAAATAAATGAATGAATGTCTCTATCTTTATAAGAAAAAATATATCACCCCACCAGTGTGGTTCAGTTGGTTGGGTGTTGTTCCATGCACCAAAAGGCTTCTGGTTCGTTCCAGTCAGGATACATGCCCTGGATGAAGGCTAGATCCCCGATAAGAGATTGCAGGAAACAATTGATCAATGTCTCACATTGATGTTTCTCCCTCTCTCCATCTCCCTTCCTCTCTCTAAAAATCAATTAAAAAATCTTTAAAAATAAAAGAAAGAAATATATTTATTCTTCTTACATCTAATTATTCGCCATAGAGTCACTCTTACCAAAATTTTCTCTCTGTCCTCAAATAATTGCTTTTCCCAGGATTTTTGAATCATCATTTATTGCCACGTATTGCCAAATGTAGGACCTATATTCATCTCTTAAATTGTTTGGCAAGTTCAGTAGTAACACATTTCTTCTATTTAATCTGGAGGTGAGATTTCCAGAAGCACTTAAAGAAAAAAGGGACAGGAATTAGAGAACTTAAAAAAAAGGGAGGGGCTGTCCGAAAAAAAATGATGTAAGAAGTAAGGACGTTAAGAGACAAAGCCGAACAAATGAGTTTGGAGAGAAATCTGGCCTTTTACAGACTACAAGGAAACAGAGAGATTGAAGTACTTTTGGCCAGCTAATGAAGGGTTTTGAAATGGAGGGTCCTTAGAGGAAATCTGGAATTAGAACAAGTTAAAGAAGTAATGAATGCTGGGAATGAATGGAGAGGGCTTGTTTGTCTAGAGTTGGTGCCTTAATAGAAAAAAAGGCAGCCAGATGCAATGACCACCGCTGATAAATTGGCATGTAAGAAGAATGGGGGCAGGAAAGCACAGTGCTAATGATGGTTAGAGATTTTTTTAAAGGAGCACATGAACTAATCCAAAGGAGTTACAGTTTTCTTTTTTTCCTCTCTCTTTCTCAGAATTGTTTATAGAGAAGAGAGAGAGGAAAAGGAAAGGGGTAATTTATAGGATGTACCTTAAGAACTATTATTAGAAGAATAAAAAAGAGAACTACCAGTAAATGTAAGTGCATTAGAAATGCAGTAATTAAAAGGTTTTATAAGAAAAAAAAATGAAAATCAGAGCTAACGGTCTTCTATTAACCTACTGTGACTTATAATTCACATTTCACTTTTTTCTCCTAGCACAATAATATCCACAGGCAATTTCTTGTTGTTGTAAACCTATATATGTAGCAGTGTAGATGTTAATTTGTTTTTCCATGTGCTTTAATTTTAGGGCAGGCATTCGTTGTGCTTTGAAAAGCACCCAGCATAGTGACTGTTAGCAACTGATGTCTATTTTTGTAGCATAGCAGTTATCAGTAAGTGATATGGAAAACAATGAAATGCATGACTATGTTGAGGGAAAGGAAAGGACAAGGATAGATGTACGTGGCGATAAAGTGTATTTATTCTGGGAAAACTGAGGTGGTACATACATGTTAGGAAGTGGGAAGTTAAGGATATGTTTAGGAAACAAAGTGGGAATAGATCAATGCAAGGAGTGTGATGAATCAATTCTGAAGGAAATTAAGAGCATTCCTGATGGGTGTTTAAGCAGTTTATGAACACATGAAAGCACTTGTGTTTCTAAATCTTAAATTAAGAGGGGCTCAAAATGTCATGAGAAATCACAATCCATGAAATTACTGAGCAGGTCTGGCAATGTTCTATACGCTGCTTACGTTATCCCATTTAAAATACTTCCAAACTGTGTAAAATAGGAACTAACATAACCCCCACTTCTGAGTGGAAGCAGCCTGCCCAATCACACAGGTAGTTACGTGGCAGAGATTTCATGCAGGTTAAGTCTGGTTTTGAACGCAGGTGATCCCTGAGTCACGCACTGGCAACCACTCTACCCGCTCTGTCCAGGAGAACCATAAAGATAAAATGTTTTGATTTTATGGATGAAATTTTTACAAAGAAACGGACAACTGTGTTTAGGTACCTCCTTGAAAAGGCAGCACCTGCTGAGGAGCTAAGAAAGATCTAAGTATTCTCTACTCCAGGGCTGAGGATGGTCTCTCCTGCCTCAGTGCCGTGCACCAAATGCCACTCAGAGATAATGTCTCCAAGTGGCTGGTGGATTACCTGGGAGTGTCTGAGGCATTGGTAAAAAGAGAGCAGAAGAGCAAAACAAAACAACCAGAGATCCCTATTTAGGTTCCTCTTTCTTCTGCGGTACATGCTGTATAAAATGCCTCTGTTTCCAGCTCAAATTAAATCTCATTAAATTATGGTTGAAGGTTATTTTTGTATGCTATTTGAGAGGTGATAATGTTCCATGAATTTTTAAATGTTATCCCCAATAGCCCTTGCACCTCATTTGTTCCAACAACAGCATAGGAGATAATTTGAGAACAAACCAAGGTGCTGCAATACTTAAATCATTTAGCCAGGAACGGAGAGGAAACATTTCAGAAGACAATAAACATGAAAGCCTTTTTCTTGATAGCTAGAGGCATCATTTCCTGGTAATCCTTGATTACTGGGTAATGAAGGACAGTGTGAGGCTAGGAAGAAAACACTTCATAATGCTAACAACAAAAATAGTTTAACTTTTTGAGCAATATAAAATTTACCAAGGGCACAAAATAAGCATATGTCTCTCTTTTTTCCCATATTTGTTTAATGATTTGTATTTATAATCTACTGTAATTATACAAAATTGGCATTTCTTATATACTATAGTTTAGACTCAAATTTAAACTTCCTGATATAAAAAAAAATCACAATTCTTTAAGCTGCTTTACACTATAACCTATATAGTTAGGAGAAAATAATAAAGAAGAAAACTTTTAAGTTGAATGGATTGTATTTAAAATACACATATCTCTCTCTTTAAAAAAAAAAAAAAAAAAGATATATTTTTTTTATTCCAGAGAGGAAGAGAGAGGGAGAGAGAGATAGAAACATCAATGAGAGAGAACCATTGATCAGCTGCCTCCTGCTTGTCTCCTACTGGGGATGGAGCCCACAACCCAGGCCTGTGCCCTGACTTCGAATCAAACCATGACCTCCTGGTGATAGGTTGATGCTCAACCACTGAGCCTCATCATTCAGGCTGCACATATCTCTCTTGATCTATTTATCTGAGAAGCAGACACTGTGTGTTTTAGAAAAGTCATTTATTCCTTCTTAAGCATAAGGTTCCTCAATTGTAAGACATAAAAACCAATGATTCTCCTTAGGCATCAAACTTCCTGTAGTACACCCTTTGTCCCGTGGTTCCTAGGCTACCTGTGCTTGTGTATTTATTTTATCAGGGAGCTGATATGCAATCTGAGCTGTTTCTCCCTCCCAACCAAATTTGCTATCTATAGGATGCTTGGCTAGTTTTGTAGATGAGGTTTTAATAAACACTTGTGTGACTTTGTTTACCTTGTAAAATGGTCTGAGACCAAAAGAATGAGTACTTCTACACTAATCAGTTCAGAAAGAGGTATAAAAGCATGTCAGTATTTGAGAGGAAATCTTTTAATGGATTCAGGTACTGCTAGATTAAAGACAAATGAAGTAAATGCAGCTTATTATATAATACTAGAGGCCAGGTGCACGAAATTCTTGCACGGGTGGGGTCCCTTGGGGTGGCCTTCGGAGATCAGGCCCTGGCTCATGCCCCCCGCCTCACAGCCCTGCAGCCCCGCCTGGCACCCCACCTTAGCCTAGAGCCGCCCACTCCCTGGTCCCGCCCCCCACCACCGCCACTGGTCGACTTCTGTGGTTCGACCTGTGGGGAGATTGGGGCCCCCGCTCACACCCGCCTTGGCCTGGCACTATACACTCACCTGCTACACCATCCCACCACGTTCCTGCTCTCATCAGGGCCCATCGGGGCCGGCAGTGCCTCCACTGCCGCCCACTGCCAGCTCTGCATCACCGACACCCACCATGTTCTGCACAGCCCCCTGGTGGTCAGCACAGGGCATAGAGAGTCGTCAAACTCCTGTTTGGTCGACCTCCCTCCTGGGGGGACAATTTGCATATTAGGCTTTTATTATATAGCATTATAGTGCATGGCAATAAAATGAAAGTTCACAGTTACTTGTTATATATTTTGATTATTTTGTGGAAAGTTTTTGTTCTGATTTTGATTTCTAGAATACCAATTACAAGTGGACATTGGGCCTTTGCAAATATGTGTGTAATATGTATACTAAATTAGTACACATCAAAAAGGAATAATTTATTAAAGTTGAAAGTATAAGATGTTAAATATTATGAAGGCACAGTGAAAGAAACAAATAATTTTAATACTGTTCATCTATCTATAACAATAAAAGCACAATATGCTAATTAGACCAGACGTCCTTCTGGATGACCTTCCAGATGAAGCTGTGGCGGGTGGGGGCCAAGGCAGAGGTTGCTGCCGTTGTGGCAGGGGCCAAACCCCTTGCACAAATTTCATGCATCAGGCCTCTAGTATTTTATAAAATGCCTCTGAGGATGAACTAGAAAAATGATATTCTATCATGTAAAGTATTTTCTACTTGAATAAATTTACTATATAAAAGTCAAAGTATTGCCCCAGCCAGTGGTTTGGTTGGTTGGAGTGTCACCCTGCACACCAAACAAAAGATTGTGAGTTTGATTCCAGTTGGGGCACATGCCTAGGTTGCAGGTTCCATCCAGGTTGGGCCAGGTTGGGGAGGCAACCCATCGATGTTTCTCTCTTTCCCTCTCTCTCTAGGGGTCAATAAAAACATATCCTCGGATGATGATTTAAAAAGTGGCGGGGGGGGGGGGGAAGAGAACAAAAAATAAAAGGCAAAATATTATTATAGTTAATAAAACATATTATTGACTTTTTTCTAATGATGTATACTAATAATAGAGGAATATGCAAATTGTCTGGGACACTGTCACAGTAACAGTAAAGACCGAACAGCAGGCTGCATGGGGTGACCAGGCCGGCAAGGGGGTTAGTGAGGGATGACCAAATGACTAAACAGCAGGCTGCATGGGGCGACCAGGCCGGCAAATGGGGGGGCAGTAGGGGGGAACCAGGCTGGTGGGGGGGCAGTTAGGGGCAACCAGGATGGCAGGGGGGGCAGTTGGGAGTGACCAGACAAGCAGGGGGGGGGGCAGTAATGGGTGACCAGGTCAGCAGGGGGGCAGTTAGGGGTGACCAGGCTGATGGGGGGGGGCAGTTGGGGGTGACCAGGCTGGCAGGCAGAGGTGGTTAGGGGTCATCAGGCTAGCAGGGAGGGGACAGTTAGGGGCTATCAGGCAGGCAGGCAGGTGAGCAGTTAGGAGCCAGTGGTCCCAGATTGTGAGAGGGATGTCTGACTGCCTGTTTAGGCCAATCCCCCAAGGAGTCCTGGATTGGAGAGGGTGCAGGCTGGGCTGAGGGGACCCCCCTCCTGTGCACGAATTTTGTGCACCGGGCCTCTAGTTTATAATAGTTATGTTGCCTACTTTTCTCCCTAAGAATAAGTAAACTATTTTAAACTTGTACTTTAAATAATATTTATCTAAAAAATAATGTAGAATTACAAGGATTATTTCCATAAAAATGATTTTTTTTTTAATTGGCTTCAGGTGTACAGCCTAGTAGCCAGACAATCAAATGTTTCACACATTGTTCCTAATTCCTAAAGTGATCTTTTAAATCATATACAAAATCTAAATGATTCAGATGTAGTTATCTTTTGTGAGCCCTATCCAAAAAATAAAGATCAAAAGGGAAACGTACTGTAGCTATTTCTCTCACCTTTCTTTTTTCTCAAATATAATCATTTGAGAGGATTAAAATTTTTGAAAGAATCCAAAGAGCTACCCAGTAATTTAGTGGAAAAGACTTTTAATAATTGCATATGCAACATATTTTCTTATTGACTGAAAAATAATTTTTTCTCACCTTGACTGGTGTTGCTCAGTGGGCTGGAGCCTCATTGTCCCGTACATTGAAAGGTCATGGATGTGATTTCTGGTCAGGGCACATACCCAGGTTGTGTGTTTTCAGGGTGCATACTGGAGATAACCCATTGATGTTACTTTCTCACTTCACTGTTTCTCTCTCTCTCTAAAATCAATAAAAACATATCCTTGGGTGAGGATTTAAAAAATAAAAAAAGCTCCACTAAAAAATAATTTTTCCTTTAGTACTACTGTATATGTATGTGTATGTAGTGAGAGAGAGAAAGTGTGTATGTAGAAATACCTGAGGCTGGTAGATTTTTTATTGGGCTTTTTGTTTGCTTAATCTTAAGATCTTGTTTTTAAATGGTGACTTTAGACACAGACTAACATCATCTTCATTTTACCAAAAACTGGAAGTCTGAAAATAGGGGTGACTTGCCCAAAGTTATATAACAAGAATTAGAAAGAGTTTAAGCCAGGTCTCAAAATTCCTTATCCCATACAGATGGATGCTACTAACTTATATTTATATACCCTAGGATTTAATGACTTTCATTTTTTTTACTTTTCTTTCCTTTAACCTTTTGCACTTGGATGTCGAGTGTGACGGTTATTGAATGTATCAATAATTTGAAATATAAAAAAATCCAAATAAATAAGTTTGTATGAAAAGAAACTCCAGTTTTTTATTCTACTGCCGTGCTTTGTAAAATCTGGGGTATTTAAAAAATTAAATCCCAAGTAGAATAAAGGAATCAAGAAAAAAGCAAGCGAGTGCAAAGGGTTAAACTGATAATATCAATTCTTTAAATTTATAATGATATCATTGGAGCAGACAGATATCCATTGAGCTAAGGAATAAAATACCAAATTTTGCTTGAGAGTAATGGAAGAATTTGGACCACATCTACAATTTAAATTATTAAAATAGAGTCACCATTTGTGTAGTTCGTGAAACATTTATCTGGAAAGTGGTTAATGAACAATAGGAAGATTTGTAGATTTGTCTATCTCAATCATTTCCCTTTCCTTTCATTCTTGTTCAACTACACGAGTTCTATCAGCATAATGTTTGAAGTAGAATTCAGCTGCCATAAAAATACTTCTAAATAAAAACAGTACTTAGAAATTACGAAGATACTGTAATTCATGTAGAAAACTCTAGCAACATAAGAAAGTTTCTTTTTAATTTAAAAATCCATTCAAATTTCTTTTTCCCCTTCTACTATCCCCAATTTGTCTTCTCAATTGATATATTTCCAAGCTTCACAAAATTATTTAGATGCAGCTAAGAGTTTATTAATTTTATCCAAACACACTGAAGAAAAGCAGAAAACAAGTATTAGAATAATATACTTCTCTTCCTGAGAAAAAGATTCTCACTGGATAAATGACAAACAGATGACAAGAAAAAAACTAAACAAACCATCTATCTAAGACAGCTCACCTACCACCACTACCCACTTGTTCACACTCTATTTCATCACCTTTCTTTATTTTCCTTATTAGTGCTTAAAATAACCTGGCATGCCACATATTGCCTATTTATTGTATTTTCCCCCCCTCACTAAATGGTAAGCTCCATAAGAACAGGAAATGTGATAGATTTTTTAAAATTAATCTTTATTGTTCAGATTATTACAAAGGTCTCACTTTTTTCTCTCCTTAGCTCCCCTCCACCCAGTTCCCACCCCACCCCAGACCCTCACCACCCTATTGTCTGTGTCCATAGGGAATGCATACATGCATATAAGATCTTAGTCTAATCTCTTCTCTCCCCTCTTCCCCCGTTTCCCTCAGATAATCATCAGTCTGTTCCATTTCCATGTCCCTGAATCTATTCCATTCACCAGTTTATTCTGTTCATCGGATTTTTCATTCGTTTGATTTTTAGATTCAATTGTTGATAGATATGTATTTGTTGCCACTTTGTTGTTCATAGTTTCTATCTTAACTTTTTTCTTCTTCTTCCTCTTCTTAAAGAATACCCTTCAGCATTTCATATAATATTGGTTTGGTGATGATGAACTCCTTTAGCTTTTTCTTGTCTGTGAAACTCTTTATCTGGCCTTCAATTCTAAATGATAGCTTTGCTGGGTAGAGTAATCTTGGTTGTAGGTTCTTGCTATTCATAACTTTGAATATTTCTTGCCACTCCCTCTGACCTGCATGAAATCAACTAGTTGATAGTCATATGGGCACTCCCTTATAGGTAACTAACTGCTTTTCTCTTGCTGCTTTTAAGATTCTCTCTTTGTCTTTTGCCCTTGGCATTTTTATTTTTATTTTTATTGATTTCAGAGAGGAAAGGAGAGGGAGAGAGAGATAGAAACATCAATGATGAGAATCATTGATCAGTTGCCTCCTGCATGCCCCCTATTGGGGATCAAGCCCACAACCCAGGCATGTGCCCTTGACTGGAATCGAACCTGGGACCCTTCAGTCCGCAGGCCAACGCTCTATCCACTGAACCAAACCAGCTAGGGCAGCCGTAGGCATTTTAAGGTGTGGTCCTCTTTGGGTTCTTTTTGTTTGGGGTTCTCTGTGCTTCCTGGACTTGTAAGTGTATTTCTTTCACCAAGTAGGGGAAGTTTTCTATCATTTCTTCAAATAGGTTTTTAATATCTTGCTCTCTCTCTTCTTCTGGCACCCCCATAATTCGGATATTGGTACACTTGAAGTTGTCCCAGAGGCTCCTTACACTACCTTCATATTTTTGGATTCTTTTTTCTTTTTGCTTTTCTGGTTGGGTGTTTTTTGCTTCCTCATATTTCAAATCATTGATTTGATTCTCAGGATCCTCTAGTCTACTGTTGAATCCCTGTATATTATTTTTTATTTCAGTCAGTGTATGCTTAATTTCTGACTGGTCCTTTTCCTTTTCCTTTTTTTTTATTTTTTTTTTTTTTTTTTGTCATTCTCATTAAGATCCTTGAAAGTCTCACTAAGTCCCTTGGAGATTTCTAGAAGATTCTTGAGTAACCTTATAACTGTGGTTTTAAACTCTTTATCCAGTAGTTTGCTTTCTTCCACTTCTTTCATTTGTGACATGTTTCTTGGTCTCTGCATTTTGGCTGCTTCCCTGTGTTTGTTTCTATGTATTGGGTAGAGCTGCTAGGTCTCCTTGAATTGATAGAGTGACCTTGTGTAGTAGGTGTCCTATAGGGCCCAGTGGCTCAGCCTCCCCAATCACCTGAGTTGGACACTCTAGGTTCACCCCTTTGTGGGCTGTGTGCACAATCTTCTTGTAGTTGAGCTTAATTGCTGTTGTTGTCACTAGGAGGACTTTACCTCCAGGCCAATTGGCTGTGGGGACCAGCTGCAACTACAGTGGGAGAGCTGCTGTGCAGGAGACATCCTTATGGAGCAGGACTTGCTTCAGTGGGGCTTTGGTGCTCACTGAGTCTGCTCCTTGAGTGTGTCACTTATGGATATAAAGAGTTGTAATCTGGTATGATCTCACACTGACCACAGGGTACACTATCTCTTAAGTCTCCAGCGAGGTGTAAAGTCAGCCACTTCCCAGGGCCACCTGGCAGGAGCTACAGAGAGAGCTGCAGATTTCCCCTCTTTATATCGGGTTTGGCAGTGCCTATACATGGCCCAGCTATGAAGCAAGGCAGGCTGGTGCTGGGTCTTGGGCCTTTTATTGATAGGTCTGGGGGTCTCTGACCCAGTTGCAGCTTGTTTGACAGGTTTTTAGCTGAGAAAGGACAGGCCATTCATATGCAAAAGCCCCTGCACACAGCTTGGTTGGGGTTGTAAATTGGGTGGGGTAGGGTCTCAGGGAATCACCAGGCAGAGCAAACAGAAATGGCTGCCAGTCAGCCCTGCAACCGGGGAGGTCCCAACATGGGAACAATGACCACTGTAAGCACCTCCGCCTGGAAGAAAGTCGCCCCCGAGTTCCTGCCCCCATGCCAGCCAGTGCAGTTTCTCCTCCTATGTGTCTGGGTTCCCCAGAGCCTCACCCAGCACTGGAGCTCAGAGGAAGCAGGACCTTGTAAGTTCAGTTAGTGCTGCCAGCCTTTTAAGAGGAGCAGCTGGGTCTCCAGCAGCCTGTGTTTCACTCAGCCCCAACCGGCACTGGTTTTTACAGCCTGTAGTTCTTATTTCCCATAGGGACTTCTTTTCCAAGCTCTGGGACCCTGGGCTGGGTGTCTGGTGTGGGGTTGGGACCCCTTGCTACTCTGGGTACCTTCACAGAGGCGATCTCCCTCCTGATTAAAAAAGTGGCACATGTGGGTGCCAGACCAGCTCGTTCTGCACCTCCACACCTCCTACCAGTCTCAGTGTGCTTTCTTCTTTACTTCTCTAGTTGTAGTACTTCCACTTAGCCAGCTTTCCAGTGATTCTGGATGATGGTTGTTCTGTATTTTAGTTGTAATTTTTATGTGGTTGTGGGAGGCAGTGAGTATAGGCATTTGCCTACACCACCATCTTGGTTCTCTGAATTTTATTTTCTTAAACAATACCTGACACATATAGATGTTTCTTAAATATTTGTTAAATAAACTGGAAATTGTTTGGTGAATATAAGTTTATGACTAACTGAATAAAATTATATTTGTTGAAAAGATTTCTAAAATGTCTGTAGTGAGTTTGACAATATTTCTATTGTAATTGAGTTTTATATTCTCTTTTAGGGTCATAATTCTGAATAACATTTCTTATTATCCTAATCCTAATATATAAAATCCCAGGGTCCATAATGTCAAAAACAACCGAAGGCTTGACCAAACACTGGAAATCAGTCCTGCAGCACTGACTGCCACTGGTGCAGGCATGGCGATCCTGCAGCACTGACCCAGCACTGACTGCCACTGGTGCGGGCACGGCAACCCAGCAATGACTGCCGAGGGGGCTGCGGATCAGGCCCGGAGAGAGGCCCAAAGAGAGAGACAGGGTTCGATCCGCAGCCTCTGTGGCAGCTGTTGATCAGCCATTGCCTCTCTCTTTCTCTCCGGGCTTCACCAGCAGCCACACCTCTGTTTCTCTCCAGGCCTCTGTGGGGGCTGCTGATCAGCCCCACCTCTCTGATCAGGCCTGGAGATAGGCCCGGAGACACTGACTGGCATAGAAACCGACCAATCAGAACCAAATCTGGGTGAACTGTGAGGAGCCAATGGCTGCCTAGGAGGCAGAGCTTTTGACGCTGACTGGCATAGAAACTGACCAATCAGAATCAAATTGGCCAGCAGGGGAGGGCAGTTGGGGGTGAGATCAGGCTGGCAGGGGAGGGCAGTTGGGGGCGAGATCAGGCCGTCAGGGGAGGGCAGTTAGGGGCGATCAGGCAGGCAGAGGCAGTTAGGGGTGATCAGGCAGGCAGGTGAGTGGTTAGGAGCCAGTGGTCCCAGATTGCGAGAGGGATGTCTGATTGGAGAAGGTGCAGGCTGGGCTGAGGGAACCCCCCTCCGTGCATGAATTTCGTGCACTGGGCCACTAGTATAATATAATATATATAAGTCATGGGAGTTAAGATTAAATTCATACAGGCTTTATAACTGACACTGTTTTGCATAAATCTTCAATTTGGATGTGGTTTCTTATAATTGGCCAATTTCCCTGAAAGCAAGTAAGTAAAATGTATTGATTAACTGAGAACTGCAGTTAATTGGGTTTTTACTAAAATTTATTATACAGAACAGAGTAGCCACTCAATAAATATTTGTCAAATATGTGAAGTCTAGTTAGTTAAAATAGACTTATTATTTTGTTTTAGTTTCTCAAATAAAAATAAATTTTCAATTAAATATGAAGGCCATAGCAGACATGTAAGCTATTTTAAAAATATCTCAAGTTCTTCTCATTCTCTTCCTCTTTTTATTTTCCTTTCCCCCTTCCTATTTATTCTCTTTCCTTCTCTTTCATTACTGAACAATTTAGTCCTAAACCCATTACGTGGGAGAAAGTAAGGAGGCTTCCATAGGGGCATGAAATGGGAAGGCTTCAGTGGTCTAAAGAGCAGCATTAAAGTTCAAGGAGGTGAGAAGGACATCTGTGTGCAGAGGTTGGAGTACTGAGCAGCAATAGGGAAGGAAATTGATCAAATAAGAGAATATATTAAAGCTTATTGGGAGATAAGGTTTTTATTGTTGGAGAAAGTAGTTACAAATATGAAAAGAGAGAAGCTACAATGAATCCTGTGGCACTGGTTTGGATATAAAGATATCAATGTGAACTCCTGGTGTATAGATACAGAGATAGATAAAGATTTTATATATATACTAGAGGCTCAGTGCATGAAATTCATGCACGGGGGTGGGGAGGCGGCCCTCAGCCCAGCCTGTACCCTCTCCATTCCAGGACCCCTCAGGGGATGTCCGACTGCCACAGGGATCGGGCCTAAACTGGCAGTCAGACATCCCTCTCATAATCTGGGACCGCTGGCTCCTAACCGCTCACCTATCTCCCTGCCTGGTTGCCCCTAACTGCCCCCCACTGCTGGCCTGGTCACCCCTAACCACCTCTGCCTCAGCCTTCACCTCCGTGGCTTTTTCTTGAAGGATGTCTGGAAGGATGTCTGGAAGATTTCCAGTCTAATTAGCATATTACCCTTTTATTAGTATAGATAAGTATTTGTCATATTATTCTCTACTTTTCTATATATATTTAAAATACTCCAGAATATTTTAAGCAAATAAAAAATGGTCAAGTTGCAGAAAAATAAAAGTTTTGAAATAAACCTGGTAGGCTTGAAAACAACAACATTTGTGTAAAAGGGCATAAGTTGCAGTCGGCAACGAAACCTGTTGTTAGGATTACTTGGTTAATATTCTTTTGTTGGAAAGGCATGGTTTGGGCAAAGGAGAAAAGGAAACCAGCCCTATAAAAGGGAAAGTCTGATTGGGCCATTGCCACAGCAGAGAGGGGCAGGTGCAGCAAAGGTTCAGGCTGTCCCACAGGTAAGGATATCTGTGTGTATGGGACACCAAAGGACACCTGTCACACCTGAAACACAATTTGCTAACACAATTGCAGAGCTCAGGAATAATCACTGTTTTTAAAACTATCATTTCCCTGACATATAAAATATACATACATATAAATATACATGCACTATTCTGAGCTTCACCTGCCCTCCACTCAATATTTGGCTATGGCCTTTTTTCCAATTAATTGGATGTACAGACATAATTTTTAACGGCTACAGTGTTATCCCTGACTGTTTGACATTACTATGGTTTACTTCACAAACCCTTTATTGTGGGGCAGGTTGTTTCCGGTTTCCCCTGGCATCAACAACTACAGTAAACATAATTGCTTATTTGACTGTTTACTTCGGACACATCCACAATATACTTGTAAAAAAAAACACAAAAAATACGAATTTTACCATTATTCTGAGATTAATAAAAACATCATAAGCAATGTGCCAACAGATAGGATGCATTGAGATGAGTAATGAATCACTTTTTCTATTTTCCTGCCAAAGATAGATAACCTGAATCCAATAATGAGTAAATAGAAGACCTAAAATGAAGAACAGCTTACAAAATAAATAATTTGTAATCTTCAAAATGTCAAATCCATACTACTCAAGAGAAAACTGAGGAAATCTTCCAGACTGAAAAAAACTAAAAGGGCATAATAACTAAATCCAATGCTTGATTCTAAACTAGATCCTTTTGCATAAAGCACATTATTGAGATAAGCAGCCAAATTTGAATGGGGTCTGAAGATCATATGGTAGTGATGTACCACTTTTCTGATTGCGATGGTTGTATTTTAGTTATTAAAGAAATATTTTCTTGTTTGTAGGAAAAATATGTTAGAATATTCAGGAGTAATAGGGTTATGATATTAGAAAATTACTCTCAAATAATTTAGGAAAAATATCACTTGTACTATAGCTGCAATATTTTTGTGACTTAAACTTGTTTCAAAATAAGAAAATAATTTTAAAATCTCAAGTTCAATGTCTTCTATGAAATTTTGTCATAATCCTGAAATAGTTGTAAGGTCAATTTATAAAAAAGAGTCTTTTATATTTAATGAATTTTTATAATACAATTTGTGGTAAGAATGCAGAGATGTCTCCCCCAGCCCCTTTAAAAATAAAATGGAATAATAATGAAAAAGAGCAATTATATTTTGTGGGATTTACAATGAAAACAAGACCCCTCAGAAGTTTAATAGTATGGTTGTAATCATGATATTCTGTTTTTTATTGTTTTATATTAAAAGGCTTTTTTACATGTTACTAGAGGCCCGGTGCATGAAAATTCATGCACTGGAGGGGGGGTACCTCAGCCCGGCCTGCCCCCTCTCACAGTCCGGGAGCCCTCAGGGGTGGGAGGCAACCCGACGATCAGGGGAAGGCGACACCCCATCACACCTCTGCTGCTGCCACTGGCAGCAGCGAAAGCCTTGGCCGGCCCTGGTTACCTGAGCCTCGGGTGGCCCTGGGTGGCTGGGGAGCTGAGGGGATTGGGGGTCTCCAGAGGCAGGTGCGCAGAGCGGCTGGGCCTGCCTGGAGTTGGGCCCAGCCTTGCCACGTGCATGACACCCCAGTGGGGCTGAGGGGACTGGGCGCCGCCATCTTGTGGCTGTGGGAGCCGCCATCTGTGAGGGTGGGGCAGTCAATTAGCATATTCCCTCCTTATTGGCTGTGGGCGCTGCCATCTTTGAGGGCAGGGCAGTCAATTAGCATATTCCCTCCTTATTGGCTGTGGGCGTTGCCATCTTTGCGACAGTGTAGGGGTCAATTAGCATATTCCCTCTTTATTAGATAGGACTAGAGGCCTGGTGCATGAAATTCATGCACGGGGGGTGGAGTGTGTATCCCTCAGCCCAGCCTGCACCCACTCCAATCTGGGACCGCTCGAGGGATGTCCGGCAGTTGGACATCCCTCTCACAATCCAGGACTGCTGGCTCCCAACCGCTCGCCTGCCTACCTGTTTGATTACCCCTAACCACTTCTGCCTGCCAGCCTGACTTCCCCCTAACCACTCCCTTGCCAGCCTGATCAATGCCTAATTGCTCCCTTGCTGCCCCAATTGCCCCTAACTGCCCTCCCCTGCCGACCTGGTCACCCCTAACTGTCCTCCCCTGCAGGCCTGGTCCTTCCCAACTGCCCTCCCCTGCTGGCCTGATCGCCCTCAACTGCCCTCCCCTGCTGGCCATCTTGCGGCGGCCATCTTGTGTATTGGAGTGATGGTCAATTTGCATATTACCTCTTTATTATATAGAATAGTAAGATGGAGTCACATACCTACAATAGGTATTGAAATATCAATCAATAGTATCTGAACAGAAAAAAAAAATTTATGGTATTTCCCTAGTGATAGAAAAGTGAGTAAAATTGACATGTGCACAGGTAACATTTTATATTTACTTACATTGATATAATAAAATTATTTTCGAATAGCATGCCAAATAGTAGGTTACAGTATTCCCTGGCTGCATGAACTTAAAGTGAATTCCAGCAAGAACAGGCCATGTAGGCCCTGCATGAGGAGAATCCTAGCATGACGCTGCAGATATCACTGAGTCTGTTCAATGTTATAGATGTCTCGGTGTGCAAGAGACACAGCCAAAATTAGAACAGCAAGTAAATTTATGAAGTGGAGCTTGAGTTTGCTATCAAGATGGATTTGCTAAAAAGTACATTGGTGTACTTGGGAAAACTCGATGATTTTCTTTAAAACAAAATGTAAAGTGTGTAATTTCTGAAATTACAACACTGCAATATCAAGCTTGGCAATTTGGAATTTAAATATTAAAAATTTAGATTAGAAAATTAAACATGTAGGGGAATAAATAAAAATATTTTACTCACATTTGATCTCTAATTTAGTTGGTCCATCAAGAAATAGTTTTTATCATATTGGGCACTTAAAATATCTAGAAGATCATCATTATTTTCCCATTACTAGCAAAGGACCACAGAGGTTGGGCATCTTTTTCTAAAGGTAAGGCAAGTTTAAAGGATACTCTCTTTTGAATATGCCTTTCTGTTTTGGGGAAAATTCTCTTTTTTCTTTTAGAAGACAGAACTGTGGTATAAAGGATTTGGAGCATAATTGAAGGGGTGAGCATATGGGGGCCCAGGTTATCTGAGATTTGCTGGCCTTTCATGGAAAGACATTGCCTCATGTCTACATGTCTGCCAGCCCACAGGGAGTTCCTGCAGGCCAGGCACTGTGGTATGATGATAGAAGCCAAGAAATAATAAGTCTTCATTTGTGAGAAAATTAACTTTTCACCAATATTACGATTTGAAGAAATGTACAGTGTTCACTTAAGAAAACAGAGTTCCATGTTACTAAGGATAAGGTAGACAAGTAACACATTGGAGTGGGTTCAAAATACAATTCTGCTCTATATCTGTGGAAACAAACAAATTATTTAATCTCTTTGTGCCACATTTTCTTTATATGTAAAATGAGGATAATAACACCCAAATCATAGGCTTATATGAGATTAAATGAGATAACATGTGTAAATTACCCAAAGTAGTACCTGGGACATAGGAAGCACTAATTCCTTGTTATTATTGTAATTATGGGAGATCGAGGAGCAAAGATCAAGTTATCAAGCAAAAATAGAAGCAACACTAAGAAATCAGCGATTTCTTAGAACATATTTTGATTGATCATTCTCTGAATAAGCATACTTATTGGTATGTAGCTGACACTATATTAGGGCATGCAAGTACTCTTTTTTTTTTACCTACAGAAATGGAGATGATAATAGCAGTATTCCTCACAGCATTGTTATAATAATTTAATTATAAAACTTAGCAATTTGCCTGGCACTACTAATAAGCACTCAAAAAAAACTCTAGTTGTACAATTATTGCTAATTATGATGATGATGATGATGATGATGATGATGATGATGATCTAATAAGATCAGAGTTTGAGAAATACATGTGAAGGCATAATTACAATTCTATAGTAAAATAAGAACAGAAGAGTTAACATTTCAAGTCTTTTTAAGAATGAATACGGTTTTTCCAGATGGAAAGGAGGGGAAGAATATTCATGGATTCCCCATGTGTTTTATCTAAACTTGACTTGTTTACAAAGAGTCACTGGACCCACAATTATTCCATTGAGAAAGTACTTTTGAATTGACCATGTCCACACAAACTAATCAATCAACAAGTAATTGAACACCAAATCTGTGAAATATTCAGATAAAGTGTAAGACAGCCTCCCAGCTGGTTTTCCTGTATCCACATTCTTTCTTCTTTAGCATACATTTCATGAGATTGACACACTGATCTTCCTAAATGCAGCCTAACTGCTTAAGAACGTAAAGTCATTCTCAAATGCCTGCTGTATCAAAGCCAAATGACTTTGTCTGGCTTTAAGGGTCCTCTACAGTCTTGCAATTCAGAGTATTGCACCAGTACCAACAACACCTGGGAATTTGTTAGAACTAGATAATCTCACAACTCAATCCAGACCTATTAGGGTCTGCAGCTTAACAAGATCCCCAGGTATGCAAATTGAGGTTTGAGAAACGCTGCTCCACAACATCCATTAATCTAAACCAAACAAAATCACGACTAACCCATAACACAACCCATAGTCCCATCAAGAAGAATTCAATATTTCATTAATATTTTTGCATCCAAAGTAATCCCTTTGCTCATGTTCTTAACTCTACTAGACATACCTTATTTCCTTCTTGCCTACTAAGACCCATCCATTCTTGAAGGTCCAGTGAAAAGTCCCATATCATCCACCAAACTACCACTGAAGCCACACTAACCTTGCTGAATACTCTTGCATTTAGGTCAACACCATTTTATTATTATTATTCATTCCTTATTAATTGAATAATCATTTTCTGAATGCTTGCAATTGTTTACCAGGCCCTGTTGCATTGTCCAGATGCAAACAAAAATCAGACTTTCCCTGCCCCCATTAAGCTCTCAATCAGAGTAATAATAGTTCAGGAAAGAACCTTAAGGTCCACAGGCAGGAAGTGCAAGTGGGTAGACGGAGGTGTGCAGGACCATATAGGATAAAGCTACATGATTTGTGTTTGGGGGATATTAAAACTACTTAAATAAAGGAAATGATTTTAAAATATATTAAGACTTCTGTGGTATGAAATAGATTAGACATTTCAATTGTTAGAGACAAGACTAACACAAGAGATATTGTGCTTTAATTGTTTCATGTTCATTTCATAATCATTTAGAGTTAGACCATTGTGTTTTTTACAGACCAGTAATGGCTTTCTTCATTCATTCAGTAAATACCAGAATGTTAAAAGAGCTCTTCTTTGTCTTTTTCTACCTCCTTAAGTTTAGACATGGTAGGCACTGAGTAAATACTTGTTGATTGAAGACAGTCTTTGATCTGAAGTCGGGGACTAGGTTTACACACGTGGAACAACCGTTGCACAAATGCGGCCCTTTCCTCCTACTGCTGCTATTCATGACATAAGGAAACGTTCATGAATTTGCAAGGACACTTCAGTTTACTAGTAGTGTCATTCGGATCAAAAAGTTCCTTCAGGGTGCCATGGGGGTTTCTGTTTCTCTGCAGCTAATGTTTGTGCTCACCAGAGACTGTGTTGGAGCACAGCCAACCAAATGGAATTGGCTGGTAAAAGCTTTTGTGGGTGAGCATTTTGGAAACAAGTTTCAAGACCATTTGCCAACAAAATCTCAGCAGGTGGAATTTAAAACAACATAAGTTAATGTAAAGGTTTGACCTTTACAGGGGCAGGGGAGATAAAACACTTAATGAAGTTTGTAACATTCTATCATCTTTGAGAGTAAAGGTTTTTCTTGTTATTGCAAAACCAGTAATCAGTTCTTTAGATAGAAACAGAGGCTTCTGGTAGACAGACATTCTTCACAAGGTCTCAAGTCTCACGCTCCCAACAGCACTGGAGTACACTAAGGTTAGATATTATGCAAGACCTTTTTTGAGCCCCTTGGTTCTTTCCATGTGATTCATGAGTGAAATCACATCAGGAAACTTCAAAACCAAGCAAAGTAAAAAGATTATTTCCAACTTATGTAGACTAGAACTATATAGGATCTGGTGTCACACAAAAAGTGTGCATTACTTTGACCGAATAATAAGTAATTTTCTCATACATACTTAATCTTCAAATTGGTTACTACTTAGCTTTTTTTTTTTTTTTAACATATATATTTTTGTATTGATTACAGAGAGGAAGGGAGAGGGAGAGAGAGAGAGGAACATCAATGATGACAGAGAATCATTGGTTGGCTGCCTCCTGCATGTCCCCTAACTGGGGATCGAGCCCACAACCTGGGCATGTGCCCTGACTGGGAATCAAGCCTTGACCTCCTGGTTCATAGGTCAACACCTAACCACTGAGCGACGCAGGCCAGGGAGTTACAACTTCCCTTTATCTTACTCAGCAATCTCGCTGAAGATGAGCATTCCCACATGATGTGCAATTTTCTCTTCAACTTTTAATTTCTCTGGGTACAGAAGAAAAACTCTGGATCCTTAATTGAGCAATTAATATTTATTAAGTGAATATAGAGTTTGAAGTTAGTGCCAAAATCTTCCTTTCATCGAGAGAACCAGTCTGACCGACGCAGTGGGGCAGCACCCAGCTTTAGGTGGAAGAGCCAAGTCAAGACTGAAAGGGGAACTCATTCTTCTCTAGTCACTCCCTGGCATCTACTGAGGTTCTTGAAAGAATGCCAATTAGGAACTATTTACATGTTCCCTTGGAGGTTTTAGATAACTCTTCACTAAGAACTGTTTGGTTTTCTCATTTAGACCATTTCTCCAGAGTAGGATTTGCAAACTTGCTGCTGAATATGCTGTTTGCAGATCATGGCTAGGTTTCCATACCGACATAAAATACTGGTACTTGAAAAATTCATTAAAGAAGTGACTCGTCATAACTCCCAGATCTAAATTTGAGGAGTGGTTCTACTATATTTTCTATAATGGTGTCCCAGAATTCAGGCAGCAGGAAATAAAGAGTTCATATGCAAATAGTTCATGGAATGTGCCCAGACAAGGAACTTGCTGCTTCATACCTTGTGCCATTAAGAACTTTGAATTGTTTTAAGCTTTTCTTTATATAGAAATCCACTTATCTGGATGTCTACCATTCATCTCGTTTTCTAAAACACTGGTCTCCTTTACATAAGAATGTTCCTAAAGTTATATGGCTTCCAAACTTCATCATTAATGAGAAATTAGCTTTTTAATAACCACATTTTGAGCATAGTCTGCTAATACTCAGCCTAATTACAATTTTAAAATACATAAGACCTGTATGTTGAATAATCTTATTTATATTTGGTTAACTTTTGATTGAATGCTCTATTTAGTAATCTGTGATATATATATATATATATATATATATATATATATATATATAGTAACTTTCTGCCGACCCAGCCACAGAAAACATCTTTTAGGCTGCCTACATTAATGAAAATTTTATTAGACACTACCAAATGTTGATTGAAAAAACATGCTAAAATATTACTGTCAGCCACTGGTGTACAATTTCTTACCAGAGAACTATACAACTTCAGGATAAAATGTTTACTGTCTAAATACATATTTTAGCAGCCACTAAAATTGTTAGGAAGACCTTAGATCACTGCTTCTTAATTATAGTTTAAAATTTATTACATAGGATCAAATTAAAATATAGTTACCATTTGCAAAATTCCAAACATTTATGAAAATATCATTTGCTAACACTTTAAATCTGACTCAAAGACAGTTTAAATATTTCTTACATGCCTACTAAAGTTTCTCTAGTCTTTTGCAAAATGCTAAAGTGATCATTTGTCCAACAATGCAGATGGTTAATATTCACCCAAGTGACATCAACATTTAATGCATCATGCCTTTACTTCTCATTAAAATTGTATTATTGAGGCTTGACCAGATGGTTTTCATGCTTGGCCCTCCATTTAAGTTTGATACTCTATAGTAGTCCTCCTAAATCAGGTTTTTCCCCTGTCTTCAGTTATTATCCTTCTTTCTCTTACCTGCTTTCAAGAAATAGAAAAGGCCTCTTCGATGTATCAACCAAAGTATGTTCACATAAATGGGAAATAATTCAGTAGTCTTGTTGGGGGTTGACATTTGAATATTAGAAGTTGTTTCCTTTCCTCGTTGGCTTGCCTATGCCTATTGAGGTCAGGTGACCCATGGTAGTGACTTATTGGAGTGCATTTTGAATTGGTAGAAAACTTCTAATCGAGGAAAGGTGGCAGATTTAGCAAAAGAAAAAAAAATGAAGAAGGAAAGTCCAAATGCATATTCTTTTTAAAAAAATATATTTTTATTGATTTCAGTGAGTTAGGGAGAGGGAGAGAGAGATAGAAACATCAATGATGAGAGAGAATCATTGAGCAGCTGCCTCCTGCAGGCCCCCTACTGATGATATTCGAGCCCACAACCTGGACATGTGCCTTTGACCAGAATCAAACCCAGGACTCTTCAGTCTGTAGGCTGATACTCTATCCACTGAGCCAAACCAGCTAGGGCCCAAATGCATATTCTTATCAAGTCTTATACTTGCCCAACAGCTACAAGCCTCTCTGAAAATATTTGTATGTGTGGGTGGAGGCAAGTTGCCCAATAAATTGTAAGAAGTGTTATCAGATTCATCAGGACTTGGTTGTAAATTTGACTACAGTTTTGGCTCATAACGAAACGAGGAGGAAATATCTGATTAAAGTGTGCATTGCTGCTGAGGCAACTAATGTTGCCATAGCAATTGAAATGAAATGTGCAAGAAGATAATTAAATCTAACCCCTTTAATAGTTTTGAAAGTCAATGCACTGCCAATAGGAAAAGTTGTCTACAGTAGTAAGATAAAACACATTCCTCATGGAAAGTCTGTTTACTAGAGTTTTGTTGTACCCTTTCTAAATACATTGCTTTAGGTGTCTAATTTGAATGTTCTCCTTTAATAATCAAATACGGTTTTGACCTTGGATGCAGCTGCCTAGAATTTCTGCTGGATTATTTGTATCATGGGAGTAAACATCTATAAAAAATATCCGATTTTTCCCTCTAGTTCTTTAAAAAGTGTACTAAAGCCAAAGCTGTCATATTTGAGGTTGGAATTCAGTAATATCTAGAACGTGCTGCCCTCTTCAGGAGCTAGTGTTTAAAATACTTTAATAAATTTTTTAATCCATTTAGAAATTATAAATATGAGTTATAATATCAAAAATTATATTACTAATTCTTTAGGAATAAAAACCACATGCAACAAAGTATGTCTAAGCTTAAACTTTTTCCATTAAAAATCTTTCATTAAAAATCAATAAATAAAACTTTAAAAATAAATTAATATTTTTATTTACTACGAAAAATAGTTTCCTTAAAAGAAACTGCATTTGTGGGGAGAATTCCTAAGTTATTACAACTTCCAACTTCCATATTTACTATCCAAATGTTTCTAAAAGAGTAAAATATCTAAAAAATAAGATATTCTCTATGTGAAAATATTGATACACTTTAAATCATAATTTTATTCTCCAGCAAAAAGTCAGTAGATTTGTGAACATAATATTTATACTTTAAAATTTTAGCTAGTTGTCATTTGCAGAAGTATTACCTTTCCTGGAAATAATGGTTTCAAATTACAATAACACATTATAATTTTTATTCAAAATACTTCACTTGTAATATTGAAAGATCTGAAACGTCATCATCCAAAAATTCAAGCAAATTACTTTTCTGCTTATGTTACCTATTAAAATTTCTTTAGCCATCATCTAATTTTGGCAGAAGGAGATGAACTCAGAATGTTTTTTCTAAATTAAGTTTAGGATACTTAAAAACAAACAGAAAATGACTGACACTTAATAACATTAATTACCAGGATATAAGAAAAGAATATTTTCTTATACTCTGACATGTTTCTTTATATTAGAGATTTTGAGCTTATTTTATACTAATAAAAATGAAAGTAAATGTTAATTTAAAAATGTAATGAAAGTAAATGTTAATTAAAAATGTAGTGAAAGTAAATGTTAATTAAAAAATTTTAAAACAAAAATATCAGTAACAAATATCATTTCAAAATACAATTTTTCTAATTTTTATCATGTGATGCAAATAAAACCTTGTTTATAATCAAAAGAAAATCATAAGAAAGTGGATGGTTCTTTATCATCATTTATTCAGTGGGGAAAAGGAGGAGTTTGGATTCCTAATTTTGTTTCTCAGCTTTCACATCAGATTTTTAGGTCAAGATTCCAAACAGGAAATTTACTTACATATAAATGATAAAATGGTCATTATGTTGACTTTAGGAAAGTAAACTGCCCCTCAATTTTCCCTTAGAGTTTTAGGTACTATACAGTTGATCCATGTCTATCAATGTAAAATTCTACAGAGCTAAAGGGGAGAAGGAAAAAAAAACAAACCACCTGTTGACAATATTCTCTTGAGCCTATAAGATTTGTTTTGTGGAAAATAAAATGTTTTATTCTTGACTTTGAAAGTACTTATCACAACAATTGCTTAATCCTAAAGTAGCTCCGTCCAAAGGCATATAACATGTTCAAGAATTCTTACAACACTAATTTGTGTTTTCTGCAATAGATTTACTTCATTTTTGTTTTGTTTCTGATGCATTACATTTGGCAGTTAGGATCCCTGTGGATGGAGGTATAATGCATAATATTTTCTTTGCTTTCCAGGGAATTTATGGCACAATGATAAATTTCATCTTTCCCAGAATGGTGAGTAAAAAGCTCTTTCTACATTTAATAGTACTGAACACAAATGAGAAAAAGTGAATTATTATAATAAAAGTGAAATATCATTGTTAAATGTGTTGAATGATCTGGTAATTATAAGGTAGCGTATACTCTTTAAGTAAATAGATGTTACATTCAAATTCTATAACCATTTCAAAATTCTCACCACGTATGCTAGAGGCTCTTCAAAGGGAATATAAGGTTTTGCTTTCTCTGGGGGATTGCAGTTGAACATAGTGTAGTTTATATTTTGTTGTCTGGGATAAGTTACTTAAAAATATTACAGATATAGAAATAAATGTGGTTTACATTCTGTGAGCAGAAAGAAAAAGTGTTTCTGTGATACAAATTGAGAATGAGTGAGTGAATATGAATTCTTTGGAATTTGTAATCCTACCTAATAAAACAGTAATATGCAAATTGACCACACCTTCGCTACGCCCAAGTCATGCCCACCAATCACGCCCACCAGCCAAGCCATGCCCACCATCCAATCAGAGCGAGTATGCAAATAAACCCACCCAAGATGGCGGTTAATTTGCATACATAGGCGCCCTGAGCTGACCCCCTGCGATGGATTGCAGGGAGCTGGGGTCCGCTCTGGCACCAGACCAAAAGCCTCCGCCTGAGGCTTTTGGCCTGGAGCTGGAGCAGACACCCAGCTCCCCGCTTTC
The DNA here is from genome assembly GCF_027574615.1 of Eptesicus fuscus. Taxonomy (NCBI): domain Eukaryota; kingdom Metazoa; phylum Chordata; class Mammalia; order Chiroptera; family Vespertilionidae; genus Eptesicus; species Eptesicus fuscus. The sequence continues at coordinate 59,684,628 of NC_072481.1, forward strand.
GATGGATGGTGGGCGTGGCGGACACCCAGCTCCTTGCTCTGATTGGATGGTGGGCGTGGTGAGTGGAACCCCTGCCATCGAAAGCGGGGAGCTGGGTGTCTGCTTTTGGCCTGGTGCACGAGCGGACCTCCTGCAATCTATCCCAGGGAGCTGGGGGTTTCTTCAGCCTGGTACACCAGCGGACCCCCTGCAATTGATCACCTGGGCAGGGAGCTGGGGGTCTGCTTTCGGCCTGGGCAGGAGCAGACCCCCTGCGATTGATTGTAGGGAGCTGGGGGTCCGCTCCTGCCCAAGAGGCTTTCGGTCTGGGCAGGCCTGGGCAAGGGCTGAGCCGGTGATCAGAGGGAGCTGGGAGGCCTGCCCAGGCCCAGCCCTCCATTGGTGTGAACTACAGAGGAAACACCTTTTCTGACTGCACATTGGCTAAGCTTCCTGTATGCCACTGGTAATATTCTTAGTAACTTGGGTAATAAGAATCCAAAAAGGTGATCTAGGGTTTTTTCACCACACTTCTGGAGAAAAAAATGAAGGTCAGCTGCTGGAAGGCTAAGAAATGTCATATTCTGCCCTAGCCAGTTTGACTCAGTGGATAATGCCTCAGCCTGCAGACAGCAAGGTCTGGGTTTGATTCTGATCAAAGGCATGTACCTAGGTTGCAGGCTTCTCCCTGGCCGGGTCTCAGATCAGGGCTCATGCAGGAGGCAACCAATCAAAGTGTTTCTCTCTGTCTTTCCCTTTCTCTTCGACATTCTCTAAAAGTCAATGGAAACATACCCTCAGGTGAGGATAAAAAATAAAGAAATCCATATCCTATGAAAGACACATCTTGAAAATGCCTAAAGAAAGTTGTCATATTTTCTTGGTGAAGGGACTGGAGTCCGTGTTGATGAAAACACCTTGGTGGCTGTGGTGACTGACAGTGGCTGCAGCAGTAGGGTGATGGGGCTGGTGCCTTCCCCTGACCAGCCCGGTTACCTCCCACAAAGGGAGGCCAGACTGCAGCTTAGGAACGCTCCCTGTGGGGCGCGGGCCTAAGCCATCAGTAGGACATCCCCTGAGGACTCCCAGTATGTGAGAGGGGGAAGGTTGGGCTGAGGGACCCCCAACCCCCAGTGCACGAATTTCGTGCACTGGGCCCCTAGTGTTACATAAAAACTGATTGTCATTTATATTTGACCAGGACTTTGCAGCATCTGTGAATTTTAAAAGTATTTGTTTTCTAAGACATATAGCATAACTTCTAGGCAAATTAGCTACTGTATTATTTTGTCTAAACACATAGTTTTGTTGTCTTTATGCTTTATAACTTAAAAAGGCAATATTTAATTTTAGTCTCTAACTGTAACCTCTTTACAATCCAAATAACAATAAAATTAATCTTACTGAGTGGAAAAAGTCAATGTAAAATGATATTGCTCAGCAAGTTGCCCCCTATGAAGTTTTCCCTGGAATGGTTCTTAGATATTCCATATAAAAGAAGGAATTTCTCACTGTAGGGAAAAAAAATCACTTTGAAATAAATCAATCATCAAAAAGTACTATGTTAACTAAAAAAAAGTAGGGCACAAAATACAGACATTATATGTTGTGTGCCTGTGTGCTTGTGTATTGAGGGGAGAGAATATTTGGATCATACTGTAGGCTTAGAAAAAAAGATTCACAAAATCACACAAAACAGTAGGAAAATGGGTAGTTTAATAGTCTTTATTCCTTCTTCATTCTGAATTTCCTAAATTAAATATGAATTAGTCTTATAATAAAAACAAAAGCACTTTTTGAGAAATAGGCTATTTGAAACAGTACCAATTTCATAATAAAAATAATCTTATACCATTTAAAGAAAAACAACTACCTAATCCCAGAAGAAACTAAAAATCTATGTATATAAAAACCTAAGTGACTGTTACAACCAAAGAACCGGTCGACCAGTTGCTATGACATGCACTGACCACCAGGGGGAAGATGCTCAATGCAGGAGCTGTCCCCTGGTGTTCAGTGCACTCCCACAGCCAACCTCCTGCGGCCAGCCAACCTCCTACAGTCTCTCTCCCTGGCTGGCCAGCCCCAATCGGCCCCAATCGCCGGCCAGGCCGAGGGACCCCACCCATGCACGAATTTGTGCATCAGGCCTCTACTATAAAATAAAAATTAATTAACCCTAGCTGGTTTGGCTCAATAGATAGAACATTGGCTTATGGACAGAAGGGTCCCAGGTTCAATACTGGTCAAGGGCACCTACCTTGGTCACAGGCTCCTCCCCGGCCTGGGACCTGGTTGGGGTACAGGCAGGAGGCAAACAAATTTCTCTGGATATTTCTCTCTCTTTCCCTCTGTCTTCCACTCTCTCTAAAAATCAATGGAAAAATATCCTCTGGTGAGGATTAAAATAAAAATTAATTGGATAAAAAATAAAGGATTTAAAGTGAGGGTAAAGCTATTTTATTAATTTTACTCCAACACAAAAGGATTCAGGCATATGTGTGAAAAAGTAAAGATTTAGAAACTAAAATAAAAAAGATCTTCAACTTCATATTGATTTTCAGTATATAAGAATTTGTTATTTTATGAACTTTTTTTCAGAAGAACAAAAGGTCTGGCTAGAAAAGGCTAAAATATGAAAGTAAAACTTTAAAAATAAACTCACACATCAGGAATCAAACCCGTGACCTTCAATGCACAGGCTGTTGAGTGGAAGGGAGGGATGGGGGAAGAGAGAGAGAGAAACATCAATATCAGAGAGACACAGTGATGGGCTGCCTCCTGCATATGCCCCAACTGGGGCCAGGGATAGAACCTGTAACCAAGGTCCTTGCCCTTGACCAGGAATCAAACCCATGACCTTCAGTGCACAGGCAAATGCTGTCCAGGGACACCTTTCTATATTTGATAGTACTGAACACACATGAGAAAAAAGTGTATTGTTACTAGTATAATAAAAGTGAAGTAAATACTATTCACATTAATGCTTCCCAAATCTTCACTTTCAGAACTGGTTTTGTGATTGTCTAGCTCACAAACTAAAAAAGATACTATAAAAGCTTAGAGCATTGAAAAGTTGGAGTCTTTGTGTACCCATTCCCCACTGGTAAAAATTGAGGGATTAAAGACCAGTTGTATGATTTTGAGTAAGATATTTCATATACTAGTACTTGGGTTTAAAATTCCTGATGTGTTAAATCAGGCAGTTATACTGGAAAATTTTTTATAAAATCTAAATTCCTTTCTAGCCCTAGAATTTTGCAATAAACAGATATATCTTTAAACTTATTATACAGAGAATAAGATAATACTGTGAGATTTAGAGTTATTAGAATGAGAAAGTTTTAATGAATAAGAGGGTAAATTTCATTCATTTGCAAAATTCACTTATACTAGTATTAAAAGTCTCATCCAAATTATATTATATAAGAGAGGGATTATGCATTGTATATTTTGATAATATTCTTTCCATATTATTATTTTTAAAATGTACCTTAAAATTTAACCTGAATTTTCTCACTTTGCTTTGAATGAGATAACACTATATATTATGTGTGAAAGGAAATCTAGCATTAGTCTTTTCTAAAGAGTAGGGAGCTAAATTCCTACATATATTTGTATATAGCAATGTATATTTTAAATAATTTTATGCTGCCAAGATGCTAATCTGCTAGATTGGAGAATCAAAATTCATAATTTTATTTTTGTATCCATTCTATACCACCATTAGTACAACTAACATATCACAGCATTTTAGAAAGCATATTAACAAAATTAACCTTCTGTCTATAACCAGTAAAAGGTCAATATGGTAAATTATTGGATAAATAAAACATCTGTTTATTCAAACTCTTTTTTTTTATTTGTAAGTGTGCAAATTTAAGCACACAGATGTTCTGAATTACTATATGTATGGAATTGAAATGTAGATACATATTTTGTAGTCATATATCTATTAAAGCTAAACTTTAAAACAATAAGTTTTCAGCATTACCAAGTTTTTAAAATATAGATTGGTGATAAATGTCAACTATTTAAATAAAATAATTTTCTCAATATAATTAATCTGCATTTCAACAAAATAGATATTTCCTCTCATTCCCAATCCTGCCTGTACTTAATGAACAAGGATTGAATGCATATTTCTGTAAATAGTCACAGCATCTAGTCTTCAATCAACAATCTACACTAATAAAAGAGAAAGATGCAAATTGACAATACCTTCACGACGCCCACCAGCCAATCAGGAATGAGTATGCAAATTAACCAACAAAGATGGCAGGTTAATTTGCATGCACAGGCGCCGAGCAGCCGGGGGCGGGACACTTGCATCATCACCATGGCGACGATGCAGGTGTTCCGCACCGCCCCAGCCGCTCCAGGCCTCTGGGGCAGCATGGGAAGGCAGAAAGGCAACTCCAGGCCAGAGCAAAGGCAGTGCCGGCAACCAGGGGAAGGAAGGCCCATTCTTGCACGAATCTTCATGCATCGGGCCACTAGTCTATATATATATAAAAGGCTAATGTGCTAAGTGTCCAACCATCCAACCGGTCACTATGACGCACACTGACCACCAGGGGTCAGACACTCAATGCAGGAGCTGCTGTGATGCACACTGGCCATTTACAGAGAAATGGCACCACAGACCTGGCACCCACAAAGCAACACTCAGCTTCCCCCAAATGGGACACAGGCCCCACCACCACCCGGAGTGACACCCCATCAAATTGCAGCCAACACTGCTGAGACCCCATGGCGCAAAATACAGCCCACAGCCCAGCCCAGCCCTGAAACAGTGGCTGTGGGCACCGGGTAATGACGCCCGGCTTATTCTTCCTAGCAACTAGCCTCCTTGGAGTTTCTTCAACCCAGGAACCCAACTTGCTTTATAGCCAGATGCAAACATTTTACACTTTAACCAAATGTCTGTGAAGCGTTTTCATGTGCCTCATCTCATTTGATCCTCACAGAAGTCCTGGAGTAGGTACATAGGAGACTTGGTGGAATCCTATTTTCTTTTCATTAGCCAGAAGATGGAGATTTAGAAAGTTTAGAAACTTGACCCGACTGAAAAGAAATAAATGGTGGACCTTGAAAATGATTTCAGGTTTTCTCACTGCACAGAATATAGTCAAACACTGTTGCAGTTAAATATTTTACCCTTTGTTCTCCCTGCGTGTTCTACAATAATAATCTGCTTCATGTTGATATTTACTGCTGTGTTGCTGACAATTACCTGAAAGAGAAGTTGGGGTGCTTCAGTGGACTGGAAAAAAGTTTAGCTAAATCAGAAAGCAGGTCTAATTAAGCAAGTTTATTCTATATATATGAAAGGCTAAGTTGACTCATGCATGTGCAATACATATATAGCTCTCGCTGACACCAATCGCACATGTGTGTTTTGATCTGTCATTGTCGATTGTGAATTTGGTTGACACTTCTATTATAGAGAAAGGGCAAATAGCGATATTAAAATATTTCTTCTAATTAATTTCCTTTCAATGTGCATGAATCCATGCACCAGGTCACTAGTATAATATATTTTACTTCTGTGAACATTAATAAAAATATTCTAATTTCATTAAAGACAAATTTCTATATTGGAGTTAATTGTAATAATAGTCATTTTGTGATTTATCTTTTAAAATTCTACCACTTTTTCCAATATATCCAATGTCAATTTTTAGGTCAGATGATAGTAGTATTAAATCTTTATTAATTAGCCAACAGATTGATTACTTTTAAGATTTGGAAAAAAGCAAAGATAAAAACAGTCCTTTCCTTTTCCTTCAATTAAAATTGCATGCAATTATTCTTGTAGAATATAGATCTCTGTTGGGATTTCCGGTTTCAAACAAACTTTTTGGTTCATTTAACAAGAATAATATTCATCTTAATTAGCAAAAAGCAATTGATGGGCTTTTTACAAGAGGGAGTTCACTCCGTGCACTGATTACAGCCACTAGATTATCCACTAAAAAAAATAAAAATAAAAAAAGCTCTGCTTTTAAAGCAGTTAGTTCTATGTTATCTGTTAGTGGCCATTGCTTTGAAGACAGGGTGTCTTTCTTGATGAGTGGTTAATACAGTTTGTTTTAACCTCCAAACTTTACTAAGCAATATCCAAAGTTGGCTTCTCAAATGATTTATTACCATTTTATATCAGTTCAAATATACAAATCAAAATGATGAAATAAATCAAAAGACATTTCTTATGTGTTATTGAATTATTTTACATGATTTATAAAGTTAAAATATTTGCTTCTTATTTTTAAAGGGAAATGTTTTTAAATATTTAGTAGCTTAAAAATAAAATTGCAAATACATAAGAAATAACAAATCATAGATATCCAAGTTTCTTGTGTACCTTTCAAGCTCTCTGTATAGCCTTTTAAAATTCCTTAACCTTTTTTTAACCATAACTAAATTTTATCTATCCCTGGTTTTTCCTTGTTATTTTAGCTCATGTATTTGAATCCCTAAACATATTATTGTTTGGTTTACATGCTTGCAATAATACGTAAATGAAAATATATGTATTTGTAACTTTTCCATTCAATGTCATGTTCCTGAGTTCCAATCATTTGCAGCACATAAATATAATTCATTAATTTATACTGTTTTTTATTATTTATTTGTTTGTTTTTTATTTATTTTCTATCACCATTTATCCCCTCTATGCCCTCTTCCACCTCCACCCATCCCCCTCCCTCCTCCCAGTGAGCACTCTGTTGTCTATGTCCATGACTTCTCAGTTTATCCTGTTTTGTAGTATCCCATTCAATGACATAATTTATTTGTCTTCTTCCACACTGATGGCTATTTGGGGTGCTTCCAGTTTTTTGTTTTTTACTGTTACACATCATGCTGCTATGAACATTTTGAACATGTATAAGTGGAAATGTATAAAAACTTCTCTAGGGCAAGTGCTTCTTAACTTAGAATGATTTGGCTCCCCAGGGAATATTTGTCAATGTGTGAAAATATGTTTGGTTTCAAAACTTGGGGTATGCTACTGGTTTCTAGTAGGTAGAGACCAGGGATGCTCTAAAGGCCAGGACAGCCCCCACAACAAAGACTATCTAAACTGCAATGTCAGTTGTGGAGCCTAATCCAATATGGCTGGTGTCCTTATAAGAAGAGATTAGGACAACCTGAAACTAATACAAAATAATCATGAATATAAGCTGTAACTGAAAAAAATTTTAAAATTTTCAAAAAGAAGAAGATATTAGAACAGATACACACAGAGGAAGACCACATAAAGACAGAGGGTGAAGACCACCATCTACAAGCCAGGGAGAGAGTTCTCAGAGGAAACAACCCTGTCTGTCCAATTTACCCATAAAATGACTCCCAAATATCTGCTTTATTCTCTGTTCCCAGCATTACTACCTTAGTTTAGGCTTTGCTTTCCTTGCTTGAAATATACCAGTAACCAACCATCAGCTTTCCTCATTCTTATCCCCAGGGCACAGTCCCTGGTTCCTAAGCCTGGCTATGCACCGGAATTTTGGGTGGCATATGTTTAATTCCAGATTTTCAGGCTCTAGAGCCTAGACCATATCTGTTGAATAAGAATCTACAGGCAGGTAGGCTAGAAATTGGTATTTTGAATAGGTGAGTTGATCTTATGAATAGTGGACATCGGTTGCTTTAATTTGACCATCTTTTTATTAACAGTCATGTGACAGTTTACCTAAAACTTCCTACTTTAGCTTTTTGTGCACATTTCTTACTTGCCTTCCGTGATCACAGTGTTTTAGGAATAACAAATCTAATTGCACTCTTTCGAAGCTGTGTGTCTTTTACATTCACAGTGTATTTCAAGAATGTTTTTGTCAAAGATCCACATCTATTTTATGTTACAATATGTCTGTCTTTTGAGAAGCTTCAAAAATACCATGAAGACACTTTAATATGTATAATAGTGGAAATAAATGAAGCCTATCCAATCTGTTCACTATATGCAAAGTGTTTCAGCATGAGGACATCCCCTTCACTACTGCCTCCAACTATGAGAAAGGACTGGCGGAGCATTTACTTCTCTTGTAGTGATTTTGTGGCCTGGCTCTATACATAGTGGTACTTACTGTGTGGTGGGATCACAAGTAAAAGTGGGTTTTGAGTTCACCTTAAAAAAGAAGGATAGAACATCTCAAATTCTACTATAATCCTTAATATTATAAATTCAATTTATATACTCATCACTTGGCAAAAAATTGACAGCTTTATACCTTGAAAATAAAAATCACACTGCTCTTCTACTTTAAATAAAAAAGGCTTCAAGGGCAAAGCAACGGGTCTTTGTATCTATGCATAGATAGGAAACATAACCCTAGGAAAAAATAACAAATAATGGCAATCCTTAGAGAGAAACTCTGCTGTTAATCCGTACTTGATATCAAAGGTGCTTTTCCAACCATACTTGATAACAAAAGAAAAACTTGCCAAACTAATTGATCCAGTCAGTATTTGTTTTGTATCTATTATATTAAGCACTAAAGGCCCGGTGCACGAAATTCGTGCACGGGGAGGGGGTGTCCCCTCAGCCCAGCCTTCACCCTCTCCAATCCGGGACTCTCAGGGGATGTCCAACTGCCGGTTTAGGCACAATCCCGGGGATCAGGCCTAAACCGGCAGTTGGACATCCCTCTCACAATCCGGTACCGCTGGCTCCTAACTGCTTACCTGCCTGCCTACCTGATCGCCCCTAACAGTCCCCCCCCCCAGCCTGATCACCCCTAACCACCACTGCCTGCCAGCCTGGTCGCCCCCAACTGCCCCCCCCACTGGCCTGGTCGCCCCTAACTGCCCCCCTCACTGACCTGGTTGCCCCACGCAGCCTGCTGGTCAGTCCTTTGGTCGTCCCTCACTAACTAACCCCCCTGCCGGCCTGGTCGCCCCACGTAGCTGCTGTGTGGTTGTTACTGTTACTGTTTGGTCGTCCCTCACTAACTCCCCTGCCAGCCTGGTCACCCCACGCAGCTGCTGTATGGTTGTTACTGTTAACTGTTTGGTCGTCCCATCTGGTCGTGAGGGCCCTGGCTTTTTATATATATTAGGATTATATAAAACTAGAGGCCCAGTGCATGGCTTTGTGCACTGGTGGGATCCCTCGGCCTGGCCTGCGGGATCAGTGGACCTCTGCAACCGCTGCAGCAGAAGGGGGGAGAGGGAGATTGGGGGGGGGGGCAGGGGGAGTATCCGCAGGAGAGACTTGTGCTGCCGCAGCTGCACTCACCAGCTGTGAGCTGGGCATCTGGTGCCCATTGGTCAGCTGAGCAGCGCTCCCCCTGTGGGAGCGCACTGACCACCAGGGGGCAGCTCCTGTGTTGAGCATCTGCCCCCCTGGTGGTCAGTGTGCATCATAGCTACTGGCCAGTCATCTGGTCGCTTAGGGTTTTATATATATAAATAGGAAGATTAAAACATGACATGATTTCTGAATTTTTGAAGTTTTCAGTTTAGTCAAAGGAGCTCCTAGTTAAAAAAAAAAAAAAAAAAAAGTAGGATGCTTCCATAAGCCTGGAATGGAAGCAGAGAGGTAGAGTGTGTGAGTAGAGGTCTTGCCCAAATGACACTTCCTGGAGGGACCACTTACTTTTTCTGTGCTCAGATGTCAACAGCCAGAAGCACCCTGAAACTTGAATAAACAAATGAGCATGACCTCTTTCAGTAGAGTCTTTGCTCTCCGTGCATACTTTGCAAAAGGCTGTTAGAAAAACTAAATATGATCCATGGTCTCCTTTTCCTGTTCTAAATGTATACATTCAGGTACGCACTATACAAATATTTTATTAAAAGTACTTATAAAACAAGGCCCCTTAAGCAGACTGAAAGGGCTCAGCTTGATGTGATATACCAGCCAATCACCTAGTCCTTGGGTTATTTCTTCCTGGCTCATATTTCTAACATTGTGGAGTCTTTGGATTATAATTTTGACCACATAGTACAACAAGATTTTAGTGTTTCCAAACTTGGTTAGCATCTCCAGGAACAGCAAGCTCACTGTTTGTTCTATCCAGATATTGTATATTTGAAAAATTCTGACTACAAGGGGCTCTGTTTTTAAATGGAAATATGCCTCATCACACATCAAAAGCATCTTAACTCAGCTTCTTTAGGCCATTTGGAATAAAGTCAATCCCTCTCCCACTTAGTTTTTAACTCCAAAAATACAGATGAGACTTTTATTAAGTTTTAGTTAAGAAGATTTGGGAAATTGGAAGAAGTAGGTAAAAGAAGGAAATAGCCATATTCCCAGTACCCAAGGCAACCACACTTAACATTTTTATATATCTCTTTCTAGACTTTGTACTTTAAACAGTTTGATTCACTATTATTTTACATAATTCATCATCACATATGTCAAGCACACACACACATCACATAATCTTGTTCCCTTCTAGTGAAGGAAATCTGTTGTAGAGGATAAGTGGGCAGGCACTGAAGAAGACAGACCTGAGTTCAAAGTCAAGCATTGTCACTTGTCAGCTTTTATTGCCTTGGACATGTTACTCAATCTCTTTCAGCCTCAATGTTCTAATCTGTAACCAGAACCCACTTCTTGCAGGTGTGGCTAACATTAATCAATGTAAAATGTTTAACACCTTGCTAGTAAATAGTAAATGCTAAATAATAATTAAAACTGTTATTAATATATTTATACTATTCTGATATAGCTATCAAATATAACAATATTCAGGCTAACGTTCCTCAATTCTTTCAGCCTTTTCTCATATGACATGGTATTGTTTAAGTTCCTTTCCCATGCAGGCTGCTCAATACTGAAAGTTTTGTAATCTTTCCATTCATAGCCTCCTTAAAATCCTGTTCTCAGAACTGAACATGGTCATCGCCACAACTTAAAATAGAGTCAGATTATGTCCTCCGTTAACCTATGGAATCCTAAAGTTATTAATGCAGCCTAAACTATGATTTTTCTTCGCCCTCTCCCTCTCCTCCCCCTCCCTTCCTCTCCTTCCTGCTCCTTCTCCTGTCCCTGCCTCAGCTTCTGCTTCTCTTCTTTCTCTTCTTACTCTTCTCCTTTTTTTCCTCCTCCTCCTCCATCTCTTCCTCCTTATTCTTCTTGAAACCATATTATACCATTGATTCACTGCCAAGTAAACCATGAGTATTGTTGCTAAGTCACATATCCCTCAAATCAAATCTAGGCAGTTGATGTTTTGGTCCCAAGCTAGGACCTCACAATTATTCCAACCAAATCATATATTGTTAGATTCTATGTTTTAGTTGTTAAGAGCTTTTAGATCCAGATCTTATAATCCAATGTATTTATTTACTCACCACCACTACTGCATGTAGCCATTTTTAAATAGGCATGCCTTCTAATAGCTATGTCTCATTCATTGATAAATATGTTCACATCATACTTGGCCAAGGACAAAGGCCTGCGGTGTGCCACTTGTAAAACCTTTCTCCAGGCTGACAGACTCATTAACATTGCCATTGGGTACACTCATTCAGCCAGTTATGAAAACACATAATAGTACTATCCCTAAACCGATATTTCTCCATCTGGCCCACAAGTATATAAAGAAAGGTTGTATTAAATGGTTTGCTAGAATCCAAATATATCTATTGCCCTGATATATTGGTTTATTAACTTTACAGAAACAAATCTATGTGATTGAGTTGAATAACTTATTTTTATTGATCCTATACTTTTCCTAATAATCATTTTTAATGTGCACAAAATAGTCTTTTATAAATATAATCTAGGCCAGTGGTCGGCAAACCGCGGCTCACGAGCCATATCCAGCTCTTTGGTCCCTTGAGCGTGGCTCTTCCACAAAATACCACGTGCGGGCGCGCACGTACAGTGCGATTGAAACTTCGTGGCCCATGCACAGAAGTCGGTTTTCAGCCTGGGCGAGTCTATTTTGAAGAAGTGGTGTTAGAACACTCAAGGGGCCAAAGAGCTGCATGTGGCTCGCGAGCCGCGGTTTGCCGACCACTGATCTAGGCTAACCCCACCATCACCCCAGCAACATCAATTTCATTGAAGAATCTGCAATTTTGTTAACAGTAAAGTATTCTTCTCATATCCCCTCTCTCCATTTCTAAAAGATAATCAGTAAATACTTCATAGTCTCATTTAGAAGGTCTCTAGTAGTAATTCACAGAGGTCAAGAGATATAGTCATAGTTAGAAGAGCCAGTTTCTCCCAGTATGGCATACAGTGGACGTAGACTATGGACTTAACCATGTTGGCTAAAATCCTAATTCTACACTTCTCTATTTGTATGATGTGCAACAGATGATTTAACCAGATAATAATGCATGTTTTATAGGGTTGCTATAATGATTAAATGTGTGAATGCATATAAATACTTAGTGCATGATACCTACTAGGTGCTCAATAAATGTTACCTATATTACAATCCCTTTACCTATTTTGGCTTTCAATTTTTAAGCAATGTCTAATAGTCTTGACTTCATTCATTCATTCATTCAACAAATATTCATTGAGTAGTTCTTGGTACAAGGCCTAGATATATACTACCAAACAAATCAAATTCCCTGCACTCATAAAGCTTGTACCTCAATATAGGAGAAAGAAAAATTTAAGTATATAAAGTAATGTCAGTCAGTGATTTGGAGAATAAAAAAATATAAAGGTTAGAGAATGTCAGAGAGAATTATTTCAGAGAGCGTGGTTAGGGTCTTCTCTGAAGAGATGACATGCGAACAGAGATATATTAATGAGCCAACAGGGAAGAAACATAAAAGAGTAAAGACGTTTTGCTTTCTCTCTTTCATGAATGAATTTTGTGTTTTCAATTTAAAAACTGGGCTTATTCCTGTATTGATCCTCTTCCTCATTTCATGCTAAGAAAACCATTTTTGGTTCTTCTTAGCATCTTTCACAAGCCCCGGCTTGTGCTTTAGTCCTGCTGATGTTATTTTTATAGGTCTTTGCTACCTTCATATATTTGCGCTTGATTATGTGTCCCCCTTTGCCATCTTTGGCGCATGCTGTTTTAAATTCAGAGCCTGTCGGGAGATCCCTGTGCAGCCCACTGGTTTCTTCAGTTCCCTTCCCACTTTCTTGCTCATTAGAATCATTTGTGTTTGCATAGGCAGAACACTGCTTAAATCAAACTCTAAGAGTGCACGGTTGCTTTTCCCCAAGGTTCCAATCATTTCCATTTTACTTACTGGTTTCTGTCAGAATTGGGTCCAGAGTAGGAGTTCCCTTTACTGCTTACTCTGCCTTCTGGGAAATGAAATGATCAGCAAAGCTGGTCAAGAAATTGTCAGTGTTTTGCTTTTGAGGAATGAACGTTTCTGCAGATATTTCAAAACGCAAGTCCCTAATACTAAGATATGTTGCTGCCCTGATAGTTTTGTGGTCTGCACTGGAAACGCATCCTCTGTCAGGAACTCTGTAATGCTCTCACGTGGTGCTATCACTTCTCTGTCTCTCAACAGATGTTCCTCTAGATTTGTCTCCAGTGTTCCTTCACCCACAGGTTCTCCAATTTACATGTAGGTACACAGCTTCTAAGCAGCAAGGACTATTTACCTACCTTTTCATTGGTGTGGCCTAATTATAACTTAAAGGAGATTGGATTGGAATTGTTGATCTGACCAAACTATGCCCAGGAAACCAGGAAGTTTCCCTACAGCTTACTATTAAGAAGCAGCATGAAATCCTAGAACGCTGTGGAATAGCAGGTGGATTCTATTCCTGACCAAGCCACATACTAGCTTGCAGATTGATCACATCAAAACTAACGGGCTCTTATCCAGCTGGTGTGGTTCAGTGGTTGAGCATCGACCTGTGATTCAAGCTGCGGTCAGTCGTGGTTCCCAGAAGGGGCACATGCCCGGGTTGCAGGCTCAACCCCAGTGTGGGGTGTGCAGGAAGCAGCCAATCAATGATTCTCTCTCATCATTGATGTTTCTATCTCTCTCCCCCTCTCCCTTCCTTTCTGAAATCAATAAGATATATATTTAAAAGTAACCCTAACAGGTCCTTAATTTGAGGACAAAAGATCTGTAACCCTCTACTTCTAATAATGAGCAAATTGTGGCCTAAGAGGGTGAGTGGACTTGCCCACAGTAAAACAGCTAGTTAAGGATAGTCATTGCAAAATAAGGTTGTTTTCCCCCCTTAGGCCAGTAAATTTCTCCCCTTCCATGATTAGCCCAGAGACTTACTTTCCTCTTCTGTGAAATCCAAATAATATTATCTACCCTTCAGTGCTTCACGTAGTTGTGAGAAGGGAGAGATAATAGGTATGTAATAATAGTGGTTGTGTAAGGTGGTATTATTACAATGATGATTTTAATGATTTAATCTGTAGGTTTCTCTGGGCTTTTATCCCTTCTTGCTTAAGTAATTTGCATTACAAGTTCAAATCTGTGGTAAAATGTGCTTACTTTGCTGAAGATTTAAACAAATTGTAGGCTGCATCACACAGAAGAAAGAGCGGAGTTTTGGCCTCCCTGTGATCAGGATGGTAATCTTTCTGTACTTTGTCCCTCAAGGGAAGCATGACATTCCTTCTCTGATTTTAGTTTTCTTGTCTGGTTAAGGGCTGAACGTTCCTATCTCCCACAGTTGTGAGAATTGAGATTGAAAGTCTCAGTATCGCTCTAACCGGTGTGGCTCAGTGGATAGAACGTCGGCCTGCGGACTGAAGGGTCCCGGGTTTGATTCTGGTCAAGGGCATGTACCTTGGTTGCAGGCACATCCCCAGTAAGGGGTGTGCAGGAGGCAACTGATCCATGTTTCTCTCTCATCAATGTTTCTAACTCTCTCTCCCTCTCCCTTTCTCTCTGTAAAAAAATCAATAAAATATATATATTTAAAAAAAAAAAGAAAGTCTCAGTATCACTGGTTGTTCTGGTTTTATGTATTTTCTGTATTTTTCTCCTTCCTCCGACTATGAACTTCTTGATGGCAGAGACTGTTTGTTTATCTTTGTATTCTGAGAGTCTGGCACTCAGTAGCCACACAGAGTGTTTGTTGAATAAATTATTTACCAAGGTGAACAACACCGAATGGGTCTGAGCGTGGCAGCATTTTGTAAGTCAATGTTTTTCCAACTCTGCCCTTAAGAGCACAACACTGAATTTTCCAGAGGTACTTTTGGAGCTGTTAAAAGTAGTGAGTAGTGAACTCCTGGCCTCCGTCTTGCTATAATTTGAGCAGATATACATGTTTCTTTTTAATATAGCGCTCTGACATCTAAGAATGTTTTCAAAGGAAAATGCTTTTTAGCTAAAAGAAAGTTGAAACAAGATGTGTAGTCTTTAGAGTCCCGAAGACACATCTTCTAATTCTCCTTTTACCAGTGGGCACCTTAGGAAAGTTAACCTTTCTTTGTCACCATTTCCTCACTTATCACAGGCCTTAGAGCATCCCAGGTTGGTTATAGATGGGCAGGAAGCTGTTACATGCACACCTGCCATTTCCCAATGTAGTTAGCCAAGAATAGCAAAGTGGAATCCATCTGGATCCAGGTGGCCATTTGTATCAGGAGCAGGTGCACACAGACACAGTGTACCTTGGCTTGGCTTTTTTCTTCCTCTGGTTCCCTATGGGCCACACAGCTGCCAATGACACTACTGCCAGCGTTGAAAAACACAATTTCTAAAACAAACTCTAGACGAATTTATACTTATGGCCCAGGCACCTCCATGTAAGAAAAAAAACGCTTACAAACATCGGGCTCTCTCAGTTCTAGAACCGAAGTAGCACAAGCAAGAAAACCTCCTCGAGGCAGGATGGGGAGGAGCAGGCAAAGTCAGAGCCAGGGGTCTCTCGTTGGTATCTCTGTCTTCTCGCCTTCCTGGAGGTTTATTTTGAAGATGAAATATAGTAGGAGTAACACTAAAATATGTAGTAATGTGTAAATGGTTGGGCTTGGGCACCAATAGATCAGAACAGATGCTGGTCATAAACTATCAGCAAGCCTTGCCAGTGCATGCCAGCCGAATGCCAACCCTAAAATAAAGTAACATTAAAATGTCCTCATGATATCTGACACATAGATGGTGCTGGATTAATGTTCATCCCCTATCCTGATCCCCTCTTCCTCTTGAACAAAATACACTAAAAACAAACAAACAACAAAAGCAAATCCAAGAAGACATATCCCCAACTAACCTAAAAGGTCAAGTGTATTTCACTAGTACAATATATTAATGAAGGAAGAATTTCTAACACAAAAATTCATCCTGTGGTCTACAGTAAAATGAATATTCTTAAAAAAATTAATTGTCAACTATTCCCTGAGTTAGAACCCAGCTGTTAGCTAACTGGTAGTATATCTTAGTTACACCCACTGGGGACATGGTGTTTCCTCTGAGGTCATAATTTTTCCTGCTAGGAAGGGTTAATTCATTAAATTTAGTCCTAATGTATCATTTGCTTTAAGGCAATGTTTCCCAGGAGTTGGCACTGGAAATGGGGAACACACTACCAAAGTCACCTGGATTTCTCTCCCGACTCCCCCAAATCTTCAAGAGATTTAGACGCCTTCCTTCCTATTAAGAATCTGCCAGAATGAGCCATTGGAAATATGTATAGAATTCCCCTGGTAACTTAGCTTAGAAAAAGAGTTAAATTAACCTTTTGGGGGGTTTTGTTGCTTTGGAACTTCTGAGAAAAGAAGGATGGGTACTTTTGTTGCGGAGGAAAACTGGACTGTATCAGCTTCAGTAATGGACAAGGCAGGGTAGAGGGCAGACATCAGGGGAGAAGGGGTTGCAGGACAAGCACTGACCAGCTTCACTCTTTAGTCAGGGTTCCCTCCGGTCTCATCAGTAGGTCGTGCAATTGCTGGGCATTGGGGGACTGTAACAGCCTTTCTCTTTGTGTGGCTCTTAGACTAAAGGCCGGCCATGCATCCAATGCCTGTATGAACTTCTCCTGCTTTCCCACTTTCAATCTTTATTTTCTCTTTGCCTCACCATTCTTCATTACTCTTATTACTTTTATTATTATTTGTTTATAAACGCCCTTAAATTCTCTTTGAAATGTGAAGGTTAAAAATTAATAAATAAAAGCTAGTGTGCCTGTTGGGTAACGGTCTTTAATTTTGTTTAGCTCTTTCAGAATATGTTTAACATATATTCTTCTAATGTTATGGATTTAAGAAAAACTAAGCACTTTTGACTAAAAGAGAATGAAAATCATAAGCTGTGAATATAATAACAGTGAGTAGACTCTTCAAATTGCTAACTTAAAATAAAACAGTCAAAAATACCAGCAACAACACTGGTATACATGTAATAATACATTTTTATGTCATCATTATAAAGCTTGTATTTCAAAACGTACTTTGAAATTTCTTTGCTATAATACAATCCAATACGTAAGAATATTCAAAATTGTTCCACATTAGCTCGTACAATTTGGGGCACTTATTCAGCAGCATTTTGAAGAATTGTCAACTATTTTATTAATGGTACCAAAATAATAGCAAATATTTAAAGACTCATTCTGTGCCAGGTACTACCTGTATTGATTCATATAACCCTCACAACACTATAAAATATGTGTAATTAGTATCCCCATTTTATAAGTAAAGAAAGAAAGTAACAATTAATTTAAAGATAAGCTTAAGGACACACAGCTTAAAAATGGTGGAGTTCAGGTCTGAACCCAGGTGGTCTGGTCCAAATTCTAACCTTTTAAATTATGTTGCTTTTCTAAAAAACAAAACAAAAAAGTAGACATCTTAAACTTAACATTAACCAAAGTTAAATGAAGTTATATTTTACTTTATGAGGGCCTTTTCAGATCTTTTCAACAGTTCTTTTTTCAAGGTAAGGGAAAAGAAAAGGCTAATCTTCAATATAGTTTTAATTTTTAAAAAGTAACATTTGTGGCTTTTTTGAAAGAATATGTCATGTGCTTCAGTGGTGGTGCTTCAAAACCTTTTGCAGAGCAAAGTGATTTAAAATGGTATTTACCAAATTCTCAACTGTACCAAATCGCAGAATTTTAAATAAGAAGTGAATATAAATGATTTCAGCTAGGTATAGCTTCATTGGATGCTTATTAAGCATCAAGAAAAGGAATTTCACTTCTCAATGTATGTGTTCTGTTAAAAGTAAAAAAATAATAGTAAGAATGTTTCATATTTTTGTATGGACATGAACTAAGTTAATTGGCCAAATTAATTATCCCCAATTTTTTGTATTCAATATATCTTTTACCTTACTATTTGGCAGGAAAATGAAAAGGAAGAGCAGACACAATTTTTGAAAAATAAATGCTATGATTACTAGAAGCTCGGTTTTATTTTTGTCATTTAGAAGAGCCTTGCTTAGTGAAAACTAGGAAAGACACTTCTGACACAAAGAGGATCCACTCATTGATGCCAACATGTTTCTAGGTTACTTGGGAAATTATTTGTGGTGTTTTCTTTTAAATGGAGGCTATCCCAACAGTTGACAGACACAATTGTTCTAATAAAGTTTTTTAAAAATATGTTTTTATTGATTTTAGAAGAAGGGGAAGGGAGAGGGAGAGAGACAGAATCATTGATCATTGATCCTCTGCCTCCTGCACGTTCCCTACTGGCATGTGCCACGCCAGGAATCCAACTGGGGACCTTTTGGTGCTTGGGATGCTGCTCAACAACTGAGCCACACAGGCCAGTGCTGTTCTAATAACATTTTAATGGTGAAGTTGCTTAGATAATTCTTTAACAAATTAGGCAGGTGTTTGTGTGTTCTGAAGAGAACAGTTAGTTAAAAGTTTTGTAAAATCGGTAAGTAAGGAGAACAGTATTTCAGTAAGACTACTACAAACGGGCCTGACCGGTATGCTCAGTGGTTGAGTGTCGACCTATGAACCAGGATGAAACAGGAGGTCACAGTTCAATTCCTGGTCAGGACACATGCCTGGGTTGCGGGTTTGATCCCTGGTAGGGGGGCATGAAGGAGGCAACTGATCAGTGATTTTCTCTCATCATTGAGGTTTCTATCTCTCTCTCTCCCTCTCCCTTCCTCTCTAAAATAAATAAAATATATATATTTAAAAAATAAGCACAAACAGTCTTTTCAGAAATTATGTATTAGTCAGGATTTTTAAAAGATATAAAGGATATTTTGCAAACACTAAGATTTTTTTTAAACTAGCATGTGTAATATAGGTGATTCGTTGTGAAGTAGTTCATTATGATCGTATTATGTAAAACAGAGTTATCTTCCATGGAAAAATATTTTGACCTCTAATCATATTAAAAATTTGTATGTGAAAATATAAAATATAAAATCAAATAAGGAATAATGATAATACAAATAAGAGACATAGCATGAATCTGGGATAGTAAAAATAATGTTCCTAACTCAGTTTCAGTCGATAATTTCAATTCTAAGTAAATACTCCCTTTTGAAAAGTATAATCTTAAGAAAGAATATTTTTGAACATATCTGAGACCATCAGTTACTTCTAGTACTTTTTAGTAAAGGCTTTGCCTGTTTGCCTTAAAGCATTTTATGTTTAGCTGTTTCTGCTATATAAGCATGTCTTAATTATTTGTTTAACTAATAGTTTTTAAACTAGGGTATTAATCCTTAAAAGGGTGTTTGTTTATAAGACTGAAGAAGACTGAGTCTTTCATTTGCTTCTCTTGGTGAACTATATTACGGGTATTAGGTGATACAAAAATAATCAAAATCATGATTTGTTACTGTTGAGGTATCTTACCATGTCGAGAAACTGACAGAAAGAAAAGAAGGCAAGAGTAAACAACTGTTGAAAAGTGGTGTCAAGTGGGAAGAAAAAGAGAAAAGTGGTAAATGTGAATATAAGTAGAGAGAGGATTAAGCCAATGAGTAAGGATAATGGGAATACTATAACTTAAATACTGAGCTATGTAGTAAGTGCACAAATGAAATAGTTTATATGCAAATCATTTGGACACAGTAAAGCATTATTACTACAATTCAATACATTTCTTCATATCTTACCGGTACAATGAATATTGACAGCATAAGTCACACATGTGTTCATATACACATTACGGACACTCAAAAATTTAAATGTTCATAGAAGGGAGGAAGAGAAAGTTAATGGGTGAAGGGCAGTTAGGAGTTGGTTGAATTATATATTCCTCTTATCTATTTCAGACTTTATAGAGATAGAGGTGAAGATACATTTCACTTTCTGTGGTGGCCACTGTTAAAGTAGAACATAAAACATCACAAATTGGGCGATTCATTGTACACGATAAGTTGCCTTGGTTGTGAAGGGGTAATAAATAGGGCATGGCGGCGAATGTGGGTGAGTCAGAGAGTGCATGTTTTGTTTAAAAAGGAAGATCTCTCCTGCTAAATGTTGTTATGAGGTGATGTACACAAAATGTTGCCACATCTTCCCATTTTTTTTCTAAAAGCTGTAAATCTCTACTTTAATTGAAACCTCCTAATTTTTAAAAGTTGACAAATAGTAAATTTAAAAAAAAAAATACACTGTGTGACCCACCTATGGGGCCAGTAAATTAAATTTGTTGGCTAGATTTTATACAGGCCAGCAGTTTGTGACCTCTATTGTATACTGTGCTGAGAACAGGGCATATGAAATTTAGTGAGATTTTAAGGAGCTTGTTGTCTTGTGGGGGAGGAATAAATCAATAAATACAACCATGTCTCATGTGTTATGATAATCAATGTTAATTTTGATAGTCCTTCAACATGGTGAAATTCTATGTCATCAAAGAAAGGTAAAATGGTATTTAGTATTATTTTCTTAGCAAAGTGCAATATTAATATCTTTTGTAAATATTTTTAAAAATGTAGGAATTTAAATTTAAAAAAGCATTCAAAGTATCAACAGGAAATCAGAACATCTTCCTTGGAAATTTTGATTAATTTATTCCTTAAGAAAATACAACTAAAATTTGCTGGTGATTTGGCAGGAAAAACTTAGTTAAAATCCTTTCTGGCTCTTGGATGTAGGGTTCTAGTCTTTGAGTGCTTAGTGAATCATAAATGAGGTAAGATGAAAAGTATGATACTTTTTACCATAATGTATAAAATGTCAGATGTTTTGCCTTTGAATAAAACCAAAGTACTAGGGTGCAAATTATGATCCTTGAAAAGCTTCATGTAAGTCTCATTGATTCTAATTTCTGAGGTTCCCTAGATACATCTTTATCTTATTTAAGTTGGGATGGAAAAGTAGAAGGGAGAAGGACTGTTCTATGTAAAATGGGTCAGTCACTTTTCAACTTCTCTGAATTCAAAACCTCAAATTAATTTCCGCCTTCCTTGAGTTATTCCCATCTTACACACACACACACATACACACACACACACACACACACACACACACACTCAATGAGGTAATTCATAGCGCTAGAAACTCCTTGAACAATTTGTCTATATTTGCATTTCTATTTACTTGAAAGCACACACAAAAACAGTATTATTAAAATAATTTTTTGGAAAACACTCAAATTTTCATTGTAATCACTTAATGTGTGTGAATATTAAAATATTTACATGTGGCCTATGAAAATATTTCAGTAGCTTGACTAAACAAATTTGTTCATAAGTAAATTTATATATGTATTTATATGTACACTTGTGATAAATATATTTGTATATGAGTTTTAGGTTATTTGACTTGTAATATCCAATGTGTTACAATACTTGGAAAGCAAGTAGCCTTATAATTGAACTAAATATTATAATTACAATATTATGCATTATTATAGGATCCTAATTCATTTATTCCATAACTACTTTTCAACATCTACCACTCAGGCCCTTTGTAGACATTAAATAGGTCTCTTCTTCAAAACTCTGAGAGAAGGTGAAGTGTTTCAAAAATTATTTTGTCTGATGGGTGCATGCCATTCTGAGCAGGGTAATATCATTTCTTGTATCAGACAACTTACAGGTATTTGGGGGCCATGTCAGCAGGGAGGGAGGAGCTTCCAGAAAGGAAGTTCCATAAAGGAGTTTTAGGTATCCTGAGCTTTTTAAAGAAAGATGACTGTCTTCCCAAGAAAGAGTTAATGATGCTGCTTCGGTATATCAGGGACCTTCAAAAGCTGTATTAGACTGTGGAGGGCCTCTCATACTTCCTTACTAAGGTTTGAATATGATGGGTAATGGGTATAACATGGTATAGTGTAAATATCACAAACAGATTGAGATTTTAATATGCATACAGTTAGGCCCTTCCTGGAAGATTAAAGCTAAAAAAAAATTGTTGAAAGGATGGGTCACAAAATTAAAATAAAACCTGAATGAATCCACCAAAACCTAATATAATGGAGAGGGGAATAGTAGCCCAGAGGAAAAAAATGTCCTAAAGAAAGAATAGAGGGTAAAAACTATATATATATATATATATATATATATATATATATATATATATATATATATATATGGCGTGTTTAAAAATAAAATTAATGACAACCTGTCACCATTATAATTTATTCTACAACTTTACCAACGTTGGGGGATTATTCAATAATTTTTATTGTTTTCTTTATGAATAATAATGAATCTTCAGGTGATAAAAAAGAACCATAAGATCTATTTGAGAGAAAATCTTGTGAAGCAATAGTCTGTGAAGAAATACTATATAGTTAAAATTCTCGAATGCCATGCATATTAAGCATATTATATAAATTTTTATGTCCTAATTAGTTTTGTGTATTTGCTTATACATTTTTGTGTATATTTTTTACTTTCCATGCGTATTTGCCCTCTGTTTCCACAGATGATTTATTTTTCTGGGGAGAGAATATGTTTACCACTTTGCAGTAGCACCTAGAGCACTGATTTGAGGAAAGCAGGCTTTCTATGAGTCCTGAATAATTGCCTTTATTAGCCTTACATTTTGAAAATTATTTCAGCCTACAGTCTCGTTAAAAATGCAAAATTAAAAACGAGTTTAGAAAAGAATGCGCACGTTCCTTTGACATTAAGTCACCCTGTTATGCCAAATGTAGCACAAATGGCCCTCTAACAGGGATCCTGTGCAGTCAGTGGGTGATCAAAGACCACAACGGCAGCAACACCGAGTCCCACTGGTGGTGTCAAGGACAATGTATTCTGAATTCTATTTTGCGTTTCTTCGGTGAAGGCATGCCAGAACACAAACATATAGACCCAGATCTATACATATACACGTGCATATATATAGACTTTACATAATTTAAATAATTCATCCAAATAAATTATTTACATGATTTAAAAATTCCTTTGTCAAATAGATTAATGGAACCTTGTTATTCAAAAGATAAATCATTTTATATGAAGTGGCAAAAGACTTCAAGGGCTAATAAAGGTTTTATGAGAGATAAACTTTTAATGAATTAATACTTTTTGCATGTACTTATTTTCCATATACGTAAATATACACACAAGTGCTTACAATAATATTTATATGAACATTTCTGACTGATTTTTAAGGAAACAGTGTTCAGTGTTTAAAATAAAGTGTTTTTAGAGATTTGATTTTTAGGAGCTGATCAGGGTTGTCATTCACCAAGCAAGAGGAAAAAGGTTTAAATAACAGTGCTGTAAATATTATTATTTGTGTGATAAGATAAAATAAATGTGTTTTTTTTTCTGTTTGTAATTTATATGAACCCATAATAATTAGTCCTGAACAATTGTATATATCTTTTCTATGGTTTGAAATGTATTTAGCACTCAAGTCTTTTTGCTGGGTAGGTCTTAATTAGAAAGATATTTTGCTCTAGAAAATTATGGTGAACTAGTATTTTTATAACAAGACCTTAAGACCCTGGGAAAAATTTTAAGGATTTTTATGGAGCTCAGTACACATTCTTTAGCTAAATTTTGGCATAGTTTCAAATTGAGACTCCAGTGAAATTCAATTGGTTTATTTTATAATTAAAAACAAGAAAATCATAATAACAAAAACATATAATGTATAGCACTCGTGTTTATAATAGAAACATCCATAAAGAAAGAAACATGTTCTAACTTTTCTCATTACTCCAAAGGGAATTGCATCTTTAATCACACAAAGCACCAACTGCTTTCTAATTTTGTTTAAAGTGTTTCAATACTTACAAAAACCAGATCAGGTTATTGTAAATCTAGAGCAAATTAGAATCATTGGCCTCTGCTCAGCTCGATGTAAGGGTTCTATGTAAATCATAAATTTAATGGCATACTAAGACACACATCTGTTTCAGTTTTGTAGAAGTTAATAATCTAACTACAGAGTATTTAAACACTTCTTTCATTAACTGGAAAATTGAAGCAAAGATAGACTTTCCTCAGTTATAAGGTGTAATATTTTAGCTACAAAGTTTGATAAGCTATAAATATACCTAAGTAGTTAAAGATAGTTTTATAAACAATCAATCTAGTATCTATTTTTGACATTACATGGTTTTCCATGTATAGAAATATTCAATATAAACAAATAGGCTATATTATCATCTCAAATCTATACCTGCAATATATATATATATATAATTTAAAATCATTTTGCAATAGGGCACTGGAGAGTAAATTTTGAGTAATTATATAAAATGTCAAAATTCATTTAAAATATTTTTCAGATTCCTTATTTGATTACCTATAAGTTTTTTTAAAAAATGATAAATGATAGTCCTCTGGGGATCCATATTATGTGAAAAATAGTTTATATTCTTGGATTTCTTGGACATTTACATTTTATAGCTAACATTCTTACTCAACTTTTCTGTAATTTTACTTTAACAAACTATAAATATTTTTCATGTTATTTCCATGACCTCTTTCTTTAAGAAATGCCACTTCATATATAGCAGTAACCCAGTCTTATAATAAATAACTGTGTTTCAATTATCATTAGATAATAAACAGGAAATTAGTTTTTCTTGCAGTATATTCTACCTTATCTGAACAATGAAATATATGTGGTTTGAATTTGGGTCATTAATTCAGGTAGTAAGGACATAGTACTAATTAAATTGGTATCATAAATTACATTCCCATAATGAAGGGGAGCACTCTTTTAAAGTACTAATAATCCTCTGTAGTTATATTGTAGATATGTGATTTCAATAAGCAGGACAGTTGGATAAGAGTGTAGATGGTTCAGTGCATGTCTCCATCACTCAAGCGAAACCCTTCAAAGAATATATTATCCAGGTGATGCTCTGGCAACTTCTCTTCTCTGTGGAATAGCTGGAGAGGTTATTTGTGTGTTTTTATTTTTTAACCTAAAACAAATTTTCTTCATTGGGTATCACTCAACAGACCTTATCGTTACCAAATTATTTCAATATTCCTTTGAGATGTCAGTGACATTTTAGTAGAATTCTAAATTTGGATGCTGATTTTCAAAGAAATGGACTCTTTTATAAAGTACTTCTACTTATCACAAAAATATATCACTATTACATCATTGTTTGGTCTAGGACCTAAGTGATTGATTTCATAGTGACCTTAAGAATTCATTGTAAAGGGTTGCAATAAGTTGAAAACTCAATTATAAAGATTTAAATTATTCTTGAAAACAGAGATAGCAACATTCTATTATCTTATCAAGACACTATGAGAGCTAGATTTAGAAGAAAATTATTTGCAAATTGCTGTTCTCCTTTTTACATATTCAGACAAATTTATTTTTACTAAAATATATGCAACAAATAAAGGCCTTTTAAAAAATAAAGCATATAAGTAGAGTTAAAAATAACTATCATATTAATTATAGAACAAATAATGAAAAATGTTAGTAAAGCTAATATATACCATCAGAAGTATGAACCAAATTCAAGGTGGAACATCTCATGTTACAGAATGTTAGCCTACAAAGTATTTTCAAAACTGAAACAAAATAATTTTTATGCTTAGAAAATACTAAGATCATATATTATAATTATTACTTTATGCTGTATCATTAAGAAAACTTTATGCATTGTAGTCTGAAAATACTAGAAGTGTTATATAATTGTATCTTTGACTCACTTTCTAAAACACTAAAAGAGCATTTGTGAGTTTGTTTCCTGATTCTTAAAAGCCTTTTCCAAGTTTTGCTATATCACAATGAACTATGACATAAGTAATCACAGTCATATTCTCAGAGGCACTTTACATTCAATTTGGACTTCTTTGAAATTGCTATTTGGTAAACTTTAAGGGTTTGGATTCAATAGACTGCCTCTACTATTAACCATTGCTTTTGTTCGCACCTGAGATATTCATGATATTTGATCAATCAAGAACTGCCCATTCAAATGTTTTATATTTAAAACTAAGAGTTGTAATATTAGATTATTCTAAGTTTAACTTCAAAAATTAAAAATATATACAGACATTTCATCTGTATTGTTGACAGAGGTTTGCATATGTTAATAAAAGGAAGGCCAATTTTTAAATTATATACTTTAATAAAAAGCACTTGGTTATGAGTATTTATGATGAACAAAATGATTATTATACAAAGTTATAGAAAGCATTTGAATAAAATGAGTGTTCTTATAGTTATACTTCATGGCTTGTCAGAAACATTGATAGAAGATGATCTATATGAACCAATTATAGAAAATTCTCAAAGTGCAGAGATTAACAGGAGTTATGGGAACAATCTATGTGAAAGAAAGACGAACTTTGAGTTGTGTAAGACTCAGTGCAGCAATAATTATGAGAGATTTTTAAAAAATTGCTTACTTTTGAGTATCATAATGATAAGGGTATACACATTTTATAATCCTTTATATAGTTACACATATATAAACACTAAGTGCACAGAATGAGTCATGCTACCAGTTGTATTGCTGAATATTTTAAAAAAGTATTAATCACAAAATGATAGGTACTTAAGAACATATATGTGATTATATACTCCTAAATAATATCATTAAGCATAGTATACTATAATCATTTTTATACTATAGTTTAAAGTGTCATTATTTTTGGAGATGACACTTTAGATAGAGTTTGGCCTTCTTGCACAAAGATTTAGTTAGCTTGGAGAGAGCCAGGAGAATAGTTAAAACTTATTGGCTTTGCCAAATGCTTTCATATGTTTCTGTTCTCATGGAAAATGAGTTTTGATTTCTTTTCAGCCTACATGCATGGCAAAGCTAAAATGAAAAACAAAGCTTGCAACTTTCAACCAGTTCTAGTTAAGTTTGGTATTCACATATTGCTTTGATCTCTGGAGCTTTAAAATATTTTCTAGAGTATGCAAAACTAGTTTCAGCACTAAGAATCATTGAACAGTAACAATGAAGAAGAGGAAACTGATCAGGTTTAGGATGAAATGGAGCTAATTTTGTTTCCATTTCTGTATCAGAAGCTAGGACAGTTTCACATGTTTTCTGTTTGTTTGTTTTAGTTTAGAACTTTCGCAGAGCTCTCATCACAGGCCAAAACATGTTCCCCATAATGAATACAACTTACCCTCACTGATTGTTCTCTACAGCTGTGTGGCTCAAACGTCACACAATTTTTGGCCCACTATCAAGTTCTGGGTCTTTTCCCCACCCCACCCCAGCCCACCCCAACGCCAGGGTGACGCAGTGAAGAAGTTACTCAAGTGTGCTACCAGTTTATAATAATCACAATATTTTGTAACCCAGCCCACGTTCATACTTCTTCAGATTCTTTAATTTGGCACCCAAACTATTGTTAATCATACATGTGGTCTGACAAGTACTTCATCACTTCCCTCTAAACAAAAATGCTTGGATGATATATAGCTTTAAAAATTAGCATAATTTCTGTATCAGAAATATGTGAACCCACAATGAATAAAATAATCTTCAGTTTCTTAAAGTTGCTTAAATTAAAAACATGAGTTACTACAGTTGGAAAAAAACATGTATGGTTAAAATGTTTGAAGCCCATCAATCTCTCTAACCACATAAGCTAATGAGTTCCTTCTGTTTTCTTTGAATGAAATCACCATGAGTGGTTGGATGTTGATTTAACATAAAACAAATGGAAATGGGTGTTTCCTTTGTCCTTTGTAGAATTTATTTTTAAAAACAATTAGCAAGAACTATGAATAAGTCAATGATTTTGCCATTACTTAAATAATGATATAGTTTGAGTAGTTAAATTGATTGCATTGTAGCGAATGCATAACATACTCCAACTCCCCTTAACTTGCTAACATCTGCAGATATTATTAAGCTTCTCATTTCATTTTTTTCTACCATCACACCTGTATTGTTATAAATTATGTTTTGAATTGTCATGAAATGTCAGGCAAATTATGTTTTCTGTGTGTGTGTGTGTGTGTGTGTGTGTGTGTGTGTGTGTGTGTGATTTAAGTGTTCCTTTGTAATGGCAGGTTTGTGGCTAACAGCTTAATCTTGAATATATCAATGCAATTAAAAGCTGTTTCAATTCTTTCTTGTGGGTACAAAGAAGGTTGAAGCATTATTATATGTAAAGTACAAGGAAAGAATAAAAAATTCTTCAATATTTAAAACATTATCCTAGAGAAAGAATACATTGAGGTATAATTTTAAAAACACAGTAAGCTTATTATATTCTTAGGGGGGAAAAAAAAGGTGTTGAGCCCTTTGAACTCTATAAAATACTCTTCCTCTTGAATCAAAATTAAAAACTTTGTATGAGGCACTTTCCACTCCCTATAGTTTTAATCCACTTCTGACAGCTTCTTCCCCCTCCCATGCATCCCTCCTTTCTTGTGAGGTAGTCCCTTTAGAAACAAAGTGAAGAGTGACTCACCCATGTCCAGAGCATCAAAAATGCCAGACCTGTGAAATGTATACAGTAGGTTCTTGCAGAGATTCGTTCTGAGAGAGTTAGATAAGTAAGTAAATAAGCCAACATATGGCCAGCTTAATTCAGGCAAAATTTTCTATTGATTACTTACTAAGCTCACTGAATAAAAACTTCAGACCAAGTTTTGCCTCCCAAAAGAAAATAGGATTAAACTGATCTATGCACTCATCGGGGCTTCTTGTGAACCATGCCCAGATGAGTGAGAAACCTTCAAAGATAAACAAAAGAAAGGGCTAAAATCTTTCAGTAAATTCAAATTATTATCAGTTTGACATATTTTGGTTTGCAATCTTGAATAAAATAAATTTAAATTCCAAAGGAGAACACGATATAAATGACCTCTGAGGTTTGAGAATTCTATATTTCTGCCTTTTGTTGAACTAAAGTAGCCTGATTTAATTTTCCTAGAGAGATCTGTTGTGTGTATACATTCTGACAGATGTAAAAACTTGGGTACATAATAAGGTTTCATACCAGCTCTGGATAAGTGTGGGTTTCTTTCCCCCCCCCCCCTCAGGCATTTAATTTATATTCTGCATCTAAGAAATTCCAAATGAAGGTGTTTATGTAGTTTATAACACAAATGCTCTAAGTGGTTCCTCTTACCTTTTAGAATAGTGAGAAGAGTAAAGCATCAATACATTAAATATAAAAAAATTGATCACCAAGGATTCATGTTTTAATTTGGGAATTAGAATGAATCAACCAAAAGAGCATGTTTCAGTTATTTGTACTTAGGTACTTTTAACTTATGATTTTTACAAGTTAAGAACAAACTTGACCAGTAGCTGGATTTACTTTAGAACTCCAAGTATCTGGCTTTGTGACAAAATACTGATAGGTATTTAGAGTCTTCCTGTTATTTTGCACAATCTGCTGCTGACATTTTAATAACATTGTTGTTTGAAATGATTTCTGAAGTATGATGACTGCAACATACCCGCAGCTACAAAAAGTACATATTGTTTCTGAAAGCAAAGAAGCTCAAGTTTCGTCGTATTTACTAGAGATTTAAATCTTGGAGAATCAGTTTTTCTTGAAAGCCAGTGCAAACGTGCTTCTTTAATTGATGGTTGCACTCAGTAGTAGAATCAGTAATTTAGAAATATATCTGAAAACTCAAGTCACTTTCAGCTCAGGAATTTTGTAATTAAAAAACCCCAAACAATCCAGGTTTGGTTTTCCTCGTATGCAGAGGATACTTAACTGGCTTTTAAACATTTTCCAAGCATGATCTGTCCCGTCGTGGTCTGTTCTCTTCACCTTGGATGCATCGTTGGCGCTGCCTGGATGCTTGCTGTCACTACCAACCTAGAGGTGCAAGGAAGTGTGCTCAGAGGACAAGAGCAAAAAGCAGCTTCAATGTAAGGAAATGAGGGAAACAGACCTCGCAGCGATGAATGCGCTTGCGAGAACAGAGCCTCGCAGTCTCCCTCCCTTCCTTTGCTTATCCTGGTGAGTTTAATCAAAAACAAACAACACGCTCTTGTGAAATATAGTCAATAAAGTCAAAGTTTGGCTAGCTCTCTGCAACTACAAAGAAAAAGTCATCGCAATTTTAAAAAATGTAACTTTCATTAACGAGCGCGCCGGAAATCTCAGGTATCAAAGACACATTAACCCTGGAGCGTCCCCCGCGCGCCGCAGCCGGACGGAGGCAGCCGCGGCAAACAGGCGTTCTTTCTCCTCGGAGCAGCCACACAAAAGGAGGGCTGCGGAAACTAAAAGTTTCGGGGCCTCCGGCTCGCTGCGTGGAGAAAAAAGAAAACCTGGAGACGGGGAGGGTACAAGACGCATCCCGGGCGCCTCTTCCAAGCGCTGGCACGGAGAGAGCTCCGGGGCCTGGAGGGGAGAAGGGAGGGGGCGGCGAGCCGCTGGCCAGCCCCCCCGCGTCCCGCCTCCGAGGCCGGAGCGCCCGGTTCCGCCGCGCTCGCCCGAATACCCTTCACCCCGTTGCAGACAGAAATAAATGTTTCAATTTAAAGTGCGTGTGTGTGGACAGGATGGAGAGCGCGCGCCGGCGGAGCGCGCGGAGGACCGAGCGCGCAGTGAGTGGAGTTTGGGGGTGGGGTGGGGTAGGGGTGGGACGGGTGTGTGGACCGGGTGGGGGAGGCTGACCGCGGAGTCCCGGGACTGAGGTGGGGGGCGGGGGGGGGTGTGGGGGGGTGTGCCTAGCCGGAGGGGAGGGGCGCCAGCCTCCGCGGGCTGCCTCCGGGGCGCGTTCCGCGGCCGGGTGTGCGCGCGTCCCCAGCCGCCGCCCGGACAGCCCGCGGCCGCCCCGCCGGCGGAGCCGGGGCCGGTTAGTCCTCGGGCGGCTGCTCGGCCACCGCCACTCGAACAGCTCGAGCCCGTAAGTGTCCCCTTTCGCTCCCCTCCCCCTGCTCGGGCGCACAGCCGCCGCGGCTTCTCAAATGGAGTGGAAAATGGCCATTGGGCGGCAATGAGTTATAGATTGTCTGCTCCACGTTTTGCACTTAGCTGCCTGTAATCTTCTTTGGAGTTTGCCCGGGCCCCTTGCTGGAAAAATCAGGAGGGAGAGATTTGTCCTTTGCCGCTGTACACGCTAATATGTTTATATGATTAGCCGAACTCCGGCGGGGGCGTGTAGGTGGGGGTGTGGGGAGGAGGCGGCGGCTGGAGGTGACTCCAGTTCAGACCTCGCCGTGAGTCTGTGTCAGGACTTCGCGCTCCCCCGTCTCTCCCTCGCTCTCCCTCGCTCTCCCTCTGCCTCTCACTCTCTCTCCGCGCACACACGCAGAGGTGCCGGAGCGAAATCGGGAGCTTACTGGAGAATTCCTCGGGATTGTTGGGGGGCATCTCCACTCCGTTGCTGTGCGTGGCGCGTACCTCCCCGCGCCTCCCCGCCCGCGCGAGCCCGAGTTCTCGCCTCCAGCCTTTCGCGGGGCAGCGGCCCCCGCGCAGCCTCGGCCCGGAGACCCGACATGTGAGGAAGGGCCGCCGCCGTCTCGCCCCAGGCCGCAGGGTCGGCGCCGGGGATGCCGGTCGGGCCGGCGCGGACTGCGGGCTGAGGGGCTCGGCCGGACACACTGAGTTGGCCTCGCGCTGCCGGCGTCTGCCCACCCCTCCTGCGGCCGCCGCTCCGAGGGGACTCCCAAGTCTGCGCACCTCTGTCGGGCTTTTGCCTGCGCCACCCCTTTCGCTCTGATTCCCGAATTTTTATTTTATTTTTTTCCAAGGGAGCGCGCGGTCTGGGGGTGCGTGCGTGTGTGCCAAAGACCCCTCTCGAGAGTGGGAAACTGCGGGAAAATGTTGACCTAACCCCCGGAGTCGCCCGGCTCTGGCTGCTTGGTCGGAGGAGGCGGCGGCTGCGGCCGAGCAGGAGGGCACTCCGAGCCGCGGCGCTGCCTCCCGCGCGGACTCCCGGCCTCGGTCCCCGCCGGCCGGGGTCGCCGCTGCGCTCCGCGCCTCTCCCCGCGCGGCCCCCGCGCCAGACGGCCCGCCCCCGGGGCGCGCTCGCAGACCGAGGTAAGAGCCGCGGGGACGAACAATGTGCCTCTGTGCGGGGCTTGGGAGACCTGTTTGCTTTGCGCCTCCTGCCCCGGGGGTGGATGCTTGGAGGTGCGGGGAGCCGCGGGGAAATCGGGGCTCCGCTGTTTGTTTATGCTCCGCCGGCCGAGGGGGTGACCCCGCGCTCGCTCGGGCCGCTCGCCCCCTCCCCCTTCTCCCCACCTCTCGTCCTCGGAAATCGATACTCGGAACTCCCCATCCCGTCCCGCCTGCTTCTCCTTTTCTCGTGGAGCTGGTACCACGTTCTCGAGGCTTCCTTCTAGTTGCAGGGGCCGCGGGGGAGAGGGGAGTGGGATGGCAGTGTACATGCTTTGAGGTTCGGGAAGCTTGAGTCGAAAGGTTCGGTTCACCTCTTTTCACAGTGCGTCTGGGGAGGGGTGAGAGGAGGCGCGCCCTCGGCGGGGCCGCTCAGCTCGGGGTGCGAGGCCCTGACTCCCCCCCCCCCCCCCCCCCCGCTCCGCCCGTCTGCAGACCCGTCTGGGGCTGGAAGTGGAACGGGGCGTCCGAGCGCTGGGAGCGAGTCCAGTGGAAGTGGACGGTGGGGGAGGACTGGGCTGAGTTGTTTCGGATTGTTGTTTCTCCTTGTCGGCAGTTAGGTGGTGCGGAGAGGCGAGGATGACAGCCAAGCGCAGCCAGATGTGGCCGGCCGACGCCGGGGCTGGCAACGATTAGGGGTGGCCCGGCGGGGGCGGGAGGGTGGCGGGGCCGGGCCCCCGCGCGTCCTGGGGAGGGCAGAGAGCCTCCCGGACCTGCAGTGAGAGGGCAGCAGCGGGCCGCGCTGGGCCTGCGGGTTAAGTTACGGGTTCCCGGGATGGTGGTGCGACTGGGTGCCTCGGGGAGCCTGGTTGGTAGGAGGCGGGGGTACCGGGTGGGGAGCTGCGGGGAGATAAAGGCGTGGGAGGAGCGCGAGGAAAGGGGGAGACCCCCCCCCCCCCAAGGCTAATCAGGCGTGGGCTTCTTGATTGGCTGGGGCGGCCGGACCCTCTGGCGGAGGAGAGGTGAGGGGCGAGCGCAGCGACCGAAGCGCCCCGGCCGTGGGGAGGCACGCCTGCGAGACTTCTCCGCTTGGGATCAGCAAAGTTTGTTCTTTGCTCCGAACCTACGGGGCTTGGGTTAGGGGAAATCGTTGGAAGCTTTACTTTGTGCCATAGTGTCGCTGAGCGGAGACTAAGGAACGTATGTCTTGGGGTTTTTTTTTTTTTTTAAATCCTCTGTTCACACTGTCCTTCCTCTAAAAGCGCAGTTGGAGCGACAAGTGCTGCTGCGGTGTCCCTCTTCTTTCCCATCTTCTATGGACTCCGCCCCCCTCCTCCTTCCCCCCTTCCCCGGCCCCCTTATTCCCTTCTTCCTGATGCAAACTGTGTTGTCTCGGATTCAGACCGAGGAGACGTTTTCCTCCTGTTTCTTGAAAGGTGTAGGCTGCTGAGCAGCTTCTCCGAGCAGCCTTGGGAGCGTCTGAGCCGCAGTCACCAACCATATGGTTCCCGTTACAAAGGCCAGGTTGGAAGGCGCTCTTCTCCCCGCCCCCACCCCAAATTCGTCACTTTTCTTCTGCAGTCTTTGCACTGCGTGCACTTCTCTCTTCTTTCCTTCCAGAGGCGTAGCTTTAACGGCCGTGGTTCGTTCATTCATTTCCTTGTCAGGGTTTGTGCCTGGAACGGGCCCCACCGAGTGTGCTCCGCTCAGTCCGGGTTGCACAGTGAAGAAAAGTCATAGCCACTTGGTAAATAATTGCCTGTTGAGACGTCTCTTACTAAATCAGGTTTGATCTTGGGCGAACCTTCAAAGATGGGCACTAAGGAGGCAATATATATCCATAGCAGAAAAATAGATTGGGTTGTGTGATGTCTTTGGCAACATTCCAAGTTGTGATGGGGACTCTTGACCTAGGTTAAAGGTAACTTTGTAACTTTAGATTTAGTATCTTCCCAATACTTGAGAAACCCTTTATAGAGAAAGTGTACTTCTGTTCAGGTGTGTTAGGGAACTTTTTGTTGGCCCTTCTCCACCCTCCAATAAATTTATGCATGATAGAGAGAATACTGCAGAACAAATGTTCTGTTGTTTAGTTTCTTCAGACATTCCGATTCTCTTCTTTTGTTGCCTGCCTCTAAAAGAGGTGCCATTTCACATCATTCTGCACAAATTGTTTGAATTAATGCAAGTGTGAATTCTTACCGTTTGAAGGGGACTATTAGCATATCAAAGGTTTCTTAGCTTCAGCTCAATTGAGAAAACTTCAGCCTGTCTTCCATTTGCTTCCAAGGGAGGCCCAAAGGGCAATGAGAATTGTAAAGGGTAAAAATAGGGAGGTGGATTCGGGCTGTGTTTCTGAACTTTTACTGTTTTGTAATTATGTGAGTGAAAAACATTGTCTATTGCTATGGAGTCCTTGCAAATGGCAAGACAATTATTTTCTATTGATAAATGGTTTGTTCCTAGAAAAAGAGTGACCTTTTATTTTATGATAGTCACTGTTGCCTGTCTTTTGGGGTCCCTTCAGTGGAAGAGAAAGCTTTTCCTCTAACTTAATACTTTTCTAGGGCCTACACTTTGTTATATTAATAAAATGGGGAGAGAAAGGCTTTTCATGAGTCTATAAAATAATAGAAATCTTGTGATAAAAGCACACTCATTTGTCACCCAGAAAACTATTTTTAATACACTTGTTAAATTAATAGGGGGAAAAAATCTGGACTATTAAAACTCAACATGAACTTTGTTAATGAAACTTCTATGGCAAGTGTAAGTTTGAAAGGGTGCTAAGTGATACTCAGATTTTTTGTGAATGGTATTTTTTAAATAGAGAATTGTTTGATTATTGTTGCATCTCAAGTTTTGCATTTTATCAAACAGCAAATGCTAGAATTCAGATTGCAGTTGGTTCGTTTTTCTTAATATTTATAGTGCATTCGCTAATACTTTTTTACATTTGCAAAAAGATTCATTCTTTGAATTTCTTTTAACAAGTCAGTATCTGAGTGAAGAAACAAGTAAGAACAAGTACTTGGGTCATTTGGGTCATTTTATGGTGAGCAGATGTGTCAAGAGAGAACTTTTTTCTTCAACTCTTTGGGAAGTATTGGTTTTATTTATTTAGGTTAAGATTTACTGAAGCCTAGTTTAAGATGAAAATGAATCTCAAGGAAGGTTTAAAATTTTTTAAGTTAATATTTTTTATAGTTTTACCTTTGATGGTTAATTTGAACGTGAATTGATATCCTTTAATTGGAGGAGGGTTTTTTCTTTAAAAAAATTAATGTTGAGAACTCTTGTTTTTATCTTAATAGTAAAAATTAACATTAATAAACAGCTTTGAAGTAAAAAATATTAATTGCCTAACATTTTTGGGCTTCAGTTTAATAGGATGATAATTTTTTCAGATTAAGATGAGTTTTTTGGTTATTTTTAGTGACATTCAAATTGTACGTCATGAACCTGAAATCATCTTATAGTAGTGTATTTATCTGATCCCGTCAGTTGTCTAAATAGTACTTTCGAGGAAAAAAAAATCATACATTGATGTAATTGCTATTATTGGACTCAAGTTGCTGTTTAACTAGTTTGCTTTGAGTGCAGAGTGCTATAAAGAAAACACATTATCCATCAGCTATTAGTAATAATCTAAAAATAGTCTAGAAAAAATTGCTCTTCATTTTACAGAGTGATGATACTAAATTCAACAAATCTCTAAAGGTGTAAAATGTAGGGAAAAGAAGACTTTTCAACATTTAGGTGACAAAATTGGACTACTTAGAGAAAAATTAATGTGTTGTAGAAGCTCTCCAGCTGTCATTTTCAATCACTGTGGGTTACTATGTGTTGGCAACAGAAAACGAATTTAGAAATGCAGATAGCTCTGGGAGCAGGTAGTTGGGGAAATCAGAATATTGAATCATGTGGGGTAGAATAAACCAATTACTTCAAGTTTTGACTTGAGAATTTCCAATAAATTTATTTTTTCCAGGCTTTTGACTCTCTGCTTTATTAATGGACTAACATCAAAGCATACAACAAAACTTCCAAGTGTTATAAAAACTAATATAAACATACAGATTGCACATGTAGTACTGCAAGTCTTAATTTAAGGCAAGCAGTTGGAGTTTTTATTGCTGCAATTTTCACAATCAGCAGAAACGTTAACACCAAGCTTCTGGGCGGTTCCTTTCTTAAAATTAGCAAGAGGAGAGCTTTTAAAGCTAAGGCTTACTGAGGTTTAGATCTCTGTTTGATCATTATTGGAGCTTTCTGTGTTTTATTTAAATATTTAAAGTAATATTTAATGTCTTAATATAGGAACATGTGAGCTATGATTGAGATTTTTTGGGGGACGATCAGGAGGTAATTAGAAAGCTATACACCATAGAAATAAATTGTTATTGCTCTATTTTCTATCAAAATATTTATTTGACCTGACTTTAGTAAAATAAATGATCAAATGATGGTTTATTGACAGGTGTAGTATGAGATGAAGAGATCATTACAATTTATTCTAAGGTATGGGCTAAATACACTTGTATCTGTCTACCTGAGAGAAATCTGTTTTCATTTTAATAAGAATCCATACCACTTGCCAAATAGCTGATATTTAAGAGCACAGATCAATTGTAGTTAGATTAGGAATGAAATACAGTTTTGGAAACTTGAAGAATTTAGTGTAATAGGATTGCTATTTTTCTAAAAAAAAAAGTTCCTTCGAAGACTGTCCATGTTGCCTCTTGATGTTCACTGTATGTGATTTTGTGTCTTGAAGGAAAGGTACACATTTAACATCTGTCTGCTTTTCTGCAGAAAAGGCTCAAGTAAAATTAAAGTGGAATTATTCCCAAGCTAGTAAATTTTAGAAATAAAATGCATAATTGCAAAAACCCCTGTTCATTTAGTTCTTGCAAAAATGCCTAGTTAAAAACTGCACAAATTGATAATTTCGATCGTGGGTTAAAAATAGCAACTTTATCTGCTAGACCTGAAAAGGACTTGAAATCCATGTTTTGGTCATATCCGTTCTGAAGGTAATTTGTTTAAATATTAGCTCACATTACCTAAATAGATAACTGTTTTGTAACTATTTTCAAGAAAGAGTAAAACATTTCAATTTTAAAGGCAGATTAAAACCATAGCTTAACTTACCTTACATAACTCTAATTAGTCTATAGCTCCACCCAAATATTCATCTCTTCAAATAATTCTTGATTAGAGGTAGAAAGGTTGAAAAGTATTTAATTACATAGATGACTATAATTAGAGTTGATGTTAGCAGAAAAATTGACTGTTTTCTGAAATCCTTTTATTAGGATTGGTCAAGTAGTGATTATTATTATTTTTAATGCTTTACGAAAAAGGTTAAGAAAATGGGTCATTTAACCTACAGATAATTAATTCTTAGAATTGGGGAAATAGAATCCTAAAATAATGGCATTTTTCTTGACCTAGTGTGATAATTTTTAAAAGAGTAACTGTAACTAGGGTGTGTAATTCTTAAATTTTATTGAAGGTTTCAGTGTGGTATTTTGGATTTAGTATAAATATATATTATAAACCATGAAAGTCTCTTAATGCTATTTTATGTAAATAGATACATTTTTGTAAGTGGATCATTGTGTCATAAAAAAAGGTCCTAATCATCCAAAAATACTTTAAAAATCTGCTTAGGTCATTTATCTGATAGACTAAATGTAGGCAATAATTTGCAGATACTTTCCAATATGTTCTTATCTAACAATTTTAAGAAGCTATTTCTTAGGAAAAGAAAACTTCCATATTTTGCAAATAAAAATTATCTTTAGAAAAAGTTAGATTGAATGAAGGAACCAAGCTTAACACCTGCAAGCAAAATGCAGCTTATAGCAAAATGCTATTGATTGCTTTGGAAGCACAAAGCAAGTTTAAATACAATTTGTTTAATTACAACAAAAATGCAGTTTTATGAAGTAATATAGTTTGTCTTCATAGAGGATTTTATGCATTGTGTGGTGGTAAGTAAAATCCCATCACAGTTGTATAAATTTGTTCAATTACCAGAACGGCTAAAAGAAAAAAAAAAATCAATTTAAGTTGAAATGCAACAGAAATTAGATTACCTTGGTTGTAAGAACTTGCCAGCAGTGTTTAAATAGCTTAATAATATCAAAAGTTACCATGTTTCACAGTGTAAGGATATTGGCACCTGTTTTAATATACCTACATCTTGTATACTTACTTGGAGGCTTTAGTTATGTGAACATTCTTTTTGCTTTCCCATTTTTTGATTTTATGGAAGCTATTACATGACGTATAAAATACTATTTCCACTTGCACATTCTCATTTGTTTGGGAGGTTTGCTTTTCTTTTAGTAGTTGCTTTTCTGGATTTCTGTAATTTGTCATCAGTTAATAGTGCAGATCAGTGTAGTAAAGTATCAGCTGTGATTTTCATGAATCAAAAGAAACCTAGTTCATCAGTAGGGATAGCTAGGTTATATCAGCAACAGAAACAGAAATGTTTACTATTGACCCTCGAAATATAGGGGCCTGTAAATCTTAGATTCTTATGGAAGTGAAGTGGCATGGGATTGATCATACCAGATAGCTGGGCACCTGTTTTACGACCTACACCTTGATTCATTCTGGCACCCAGATTTCCTGAAGTGCAGAGCAGGCACAGCTACTGTGCACCATCACTCGGCTGTTTTTAGGTCATGAAGTCAACTTCCTGGAATTTCTGGGGGAAACCGG
Source organism: Eptesicus fuscus (assembly GCF_027574615.1). Lineage (NCBI taxonomy): Eukaryota > Metazoa > Chordata > Mammalia > Chiroptera > Vespertilionidae > Eptesicus > Eptesicus fuscus. The sequence continues at coordinate 59,723,583 of NC_072481.1, forward strand.
TTGAAAAGGGAGGACAAATGTCACTTTAAATAGAGATGTTTAAGTCAGATTTCTGCCTGAGGGTAAAATTTAGGTCTCTTTTAGCCCGGATGTAATGTCTCCCTCTACAGAGCACAGCATTAATCACTACCTGACAAGAAATCTTATGCTGAGCAAAACGGGCCCTTGTTGGTTTTGTCATTGATTTTTTTTCCCCCAATCTGTGAGGAGTACATTAAAAACATTAAAATTCACACACAGGGATTATACCTTAATCTCTGAATTTCAGAATTGAAATTTAGTTGCCTTAAAAGAAGTCTACTTAAAGCTGGAAAATCTTTGGTCACTTTTTAAAAAATTTAAAGCTTAGATTCAGTACCTTAATAAAAATAGAATTATTTTCTAATATTAAAAAAAAAACCACCCAGGCATGTTAAGCAGAAGTTAACTTCTTGAAATACTGACCAAATCTTAATTCTATTTAAGTAATTTGCGTTTTTTTTATCATATAGTAAAGAAACATAATAAGTTATTAGTTCTTAGCCATGAGAGATGGGAGAAGTTGAAAAGATGTTTAACCTCAGACGCAGATCAATTCAAACCTATTTTGTAGAACAAAATCAGATATAACCCTGTATCTTTTTCTGAAAGAAAAGAAAGATCTTTAGCCATTGCAGTAGCGAATGAGAAGGAGCTGTGAGGTTCCTAATTTAAAAAAGAGTATAGTTTTGCTCTTTTAATTATTAGGTAATACTCTTTAACTCCTTTCTTGGTCAAATTATATGTATAAACACGTGTACACACAGAAATGTGCAATTTATATTCTTTCCCTTTGTATATAACAATACTTATTGACAGTTATTGGCTAAAAATTAGTGCAAATGAAAGCCTAAAGTGTGAAATATGTGTAAGACCTGTTTTTAAGCTGATTTTGCAAATGATATGACTTATTTAATCTATTTTGTTCTCAAAGGTCTTTCCTGCCTTTGGAACATGAAATGCTTGTTCTATCCACACTTTGCAGCATTTTGTAGGTATTTTACATCGGTCCACACCTCAGACTGATTGTTGCTCTGGACTTAGGACAGAATAATCTGTCAAAAGTGGTCCTTGTCTGCCCGGGGCAGGCTTTGGACAATGCTTTTGACCTTGCTTTGGACAATGCTTTCTCTCCTGGAAGATAGTAAATAGTGTCTGTCTATAGAGACAGCAAAAGAGAATTCTCTCTGTTTTGCTTATAATGAGTTCTAATTTTAATCATTTATCCTTAAAATTTAATACTGTGGCATCAGTAAGCCATATAATGGATGAATCATTACAAGATTTTAGATATGATCTTTAGTTGATCTATTTGTTTTATGTAGATTATATTTATTTAGCTCTTGATTACACTATATATTAAAAAATCATGTAGGAATGAGTTTCCATGTCTTTACTTTGAAGCAAAGTATTTCCATTTGGAATTAGTTCTTTATTTCACTGGAACCGTCCACTTGGAAATTTCTTTCCTCTGAATTAAATGCCTACCATTTTCCCTTTATTTATTACTGTGGTTATTGATTAGAAGTTACAGAACACATTTTTTATATAGTATTTTATACACTCGTTTGTGTTTTTAATTTCAACATGCTCATGGTGTGTTTAATTCTTAATATTTCTGCTTTCCTGTAGTTAACATCCAAGACAGTTGGGGAAACAATAATTTTGGTGGTGATGTAAGGTTATATTTGTAGACCAGTGATTGTACATATTTTCATATAATTTGACAAAAGCTTAATGTATATGCCTTTTTCCCCCATTTTTAAAAAGATGGACCTATTACTAAAACACCTTAATTTGCTTCATATGCATCAACAAATAAAAATTATACTAAAATTATGATGTCCTAGTCATTTACACTTTTACTAAGGACATTTAGCCATTTTTGTCCTTTTCAAAGTTCTGTTTGTCATGAGAAAGATGCGATGTGGATTTTAGGTGTGCTTCCTCTTTATGGAGCTGTATAGACGAATAATAGGAACATTGCCACCCTACCCCCTTCCTTTTTCTGCTGCAATTGCTGTGTGTAGTACCCATAACCTTGATGGGAGCCACTTTTCATATTGTTATTGGTTTTAAACTAGGTCTAGGGCCTCATTATTTTAAAATATAAGTGAAACAAAATGTCTCCCTTAAGCAAAAAACTCACTAAGAACAATGCTAGCTGTTATTAAGTTGCCTTTTCTCTTAACTTTGTTTTCTTTAAGTAGGAAAAAACATAACTGATATCTCTGTGGTATTTCTGTATATTTCAGCATGACAATTAGCATATAATTTTTACTTGGTTAATAAGGATATTAGTGGGTTTTTTAAAATCCCTTTTTGCCTGTCAATTCGGTTTATTTAAAGGTAGGTCAAACTGAATTTGCCTTAGATTTCTGCAAGTGGGAAATCTTAAGAGCAGCATCAAACATTGTTCAGCAACAATTTTTTGGTTACACTTTGGCCCCAAACCTTGAAACCATTCTTAACAATGTCCCCTCCGCCCCCCTCCCTTGGCAGAGATGCATCTTGTATCTGTGTACCTGGGGAAGGGCATAGGGAGGAGAGTGTGAAAACGGACTCGGGAAAAATGTTATGGAGGACCAATGAACATTTTGCAAACCGAATCAATTTTTCTTTTTCTTTTTTGTATTGAATTAATGAAAATAATTTATTTTTCAGAAGTAAATGCTCTCTAGCTATAAGTTCTAGGATTAAAGAAACTGTAGTTGTTACGGCATTCATTTAAAATGGATCTTTTATCTCTCACAGTAAATTAATCCTAAAATGCCACCTCTGTTTGTTCACACGTTGCAGTCAGATGATGCCTCGGATAACGGGGTTGGGCAGCACTGTTTGGGGTGGCCTGTCATTTTAGACTGCTGCTGCTGTAAGCCAGGCAATGTTTTCTTTTCCTTGAAATACACCTGGTGAGAGTAGCTCTTGGGGTGACTGAAAAGTTTGTGTGTCCTGCCTGCTCCAGCTGCATTCTTAACCAAGATGAAGGACAAGAATAATCATGTTGAACCACAGATTTTCAGGAGCAGGTATTTTAATCAGATAATTGGTAAGGAGGCGGTAACAATGCTAGGTAAGAGTATTTTTGTACAACAGTGACCTGCAACTTTATGCAGAGAACTGCCTACATGTTTGGAATATTTTTGCTAACCCTTGTTATTACCTGCAGAGGGAGCTTGTATATGACATAAAGTAATCAAGGCAGTATACATTGGTAATATCTCATTTGAATAATATGTTTTATTAACATACTTCTTATTTTTGTTTGAGAAAAATTATTGTAAATAAAGTCAAGCATTTTGGGATTAGTCAATTATAGTGAAATCCAACACACTAAATGCCAGGTATTTATAATTTCCTGTATTCACAGATTAATAGGTGTGGTTTTTACTTTTTTCTTAATTAGTAAAAATAACTTGAAATATAAGGGAGATAATCAGCTTCAGTTTGAGATTCTGTCTTTTTTTCTTTTTTAATGATTAACTGAAGATTTAGGAGGATGGTTGCAGAAACATGTCTTGTTTAAATATCTAATCATTGTGATAAGACAGATCCAAATTTTAAAGATAATTTTCCAGATTATGAAAAATATTACCAAATGATCACTAAACAGTAAGTAATAAATTATATTTCTCTACATTTAATTAATAGGTCAAAATATATGACTTGCATATGTTCTTTTCTGAAAATAAAAATGATCACTTTGGATTAATGGCTTTTATACTAATAATGAACTAATCATTGCAGTGACACTTGAACAGGGAAACTACCAGTAAGGACAATATTAAATGGTTTAGAAAACTGCTGACTAACTTGGAAAAAAATGAATGCAAGCAAGATACTACTTATAATAACTGAATTTCTATTTATAAATGCCGTGTCAACTAAATTTCTAAGAAATTATAATCTGTATACGCAGAAATACTTGAGAATTTTGCCCCAAGTGTTTTGATAATCAGGGTGATAAAAGCCTTTAGGAACATTTGGATCTTTTTAGTGAGCAAATGTTTTTCACTTTACGTGCATATACTTAATTGTGCTGGGAAACTTAAGGATAGACTATTAAATTCTAATAAAAAAGAATCTTTTTATTTTTGTTTCTACATTTTGGTATAGTAATGTTATTTCAGAAGTTGCTTGTTGGGGGGAAAAAAGAAAAGAAAAAAGGTTTTCCATCTATGCATCCATGAAAATAGATACAGTAGTTCATTTTCCCCTTAGTTTACCAAGGAATGATATGACAAATAAAACCATTTGTTTTGTATTTTAAGAGGCTTTGTTTCTTAATGAAACTTATTCTTGTGGACTTACTGTTTTATTAGCTAATCTATGCTAATGTGAAAGTCAGATTGATATTGTTGCACAGAATGACCCCTAAATAAGGAAACTTGTGTAATAAAGAGATTTATGGTACTGGCATGGGCTTCTATATAAGTATTACCCTCTCAACAGGGTCATGTATTATCTTAACAGTCAATGCGACATTTATGCAGAGCATTTCCATATCAGCATAAGAATGTTTGCAACAGCAATTACACTTAAATAGGATTATGATGGCATGTTTCACAAAAGTATGTAAATGCTCCTTTTCCATAGAAGTGATAGGCACCTGTACTGCCAACTTCACTTCATTGCCTTAATATGATAAGAAGAGGTTTTTATCATTGGTGCTACATATAAAAGGCACAGACAGTGGAATCCAGCATTACAGTTCATTACCCTTTTTCCTCAAGTACCACCCTCCCTTCCACAGTGAGGTAAGGGTTACTAGAGAATTCATTCCAGAAAAATTGTGACTTGAGGAGCAGTAACTGTCACGTAGTTAGAGAACTCATTCCAGGGAAATCATTACTTGAGGAGGTAACTGTCACATAGCGCATAACTTCTGTGAGGTTATTGGAAAGGCACAGCGAGGGTAAGTTCTACTTGTTCTCTCTTACATTTAAAGGTAGACAGCTGAGTGGTTGGTAAAACAGTGAGATCTGAATTCATTGCAAAGAAAATGTGTTATTGAAAAGTTAATTAAATTATTGTTGTGAAAGTATTGTTATTAATTTGGGGGTATTTATAACAAGGAAGTTATTGGCAATTGCTTTTTAGTTTAAAATAATCCTGATATTCTTTGTAAGTTATCCAAGAAATTTTATTGGATATTCTTGAATTTAAAAAGTATGAATTATGATATATCTGATCATCTGTATAGATGTTAATGAAATGCTCCTGCATTTATTTTGAGAAGATTTTTAAAAATGCTATATTATGAGTAGGATATAATATGAATAAGATTTCTCTAGATAAGGGAGAGATGTGTTACGAATATAGGTTTGAAATAATGTTTTTAATATAAATTTTATAAAAATGAATTTCCTATTAAAAAAGATCATATATTTTATACTCTTTGAACCACGAGTCAAATATTTTAACATGTTCACATTTTAAATGAAAGTTAACAAAACATGTAACTAAAAAACATTTCAAAAATACCAGGATTTAAAATAATGTTAATTATAAAAATAGATAAATCATATTAGGGGAGTTTTTTTTTTTGCTCTTTATGTGTTTCAAAGACATTCCTTTATGTCTGTTTGACATCTTTAAACTAAAACGTAACAAAGATTTAAAATGACTCCTTTTTTAATGTACATTTTAGTATGATATTGTGGCATTCATATGATAGTGGTACATTTAATTCCAAGCTGCACTGAAGAGTGAACAAATTTCTGTTTCTTTTAAAAAAGAATAAATTATAAGCTATCACAAATTTTCTCTATAATTTACATATAACTGTATTACCTTATATAAAAGCAAATACCATAACTCAGGAAATATCTGAAATTGAAACTCAAAATACTGTAGCTTTATATGTATGGATAATTTTATCTTATATTTGTATGGTTTCTATATTTTAATATAAATATGATTAGTAACTGCTTTTTTGATTTCTATTTAAGAAGGAAAAAACAATTAAATTATTAAATTTTTTGTGTCATGTTTTTTAAGAATTTAATGCTCGTTAAATCAGATTATTGATTTAAAACTCTTTTTTTTTAAAAGTATATTTTATTGATTTCAGAGAAGAAAGGAGAGGCAGAGAGAGACAGAAACATCAATGATGAGAATCACTGATCAGCTGCCTCCTGCACCACCCACATTTGGGATTGAACCCGCAACCTGGGCATGTGCCCTGATCAGGAGTCACATGGCCTTGTGGTTCATAGGTTGATGCTCAACCACTAAGCCATGCTTGCCGAGCAAAAAGCATTTTTGTTCTGAGCAAATATAAGTCAAAGTAGAGTGGTAGTTGTTATTACTTGTATCAGAGCCCCTAAATCAAAAGTTAGCATAGGTTCAAGTTAGTTTAGTCCAGCATTTTACTACTACTGGTCAGAGCATCATAACAAATGCTCTCTTTATCTCTTAGTAGTAACTACTGGCCTGCAATAGTTATTGGCAAGTGCAAATATTAATACCTGGACTTTTGAAATTATTTGAATTATACTTCAAGAAAATTTATGTTTTAGCTCTTTGCCATTTGGGATTCAGATAAGAGCTGCAACAAATTAAGGTATTTAAGAATATATTCTAAAAGCACTTTTCTGTCTTTGTATTCTTTGTAAGAATTTGGGGTTGATCATGCTTATAAAATATTTTATAAAATTATAATGACAGAATTATATTGAACTTGCTGATTAAACGTAACTTTGCCTATTTTAATGCAGTTATTAGTCTTTCACACCTCCACGTGTTTTTTATTTTTCACTAATTTCCTTATATTGTGTTACTAATATGTTAGGAAGTCAATAAATTCTCCCGACATTTAAACCCAGGAAACTATAATTGGCTTCATCAAAAGAGATTACATCTTTTAAAACAATTATTAGTCTGTTAATAATATTGTGTGAGTAAAAAATCCAGGAGCAAATCGTATCTTAGAATTCACATTTTCTAAAGTTACACTTTTCAAAAACATTTAGAATTAATTCTTAATAGTTTAAGAGTATTCCTAAAAAAATTGGAGAATAAGAATTAGAGCTCATTAGAACAATACTAAATTGAATAGCCTGTAAAATAACTATTGCTTAAGTATTTTAAAGATATTGAGAACCCTGTAGATTACACACACTAATAGCTCATTTCTCTATATTGCCTGCTAATTCTGTGAAAACCAAGAGGATCAAAATTCACAAGATTGCAATTAAATCACAATGTTAACTTTTAATTGGAAGTAAATTAAAATGTAGCTTTAATTTGTTAGCTTACTTTATTTACATTGATTTTACCTGTTTATAAAGAATGCCATCACAAACTCATGTATTTATAAAATTGATAATATCAGATGTTTTTTGAGGTTCTTAACACCTTTTCAGTATCTTGTAAGTTGTTTTAATATATTTGATATTTCTTCTGATAGAATGTTTTCAGATGTTTTAATAATTTGATGTTACTCATTTCTGAATTGCTGTCTGAGGCCTTATTTCTCTTTTTAAAAAGAATTAAGGCACATTTTTTATTTTACTTATCAAGTAAGCTGCTGTTTGACTTCCTAAAAAGAGCCAAGATGTAAATTTAAGGATTAGTATTAATGTATAGGTTTTTCATTGAATGTGCAGTTAAATGGTGGTGGTCTTCAGAGTGTTTCTATATGACCTATTATATATTATTATCCCTGCATAATTTAAAAAAGGGATATTTGCCATACCTTCCTGTTTGGCATTATTCAACTCTTGTAGAAGATAATTGTTCATTATAATGTGGGTGATCTTTTTATACTTTTGCATACTCTTATTCAACCTGAAAACCAGAAACTTTATTTCATGTACTTTTTTCTCAAGTAAAATAAACGAGTTTTTCATTGAAACATCTTAAATGACAGATTGAGGAATGTATATATACTGCTATCCTATAATTAAATTTGTGCTAGGAATAAAATGATTTTTAGAAGAAAAAGCTAGTTTGTATATAAAAATAATTTACATGGGCAACTACACAGCACAATTTATGCCTGTGATTGGCCTGTCATCCTCCTTGATTTAGATTTGTTTCAACCAAAATATGGTAAGGCAAATATATGTATTAGTTCTTGGCCAGGATTCATTATCTTGATTTCAGTTTTCTAGTGGAAAATTAGGTTCTGTTACCTAAACTTATAAATATTGTATTATATATAAGACTTAAGAATCTATTGATTTTCTCTCCTTATCTCCTTTTCTGTTAGAATCTAAAACTTAAACTTTTTAACTTGTTGACATTAATTTTTCTTTATTGCATAAAAGATAGTTTTAAAAAGTACAAAGTATATGCAACCATGAATAGGGATTGGCTTGTAGATGGGGAAATATAACATGTATTAGTACATATAATAATTAATTGAAGCTGTTGGAAAGTCAAACAAACTATTAGGAAGGATTCCACGAAATAGTATATAAACTTGGCTAGTTAAATTTTTTATTAACATTGCTTGTAAAGGTTAATTTTTGGAGAGTATCACAACTATACTATGAATTTTTAAAGCTCCGCTTAATCTATTTGAACATTAATTCCTTATTAAAGCTTCAATATTTCATCATTTTAATATGCAGTCAGAAAATGATGAAATTTAAGTGTTTAATATCCAGGTTAAAATATTTTTAAATTACCTATCATGCTGGTGTAGAAACAGCTTTAAAGATAGAACTTTGGTCCATTTGTTTTGTTGCAAGATTTATGGATAAATTGAAAAATATTTTAACAAACAATTCAGTGGAAATTAGAAGCTCCCTATCTTTAGTAGTAAACTTTTCTTTATATGCACTTTGAGTTTTATTGATTTTACACGCACATAACAGATAAAGAATTGAACAATAAATCTAGAACAGCACAGTTTTGGGTTTAAAAAAATGTATATATATTATAAATCTTGAAAATTGAAAGTTCTTAGTTCTTAATATAATAATCAGAATTTTATATTTGTCTTTCACAACATAGTGCAAATAACTAGTGGTGTATTTGGTTGTGTAGCTAAATGGCAGAGGTTTCCATCTTTGGATTTAACTTATATTCAAGTTTGTATTAATCTGGCTGAAACTCCTTAAGCCAACTTTCTTTTATTGGGAATTTATAGGGTACAACTTAGACCAAAACGATGTATTTGAATGAATTAAATCTTAATTTTTGGCAGCCTTGTCACCTTTCTATGTTGGACAACTTTACAGTTTTCTTAAGGCTAAAAGTTACAACCAAGCCAGAGCAATTCAGTTTTTGCCATTATCCTGCATCTCATTCCCAGTTTGAATAAATTAAACTGTATTAAGGTGCACAGTACCAGAGAACTTTCACTATGTAAAATAATTTTTTGAGAGTCCAATTAAATTAAAAGTCATACCCAAATTATCTTTTGAAAAATCTGTTATTTCATATGTGGGTATGTTCTCTTAAAGTACATTATGCTTCTGTAGTTCAGAGCAGCCATTCCCAACCATGCCACATATGTCTAAGTGACAGGTGAGGGCTTGGATGCACTTTACTAATCCACAGTATTTATATGCTTTGAGTTTTACTTTCATGCTGTTACTTTTTGGTTTCCTACAATGCCACAAAAGGTTATTATGGCAGCACAGGTGGTTTTTAAAAAGTGACAGAACTTTTGCCCAAAATTGCCAGACCAAAAAAGTATGCACTTGCTTGCATTGGCCCTAAAGTTTTTATTTTTAAATATTGATTGTGTTTTACCCTTAACAAGAACAATTTTATCTATAAGCACAGTTCCTCTAGTTGTTCATAACTTCTGGGCTTTCATTCTAGTCATTTTAGATCAACAGCCATTTATTAAGACCCTGCCTGGGGAAATGTACTATCTTGGGACTCTGCTTTCTATGTATTTATAATCTCATGGGGGAACAGACATTTCCACAAATAATTTTAATATAAGAGGTACTATAATAATATACCATGAACTGTAAAGGAAGGGCTATGGAAATATAGGGTTGGTGGGATGAATTTAAACAAGTAATATGGAAAAAAGAGACCCCATTTATGTAGACAGGAAAGCAGAGGAGAATTTTGTCAGATAAAGGCTTTTTGAGGAGGAAGACATGACAGAGGTAAAGACACTGGAAAACTAAGGCAAAAAAGGGTGCCTTAGAGAGAATGTATGGAAGGTAGGAATTGCACAGGAAGTGGAAGAAGATGAAACTCCGACATTAGTTTGGGACATGCTAGTAAAGAGCCTAATCTCCTAATATTATATTATAATATGTAGGCCATAAAAGATGTTTATTGAGAAAGTGTTATATTTAATTGCTAACTCTTAAGGTGGTGTAGCCAGTGAACTAGAGTGGGGAAATTCTGGGGGGAATGGAAACCTAGTTAGGAGGCCTGGATGACAGTCTAGGTGAGAGGCTATGGCAGTAAACAGGTGGGAAAGTTTAATTACAGTAATGGGATAGAATTTAGTAATTGATTGAATGTGGGCTAGAGAAGAGCTAGGAATGAAAGCCTAGGTTCCAGGAAAATCATTCATTCCTGCTATTAGCCTGTTTGATAGCAAGGGAGGAGGGTATGAGCCAGTTTTTCTGACAATACTTTGAGGTGCATGCATTACACCAAAAGAAGACCAGCTGCACCCAAAATTGCTTCATGTATACTTTGTAATGTAATGTGGTATTTGTGAAGAAAATATAACTTTGCTTCCTTTATAGATATTTCTAAAAATATTCTGCACATGTTAAAATGGTCTGTTTTTTCAAGTGAAAAAAATTATGTGGATTTAAGATTATAAGACTTAGGTTTTTGGTTTGTTTATTTGTATTTTATCTGAAGTCTCTATAAGATAAGCAAGACTATGAATGTCAGTTACTATAATCTGGGTAGAGAGAAATCTTTATTTTTGTGAAAGACTACCTTTCTCACAATTAGGCCTGTTGAGATATTTTCTTTGTTCAGGGTCATTTTAGTAACATTCTCAGTAGCTCTTGAACCAACTAATTTGATATTCTTAGGTTTCCTTAGAGACTAGCCTGTCTCTTTTCGGAAAGCTTAGGAGTTTCTTTGCCATCAAAGACTAAAAAAAATTGCAATTTATGGTGGCTTTCTCTCGTGTTATCATGAATTTATATATTTATTCTGTTGGTACATAGGAAATTTCCCAGCTACATATTGTTCATTATAAGAATAATGAAATCATTTTCTCAATAGCTTTTCAGTTCTTCAGACTCAGCAATAACTTTTGGGTATCATAGTTGAACCTTTGTATCTAGTTAATTATGGGTGACAAGGCTGAAGAACAACTAAAAGCCCCTATCAGCACCTATCATCGCTGATTAACTCAGAGTAGGCTCTCAATATATTTTGAGTAAACAGTTATTGTTGATAATAAAGATTACAATAACTTTTGCTAGAATCCACCCAATTTCAGATTCCTCTCGTAGATGCAGGAATGATAAAGGTAATAAATAAAAGAGTTAGTACTGGTATTTCTGTGCCAATCCCAAAGTATTCTTGCTTCCATATAATAGAGAAAATTTGTGTGATGTAGTTATCATATTTCTTAATAGAGCTTAATAGAAAGTTCTCAGTAAATGCTTATTATTATCATTGATGTGGATTACATTTGATTCACATTGTTTTACATATTTAAGCAGAACATGTCGTTTGGCCTCCATTTTCAATCTAGACAGTTTCATTTTTTCTCTAATTTTTGTTTGGAGATTCTTCCTCCTGTTCTCAATTATGCTAAGGGTTTTCTATTTTTATTTTTTATTTTTATTACATGGTTTTCTAGTATTGTTGCTATTTCCTTTAGATGATAAAGCAGTGACTGATGTAACTGGCCTTTGTTAGAATGGATGCTCTGATGTTGAAAACAGGAAGCGTTGATGTGTACCCATACACCAGAAACTCAGTACTTTTTGCTTCCACTTATACTATGTGATTAAGTAAAAGGGATCATTTTCCTCATTTTCCTTTTATAATATGATGCCTGATTGAATTACCATAACGAAAGCATGCAAGTAGGATTCCTTTTCCTTCTGTAGTTCTTCTCCCTCACCTACAATCACAACTCCATATCCTTGTTCCCAAATCATCCCAAAGATAAGGATCCTCCCATGTATTACCAGCTTTAAAAGGAAGTAGTCGAAGATACTGCCAGCACATGCCCTGGTATGAAGGCTGACTTCTTTTTTCTCCTGGTGGCTCAGTCATGCTGCAGGCATAGATTAGCATAAGGTAATCACCATGAAATAAAGGGAGGGTATCTCAATGTGGTTATTGATACCGTAGTGTGGATTTTACTTTAGTTGGTTAAGGAAACCATAAAAATAAAGTAGAAATGTTTAAAGTATATATCATATGATCTCACTAACATATGGAATCTAATGAGCAAAGTAAACTGACAAACAAAATAGACCCGGAGGCATGGATACATGGAACAGACTGACAGCTGTCAGAGGGGAAGGGAGGTGGAGGTACTTGATAAAAGAAGGGGAAGACATTAATTAGCCAGAGAACATATATGCATAGCCCACGGATACAGACAAGAGTGTGATGAAGGCCAAAGGGGTTGGGGCTGGATGGAGGTGGACAAAATGGAGAAAAATGGGGGACATTTGTAATAGTGTCAATTAAAAAAAACACCAATTAAAAATTTTAATGGTCATAAGAAAAATGTGTAAAGAAGAGTTTCGACACAAAAGATTTTAACAAATACATGGTGCAACCATTTAGTCACTTAGCAAATTTACTATCTCATATAGCATTTAATATCTCATATAAGCTTTTAGCAAAGGTGGCACAAAATCCGAGACCTTTTCTGGTATGCAAGGAGCCATTCTTCAGTGGTAATTAGATATCACACGTGGATTATCTTTACCTTTTATTTAAGAAATGATAGTTTTCTTTGGGAGGTGAGGGTGGTTATTTGCCTTCCAAAATGTCTTTTAGCAACATATTGAAATGTGATTAAAATCTCATTGTGTTCTTGCATTCAGAGCGGAGGACTGCTGTAAATTGCATTGTATGAAATTGAACAGTAACTATGGCTTGATTTAAAGTATTAATAAAATCTAAATCTGTACATTCTAGCTTTAGGATTTCAAGATTTTAATTTAGTGAAATGCCAGAACATTTTCTTGCATTTAGTTTGACAGGTGTTATGTGAAAGTGTGTATTCCTAAATTAGGAGAGACATATATATCATACCATATACAGAGTCTAATTATTAAAACTTGTTAAATTTCTTACTTATTATTCAGATATCTGTCTGCAAACAAGCTGCTTAGTCTTATTGTCAATGTTCTTTTAATTCGTATATCAAAGTTGATTAAATTGCCAATGCTGGCCTGAGGAAAGGTGGAGTTAGGATTTAGAAGTAACCATGGTTTTCGAACAGCCTCAGTAAGTCATAAATGCTTAAAAAAAAAAAAAAAAAAAAAAGGTACCAAACTAGTGTCCCATGAATTATATTATAGGCAATATCAGATGGCTGATGTTTAGCCCCCAGTGTGAAATTTACTTTTTCATATGGTGGTGAGACGTAAGCCCAAGATTAGCATTGGAGTGCTGATGTCAGTCCCATAATTTTGGAGAAGAAAAGAAGTGTGGATTTTAATTTTTTTACTCTTTGTTCTGAATGGTGGTAAAAGTCTATTGTACCCGTATGTTGCTCTCTATTTAAAAATTTTCACTTTTAGGAGCAATTATGCTATCGGAAATAGTATTTTCACAAATTCAGAATATTGCTAGGAAGATGTGTGGATGTGGAAACCTACCTTGGCAAAAATTTTTGCTATAGGTGGTGAGCACTCAATACAATATATAGATGATGTGTTATGTAGAATTGTACACCTGAAACCTATGTAACATTATTAACCAGTGTTGCCCTAATGCAATAAAAATTGTCTTGAATTTTTAGTGTACTTTGAAAATAAATGTCAATTTCTTTTTAATCAACTTTCCCAATCCTGTTTTTATTTTAAAGCAAATTTATTAGGTTTCTAGTTTTGTATAATTTCACATTTTGTAATACTTTAAAACATTTTAAATTATTTTCAGTTATAAATTTTTTTTGCAGACAGTATTAAATTTTCAAGTGTTTGGAAGCAAAACTTGAGTTGCAGGTTCATTTTCTCCACTAACTGGACCCTTTCACTTCCTCACTCTTATAATGAGGAGGCTCAGTGGTTTTTGAAACTCTCTCGAGGGTGATTTATTTGACTTCTATAAATAATAAAATGATAACATATTTTATGTCAAACGGATAAACTTTCTGAAAAATAGTCATTTTTATTTTGTGTTTTAAATGGGCATTCCTCAAGATTTAATCAAACACTTGATTAAAAAATAGTCCCAAATAAGGAAACAAAATCTGTGCAAGTCCTATTTTAGGAGATCTCTTAGTTTATTCCAGTTTTTAAAAAAACGATGTTTCAGTTTTACACTTCAGTTTCCTAATTCTGTTCACTTTTCTTTATCCTTTCCATTATTCTTGTTGGTTACTTTGCATAGCTCAGTTTATTCATTCACCCCTTCCTCTCTCTCCTCTCCCTATTTACCAACCTTCCTTCCTGTTTGTTAAAAAAATATTTCTTAGGTGATTTGCCAGGCATGCAATGGTGCCTGACACTGAGGTTACAGATGTGAAAGCCATGGGTTCTATTTTCAGTTCTCTAACAATAATTTGAAAATGACACTTCCAATACTGTTGGATAGTGGTAGGCACATTGTACTTTGGAACAATGGCAGTGGGTGTGGTGTATATTTAGGGAAGGGGAGGGAGTTAGTTGAGTGATGGATCAAGGAACAAGTGGCAGAGGGGATTTTAGGCAGAAGAAGCTGCAAGAAAGGTACGGAGGTGAAGGTAAGCCTCTTATGGTCCCCAAATCGAAGTAATTTTAAGAGGAAGAACAGGAAATAAAGGATGGTATTCTCAAACTTGGATGCTAGCTAAAAAAAAAAACACCAAAAAAACCATTAAAATTTAATCTCCAGAAATTTGGTTGATGTGTTGTATATTTATTAATCTCCAGGATGTTACACTATTCATCAGAATCAAGATTGAAGTGAAGAGCAAAAGTCACGGTCCTTATGGAGCACGTACTCTCTTAATCACATTAAAGTAATTTGTAAAGTTATTTGTGCCCTTGGCTCATTTCCTTACCTTCTACATCCTGTGTGGCTTGTCATACCAGCCTCAGTGCCTTGAACAAAGTATGTATCCTGGAATTTTTTGTTGTTGTTGTTTGTTTGGTGTCAAGAGATGAATATTGAAAACTTTGACAGACAAGATATTAAAAATAGTTTAAAAGCTTAGTTGAAGAGGAGGAGTCATAAAATCCCTCAATAACAACTATCACACAAATGATACAGGTAATGACCATAGGAATTTATGCAGGGAGAGGGTGTCTCCCCTCTCCCCCCCACTTGCTTGCAGTGGTCAGGTTGGCTTCTTTATGGCATGGGTGGTTTTTAAGCCTATCAAGGCTCTTGATAGGTGGAAAAGAGGGAAATGCTTTCCATATGGTTAAAAAACAACCTGGATTAAAAGTTAATTTGAAAGGCATATTCAGAATTACCAAGCAAATAAGTTGGACAGAAGCAGAGGGTTGCATTACATACTTTTGAAGTTGGATCTGTTTGGATTCTTTTCCCAGTTTTACTTTTTGCTACATTTTTAAAACTTTTCCATTTACCACTGCCCCTCCAGATCCCTCCCACCCTGCTGTAATTTCCCTATTCTTAAAATAGAGGCACTGCATTGGCTGCGATAATTACAGTGAGATCATAATATATGTACTTATGGGAAAATTTTAAAATCAGCAGTTCAGAGATCTGCCCTTTTCAACTTACAACCCCAAGTGTTTTCTTTGTCTTGCATATAAAGTGATCTCTAGGATTGGTTCCAGTTTTACACATTTTTATGGTTTAGAGTAAAATTAGGAAGATTAGTCTAATGGAGGTTGGCAGGCTGGATGGAGGGTGAGAAATCAGCCATGAGATTTTTGCAGAAGTTTAGAGAGAGGTTAGGGCAGAGGGAACGAAAGGAATGAGGGGATTAAGACATTTCCGAGAAAGAGTCAATAGAACAGTGAATTTATACCACTTTTAAATGAAGTACTTTTATATTAACAGAACTATATTTTACCCATACTTACAATAAATAATGCTCCAGAGGATTTTTGGTTTTAAAAGGTATTGGAGGCTGAACTAATTTCATTTATGTGTGTGTATATCTCCATGTACACTGGTACACATTTAGTCTAAGTGTGGTTCAAAGAAAATCTGTTACTTTATAGTGGATGTGATTTTCTTTTTTTTTTTTTTACCATTTCCCACTAAATGTATTTCTTTGTTATTGTAAGTCACCAATTGAATTATACATATACATATATATGTGTATAAATATATTTAATTCATATTTAGTAAGTATATTGGTCTAAAAGGTATTTTAGGAGACAAGTAGTAGAGTAGAGGCTTCTTTAATACATATGACTATATAAAACATTATTAATGTTAACAGATGTTGCACTTTAATCCTCTAGAATGATTGTTTGGTACCAGCAGGAGATTTATTAAGCCTGAATTGTGTGAAATTGTGTGTGCATAAGCTGTTACTTAGATTGTAAAAATGCTATTGAAAACTGTTCAAAAGTTTTAGCTATAATTGGCAGAGAAGTATTAACTGTGCTGAAAGAAGGATGTGTTTATGGTTGGTCCATGTGCTTTACTCTTTTTATCATTTATCTTCTTGTATTAATGTCACTGATTTATTAATTCATGAGCAGGGCGGGAGAGAGGGGAGTGTGAAGGCACCATTTAAATATGTGTGGCAAATCTATCCTTATCACTAGAGACATGAAAAAAAGTCATTTTGTGTTATCTGTAAAATGGAAAGGACATTTTAAAATTTCATTTACTGTAATCCACTTCACTTTTAGTAAAACACCTAGATTATTACTCCCATTATATAATGCTCTTATTAAAAATTTGTAACCTCCTCCACTCTTTTGTCTTATATGTAAAATTGATAGAAAAGTTTAGCCTTCATGTATTTTAATATAATAACTATTAATTGTAGCTTAGAAATGTTATTCTATGGTATGTTACAGCGTGACTGCAATTTTAAGAAACATTAGATTGTAGACAATAAAAATATGTACTGTAATAGTAGCAAAGTATTTTGATTGGGTAGAGCCTAGATACAGGGAATTGTAAAGCTCTAGAAATACTTTTTGTTCCAAAAGAAATGTGTTCATTTATTGTGACTTTGTAGTTTTTTGGAATAAGGTAGGTGGTTTTGGCCTTGTAGGATTTTTAGCGTTATGGAGCAAGTGAGCGGATTAGAAGTCAGCAGTTTCCTGTTGCAAACAATGTGGAACTGGGATATATCCAGTATTTCATATGGGTGAGTAGCAGTGGTGACAGATATTTCAGGAGTTTGAAGCCACTTTTACCAACAGCTATTTGAAACCATCATACTAATGCTAGAGTGCCTCAGGGAGTCTTGTCCAAACCCCATTACTTTTCAGTCTCCTATTACTGACTGTTTTGATTGGGTTTACATTCTCTCCTGCCAAACTACCTAGTAAGATAGGTTACTGTGGTAATGTCCTTTATTTTCTTTTCTGGAGTTTCTCCCCAAACACTGTAAGCTGTGCGTATGTGTGCTCTGTTATACACACACTGAAACACTAATTTGTTTTGGTCAGTATAATGCTGCTTTGTTTTATTTTTCTCATTTCAGTGTGGTTAATTTCCCTTTACATTAACATTTAAATTCATTTCTTACAATAACAGGTTAAAGTTGGTTTGACTTCTTTGGCAGACATTGATAGTTACTGGTCAGTTCATTACTTGGCTGAACTGCATTCAGCCCTCTTTATGTTGTGCCTGTTCATCTATAGAAGGGCTTGGCAAACTGTGGCTGGCCGGCTGGCTGTTGGTGTAGTGAAGTTCATTGGCACACAGCCATGCTCATTCATTACCCAGTGTCTGTGGCGGGTTTCATGCCACAACGGCAGAGTTGTACAGTTGTGACAGAGAGACTGTATAGTCCATAAAGACTAAAATATTAACTATCTGGATGGTTATAGGAAAAGTTTACTGATCTCTGGCCTATAATATCAGTCTACATAATTCCTTCTAATCTCTCCAAAATAATGGAATACTAGTAATAGTTTTTACCTTGAGTGATTTGAAGAGTCACTGTTTAATATCATTGGTAGTTATTTTTATTAAGTACAATTTTTTAAAATTTGTTGTTTTTTTTTTTTTTTTTTTTGCTTTGTATGTGGAATAGCAACAGTGGATATATCTTCCTCAGTTTTCTGAATTGGAAAACTTTTAAAAATTGTGGAAATTTTGCAAAGAATACATTAGTCTTTTACCAATTAAGAGAGTCTTGGCAAGTAATTCAGGTTTTTCTCAGCTTTTTAATAACCTACCTTTCTTTTTATTAAATATCACTGTTTAATTACTACTCTGATGTTACTTGAAATTTTAATAGAGGTTATAAAATTATATTGTAAAGTTGAAAACCCATTTTCTATAAACCACATACCTCTTCTACTCCATGGTTTAGCTAAGAAGCAATAACATATGAAATGATATATATTAATGAACTAAAGTTTTTTTAAAATTTTTTGTTTATAACAACCATTCAAAATATTTATTACAGTTTATTGCTGTTTCTTATAGTGTGTCCATGAATATTTCTCTTGCCTTCCCATCTGAGCCTCCTAATAATGCTCTTTAGAGAAATCAGCCAGACCAAACCAACCACACAGAATCTCAGTGTGACACTGGAAGTAGAGTTTGCTCTGTTCGTTCACTTAGACCATCACTTTATTTTTAATGTTGTGGATTAAGTTAATTTTCAGAAAGAATTGATATATCCCTCTTCTCTACAACTTAATAAAATGCTGTGATACTGAGTTTTTCTTGTAGATACAGTTATATAGGGTGTCTCCAAAAATTAACTCACTTATTTTTCAGTTCTTTTCAGGTTTAACTGATTGGAAATAATGGGTAAATCCAGACTAAGCTTTGAACAAAGAAAAAATGCATATACATTTTGTGAGGACAGCCTGTGTATGATATGGAACATAGGCCTTGATGCAGAATGGTTTGGCTAAGGATAGGAATTTGCTCTTTCTGGAAGAAGGCCCGGCCGGATGTCATCCTGCTTTTGATCATGTGCTTTTGATCATGTACTTTACCCACAAGGCAGAGTGTGAAATATGTGAGCTGCATAAGTCTCAGGTTATTATATTATGGCTACCAATGTAATGATTTGTAAGTAGGTTTCAAAAAAGTTTTTGAAATGGCAACTTCTTGAGATGTAATTTTAAAAGTGGAATTATTAGAATAATTGCTGAGACTTTGATAGGAGAGATAAGTTCGTGGTGAGACATATTGCAGCAGCCCCTAAAAATCTTCCTTAAGCTTACTTAAGATGGAATCAGGACCATAAACCTAAAATCGGAGTAATTGGGAAATAATAAAATAGTAGATTTATTGTGTATTTCTACCTGTGTGTATAGTTGTTGAACTTGAGGCCTAGATGTTTGTGAATTGTCCAGCCCTCATAGTGGTAGGTTAAGCCGGTATTCTAGAGTGTGCTCCTGATCTCAATCTGGGGCTCTTTTCATCAAGATGATGGATCTAGGTACACATTTCAAGGGAAACACAGGTCTAGAAACTACTTTTATTTCTCTTCTCATTATTTTGGTACAAAATGCATGTATTACCATTAAATTTTGGGGAGTTTAGCAATTATTAATGATTCATATTTTGGGTCTCGGTAATTTTCTTGTGTTTAATTCTTAGATTATTCACCTTTTGAAGGTGAAAATCATTTTAATTTGTTTTATAATCTTTTTAGAACCTAACAGAACCAATACATATAAGGTAAAAATATGAATAAGTAATACACTTACCAGAACTCAATATAAAAAATACCTAGAATGTAATCATTAGATATTCATTGACTTAAACTGACATACATGCAATTATAGTGTTAATGTTATCTACTTTATTTTAGAAGTTAGAATTGCAAGTTTAGATGACATTATATATTGACATAGTTTGCAAATGAGCTGTATCATTTGATTACAAAAGGCAATGTGCTATATACTTAAAATTTCCTTCAACTTCTTACTGTGTATTTGTTCGTTGATTTTCATATTTTTGAGATCACTTAACTATTTTACTCAGGTTACATCATTACGTCTAAGAAACCTCTGGTGGCCATCTTGATCTAGTATATACAACAGATCCTGGGTCATTATTATTTCATTTAGTGGTTATATAGACCAAGAGGGAATCTGAATATTGATTCAGGGAATGCTTACTAACAATGATGTATGAACAAAGGATCTAGTACAGTGAGCCAAACATAAGTTTACATCTTATGAATAATATTGGATTTTTTTTTTTTTATTTGCCTGACCAATGATTACTTCAGTCGTTAGGTGAAATAAATGATTAGGACCCAGGGTTAGGGAACCTTTTTTTTTTTTTGCCAAGGGCCATTTGGATATTTATAACATCATTCACAGGCCATACAGGATTATCAACTTTAAAATTAATCTGCTATATTTGGTCAAACATTTAATTAATTCACCCCTAATTCCTTGGCAGGGCCAGACCAAATGATTTCAAGGGCCTTATATGGCCGATGGACCCGATATTCCCCACCCCTGGAGCTGAAAGTTCTTGGCTTATTAAGGCTTTTTTTTTTTTTTTTCCTTGTTAGGTAATCACAAGGGGAAGGAGAAGGAGAGTACAATGAGATATTTTGAGAGAGAGACTACATTCACTTAATTTTGTAACTTAAAAAGTTAAACTTTATCATAGTTATGTATGTATAGGAAAAAACATAGTATTTATACAGTCCAGTGCTATCCAAGTTACAGGCATTCACTGGGGGGTCTTGGAACATATCCCTCCTCGGATAAGGGGGGACTACTATAATTAGCCTTAATTGGAATTCAAGCTCTGCCACCTGCTAGTGGTGTTACTTTCCCTTTCTGAACCTCATATTTCTGGCCTTTATAATATTGACCTCATAAGGATTAGTGATATGTGTCTAATATAGTATTTCACATATAATCGGCACTCAAGAAATATTTCTAGCCATAGTGCCCATAATTTATATTCAACTCAAAAAATTACATGAGAATTCTCGACTGTGGGGAAGTTAAGGGGCCATATATGTATCTTTAAAGCTGGAGAGGACTGATATTTAAGAATAGCTTTCTCTTTTCCTTACGTAGGGGGAAAACCTAACTTCGGTGTTGTAGCTACACTATAATTTTAACAATAAATACAAACTATTTTAAACAAATAGATTTATGAAATTTTTTGATAGAAAAGTTGAGGAAGCCATCAAATGTCCATGATAAATAAGGTAATATTTTGGATTGGGCATGTAGCTCTTTTTTTTTTTTTTTTCTTTTGAAACTTCATTTGCAAGTTTATGTTCAGTCATAAAATGTTCCCTACATTGGTTTGAAAATGACAGCCATTTGTTTTTATTATTTCAACTGGAAGGATTTTAATGAAGAGGATGGCAGAATGCCCTGCACTGTGCCTCTAGTGTCCACGGTACAACCCTCTTTTGCATGCTCAGCACGACTCCAAGATAGATATTACTGCAGATAGCAGATGTAATTTACTAGGAGCATTCCTGAACTCTTCTCTTTCCTGCTCCTCCACTAAGCCACAAATTCATAGGAGAATTTCTTCCTTCACAATGAAGAAATTTCAATAAAGGGTAAGATCAATAATGAATGTTAAAGGGACATTAGCATAGCTAGTTTAATTGGAAACTACTCTAGACTTGATACTGGTGTCCGCAGAAATGAAACGGAGAAGGAGAGTGGCGACTAGGGGTGGTCACATGCTTTTAAAAATCTCCATCAGCATTCTCAGCCCCAACCCTATCCTTGTGAGGGAAAGAAAATAAACTCAAATGCAAAGAACGTGGAATGCCTGGAGCTATAAAAAGGCTTTCTGATTAGCGATAGCAAGCGGTTTTTCTTAGAGGACTTACTGAAAGAAAACTCCCAAGGGTGTTGATGTTTTCTCCTATGTTAACAAGAAGAGGGGGGATTCTGACCTAGAAGGACTGACGGCACATAAGATATTTCTGAAAAATGACCACCGAGCGAGGTTGAGCTAAATTAAAATGCAACTAATTTATTTTTCACTTTCTATTGCATGGGGGCAGCGTGGGTTTGGTATCCTTTTTTGTTGTTTTTGTTTTGGTAAAATATAGAAAAGCAGCTTTCTTTTACTAGTAAATTCTGCCCCGTAATGTTTATAATTTTATAGCACAGCTAAGATCAGAAAGAGAGATCTTGTACAGCTATCTTTAGCTTTCATTTAGAGTTAACAGTACATTTAGTGCGTAGAATTTTAGGCTTACCCCAAACATTAATCTTTTATTTTATACAGCATTAGCGCTTAATAACATGGAGGGGTGACTTTTGTAGGTCTCATGCTTGGATGGTTCTTTCCTTCCCATGTTCTCCTCCTGCATAGAGGTGTTTTGCGTTTAATATCCAGTATTCACAGCAGTTCAGTGCCTACGAATAGAAGAAAAAGATAAAGCTTTATATATAAATCTTTAAGGTGGCTTTGCTCTTAATAGAATATCAACCTTAGTTAACCAGTTTTAGACAATTTTAAATGATTTCTTTCTCTTACTAACTTGAAGCTTGTTATATGCTGCTACTTGTACTGATGCTTATCAGCAAATGTTTTTTATTTTTACTAAATAGGCATCGTTACATATAAGGTTAAACGTGATTTCCTGGTAATGTTCCATAAATACATGACTATTAGTCGTGTTTTCCTAGTTTTGCCCACAATTTAAGGCACAGGATGGAATATTTAATGCAGCTAATAAATACAGGGTGAGGCAAAAGTAGGCTTACATTTTTATGGAAAAATAATACAAAAATTAAGAAATAATACAAGAATAAATCCTGTGTTTTGTGTACTAAGCTGAAAACCAATTTTTGACCAACCCTATATAAGCAGGTTACCATCTGAAAGACTACAGCTAACTGTATATTGTAAGTGGAGTATAAAACTTTGAAGACTGTTAGGATATAAACAATGCTGAGGCGTATTCCTGGAAATCCTTGTTCAGCTTTGGAAGGTTTCGTAGTAATGTTGTATTAATTGACTTTTTACATGACACAGTAATAGGATACCTAGATCTAAAAAAAAAAAAAAGAAAAGAAAATCTTGACAGAGGCTTGGTATACAATGGCATGTGGTTTATAGAGAGAAGATTAGGATGAAATTGTTTGAATCTTCTTGAAGGATAAGAAGAAATGTAGGATGAGGTTATACATTAGAAGTGTCTTTGATCTTTGAAAAAGCATAGTTACTTATAGTTTAAGTAGAAATGTTCTGTTTCTGTTTTTATTAAGAAATGAACTGTTACTTAGCATTAGGAGGGGTTTTATCGGAGTTCCTCTCTGAAGTTCTGGGGGGGTGGAGTGGGGAGGAGGGAATGGGGCAGAAGGTTTCTAAACACCTAAAGACAAACTGGTTATTAATACGGGGACTGGGTTCATCTTTTCTGTTTGTTGAAAGAAAATTTAATAGCCCTTTTCTGATTTTGTTTCTTGTTTTCTTTTGCGTTGTGAGAAGCTTTTCCTGAACTTCATTTTGCAGGTAGTTACAGAGTTTGAAGGAAGAGTGTTAGCTGCATCTATGTCTGTGAGTGTCCATTGGCTGGGATTTGATTTAGGAGGAATTTTTTTTGGGATTAGTTTCAACTTATTTGATTATTTATTCATTCCATCCTTAGCTGATTGTGGTTTGCTAAGTACTTCAGTTTTCATTAAAATTTTTAAATGGAAGGTTGTTTTTAATTTGGATCACAGCAGTAAAATCTTTTGACTTAGTTTTCAAAATGCACTTAAAACTTGAGCTTTGCTTTTTTATTTTCAATCCTCACCTGAGGACATGTTTTAGAGAGATGGGGGGTGGGGGTGGGGGGAAAGATGTGAGAAACCTCCATTGGCTGTCTTCCTTCTGTATGTGCCCCCAGCCAGGGATCGAACCCTAACCCAGGTATGTGCCCTGACCGAGAATCAAACCAGCAACCTTTCAGTGCACAGGACAGCACCCAGCCAACTGAGCTGCTCCGGCGGGGCAGAACTTGAGCTTTTGAAAATAATTTTATTTGATGTGAAAGTGACTGGATATAGATTGTAGAAAAATAAATGTGATACTCTTTTTAGTTGCTCATTGCACAGTGATGGACAGACTTCAGCTTTATTTACATAAAAGAAGCCATGATTTTATTACATTCCAGAACCTGTTTCTGTTTGTTAGAAGCAATCGCGTGTACTGTCTCATAATTGACTAGAGCATACTTTTAAAATTGTGTTCTACATTCAGATTTTAAGACTCCACTGACATTTTAGTATAGTTAAACCCTGTTCATAAAATACTGTGTCCTGGCCAAAGACCACAAAAGAGGCCTTGGTTGTGCGGTTTCCTCCTCCTTTTCCCCTCACTAACAGAGGTTTTCCTATCTTGGCAGCTGTTTCCTTACAAGGCAGTCATCAGTCCCTGATTTCTTCCTTCCCTTTCTTCCCACAAACAAGGACTCTTTCAAAGAGCGGATGACTGAAGACAGACTGATCTTGGACCGCGTTAAGAAAGTGGAAATGTGTTCAAGAGTTGTGCTTGTGGGCAAGCAGCCTGTATGCGTCAGCTCATTGACGTGAAAGTGCCCATTACAACCAAAGCTTGGACAGTCGGAACTCTCTCAGGAGCATTCCAAAGGCTCACACTTAATTCTACCTGTAGTACTGAACATACCTCATTCACACAGTAAACTTACTCTACTTGCTTCATCAGCTCATTGAACAGTCTATAGGGTATAAGAAATTGTTCATTGATGGGACTTTTCAATGTGACAAGCCATGAAATTATCTGACTTCTCCTTAGGCTTTCCGTAAAAGAGCTTGCAGTTTTAAGGCAGGGACTTGGCCACAGCCGTTGTAAACTGCAGGTTTTCTTTGGGGTTTGTCTTCCGACTCGTCTTTGGGAGCTCAGAGTGAAAAATGGATAGAGGGAGCTAGCCAGTTCCGCAGGGTTGTGTGCCTGTGTCTTCATCCCATTAATTTCTGAAGTATCCATTCTTTTTATATTTTTGGCATTCAGAAGAGGAAACTTGCTCTTTCCTTCGTTTTTGTCTTATTTCTTTGGACAGAGAAGCATCTCAGGTGTTCTCTCCTGTTGAAGAACTAGATCCTAAAGGGGTGGTCAAAATTAGACTTGGCTCAGGATTATATATATTTTTGCCACCTCTTCACCAGTTCGTTCATTCCTTTGTTTTTAGAGATGCAGCCTTGGAGATGAAATCATTATTGTCTAGAGTTAGTTTTTGTTTGTTTGTTTGTTTGTTTGTTAATACTCACAGGAGAGGATATTTTTTCCATGATTTTAGATTAGAGTGCAAGGGAAGAATGGAGTGAGAGAGAAAGAAAGAAAGAAACATCGATGTGAGAGAGACACATTGATTGATTGCCTTCCACACTACAACCCATGTATGTGCCCTTGACTGGGAATTGAACTTGTAACCCTTCGGTGAGAAAGCTGATGCTCTCTCCACTTAGCACACCAGCCAGGGCTGGGCTGGAGTTTTTATTTGAGTTCAATGGATGGACCTATGTACTCAAGATGTAGGTTTGATGTTATTAAGTTATACCTTGCTGCAAGAAAAACCAATATTTGAAAATCTTAAACTTTCAAATGAAATAGTTGAGACTTTATTAATTGGCTCTCTGTATGAATAATAATCAGAGAAATAATTTGATATGTTGTGTTTGGAAATGAGATATTTTTGGAGTGCCATTATTATATAAAGTACAACCATATGTTAAAAATTGTGCACTCTTGTACAGAAAAATAAGCCGTTTCATTATATCTCTACTCTGTCTTGCAAGATAACCCGATAAAGTTGTAGATAATGATGCTGCTACCATTGCTAGAAACAAACCAAAGAAGTATATGTGTTTTATAAAATCTTGTTAGAGGTGTTATGTATTAAAGCCAGTACAGGTGACCCTTGAATAATGTGGGGTTGCAGCACCAGCCCTGCACAGTTGAAAAATTGGTGTATAATTTTTGACTCCCACAAAACTTAAAATTCTCCCTTGATTCTGTGGGGATTCGTTCCAGGATATCCCCTTCACCCCCACCTCACGTGGATACCAAAATCCACAGATGCTCAAGTCTCCTGATCAATGCATAGAGTTGGCCCTTTGCATCTGTGGGCTCCCAACAGTGAATAAAAAAAACCCTAAAAACAGTACAGGTATGTACTGATGATAAGTAGACTCTCACATTAAAACACTGTGTTGTTCAAGAGTCAACTGTAATTTAATAAAAAGACTAATATTTGACATAGTGACAGATGAATTGTTCTAGAATGACTTTCTAATAAGCTTTTCAAAGAAAAGTTAATCATTAGGAATTTATATAACTATTATTTTGTGATTCATATGTTCTGGTTGTCTATAAATGCTTTTTGGGTTTTGATAATTTTTGAGATGTGAGGCTCTGCGATTCAGCGTGTAGGCGCAGCTGCCATACTGGGTATAGAATCAAAGTTTATACCTTTTTTTTTTTTGTTAATAATTAGGAGGTGGAGGGAAGAAGGAAGGGATAGTTATTTTTATTTTCACATTTTTTGTAAAGTACCAGGACCGTAGAGTAAATGATGGATTTGTTTGCTTTTCAGATATGAGGATCAATGATGCAGACTGCTGGGTTCAATGAAGCTGGACATTTTTAACTAGATTCATTAAGGAATACAAAGAAAATATTTAAAGGGATCAATAATGGTGTCTTCTGGTTGCAGAATGCGAAGTCTGTGGTTTATCATTATAATCATATTCTTTCCGAATACAGAAGGTAAGTGCAGTTTGAATTTTATTTTTTACATCTAGGAGACTGAAACTGTGCAAGCTTACTTATGTAGAAGAGTACTATTTTATTATTTTAGAAACAGATGTTAAAAAGATTTTCTTAATGTTGAATTATTTTCATTACAGAGCTATATATTAAGAAAGTGCTAGAAGTCTGAATTTTTATTTTACATAAATTTGTAAATGTAATAATTTTAAATAATCCTGAGATAAGTAAATGAACACTTTGCTTTGTTTTTACGTTTTACATTTATTGACTAAATTTATTCTAGTAAATTTGAAGGTATTTTGTGGCAACTCTTTCACTTCATCTTTTGTCTTCTCCTTGAGTGCAGTCATAGTTCTAAAACTATTAAATAAAAATTTCCATATGTGCTGGAAAACTTTTTTTATAGTGCTGCTATTTTCATGTTACCTATATCTTTTTGGTGACAGATCCGGTTTTTAAAGAATTACATACACTTTTGAGGTTTAATGAAATAATTGGAACCATCATTTATTAATTACTATATGGATTTCCTGGTCCATTTTTTCTGTAGACATGTTTTTTTTTCCCATGTGAAAACAACACCCTTCCAGGTGCTTTTACGGAGCAGGTCACAAGTTAATAAGGAGCAAAGATGTGTGAAGTTTATAGTTCGTTGATAGTGATAGTTGTATTAATCGTGTAAAAGCTGTGAAGATTACAAAATCTCTGAGAAATTCATGTACAATATAATGGGTATTTTTGTTTCCAATTAAATATTCTTGAAGAAAATATTTAGAATTTTAAAATTGGCTGATCACATTTATACCTATTAATAAAAAAATAGGTGGAGGAAAAGAGGCATACTGTCAACTAATAGATAGCAGCAAGCTTATTATTACAATGTCTATGTAATAAACCTGCATAATGTTAACATTTTAATTTTGCCAAGAGAATTTTATTTGAATTGCTTGTTCCAAAATTGTTTTATCTTCTCCTAGCTCTCAAAGTTTCCTACTTTCAGTATGTTGATATAATTTAATAATGCAATTCAAGTAAGTAACACATGATTTAAGTCACACATGAAAGCCATAAATGGGATAGTATTTCATTTTTAGAAGATACTGCTCCTTGCATCAAAATTGAAAGATGCATCAAATCTAACATTAAAATGTAATATGTCTGAATAAATAGTACTGTAATGGTAAGCAGTGAGCAGAAACTGAGTTTAATAATAAGAATCTCTGGCTTGGATGATTATAAAAATTTTGTGGGTAATCTATAATTTTGCATCTGCTCCCCCCGCCCCGCCCCCTGCCCCGGGAAAAACTAACTGAATTCCTGCTGTTATGTTGAATGATTTTATACATTTAAGAAAATTTCCAGGTGTGGACCAATGGCTCATTAGTCCACATAATGAAAAAAAATTCCAATCAAGATAGAGACCACTTTGCTGGCACAGTAGCTTAACTCAGCAGGAGGCTAGCAAACAGAGACTTTTTCATGAGGTACTGCAGTTTTATTTCTAGTGTCACCTTTCAGGTCAAGATTCATATCTGCTGTTTAGAGAAATTTCATTTTTGGCACATCAGGCCACGGGGTGTTGCTTTTGAAGCATTTCCCTCCTACGGGTAAGAAGAACCTAGAAAGAATGCACACTGCTAGTTGTGGGAGTATACACAGTTATGTATACTGTTAGAGCAGTGATCCAGCTACATGGTTTTGTCTCAGAAAAGTTTGACATGGCATGTCAGTTCTTTATTGCCAGAAAGCAGATGATGCTCTGTGATCACCTATAGAGAAAACCAATCAAAGTTAGGTGTGAGAGCGCAGGAAAGAAGATACAAATTTAACCTTTCAACCATGAAATATCTTCCGGTCCCTTACAGGATCGGTTACCTTTTCAAATCTTAACAGAGGTGAGCACTTTCGTATTAGTACTTACTAGTAGATCCTTACAGATAAACTCAGATAAGGTTTCCTCTCTCCTTGCTCATTTACTGACGACTAAATTAAGCCAGGTGCTCAATAAAAAAATGGGCAAGGCACAGTTTCTGCTCTTGAGCTCATTGTCTTGTGTGCAGGGGTGGAAATCTCAAATACCTATTGGGGCCAAGCAGACACAGTAACTTGAGTGTGTTTGCAGGCCAGTGCAGGTCTGCCCAGGCAGGGAAGTCCTTGCTGGGGGACCCATGATTGCCTTTTATTTTAGCCTGGTTTTGCCAGTTTTCTGTCTTTGCAATACAAAGTAGACATTAGATTTTTAAGTATAATAGTAACTAATCAAGTTTTTAAGGACAACAAAAAATGTCTTTGTATTGTATTCAGTCATGAGCCATGCCTGCCTTTTCAGAGCTGTCTTTTCTCCTGTTTACCGTAGTGTTTTCCCTTAGCATGTGATTTTCAAGGCTTAACACAATTTTGGGTTTGTTTTACATTTATACAGATGAGAAGTAAATTTCCACATTTGCAAGAAGAACTTATTCTGTCAGATGAACATTATAAATCTGTCATGTTTTGTGTGCTTATAAGAGCAAATCACTAAGCATTTTTATAACTTTTACTATGGTAAAAGCTGATTACATATATAAAGGTTTAATTGTTAGAATTAGGTTGTCTCCCTCTTGCTATCTCTTTCAATTAGTATTTCAGAATCAATTAAAGTCTGACCCATTAAAATTTACTTATTTTTGAAAAATAGGAACTGTGTTTTTTTTTTATTCTTGAAGTCTCTATTCCCGGTGTATTTTTTAAAATGCTGTTTAGAATTTCCAAATAAAAACTAGTTATAAAAGACCAGACTTCAAAGTATTTTGTAAGTTTTTCTTAGAATTGATTTTATTCCTAGAGAACTAACCTCAAGCCCTTCAAAAATTAGTTTTCTGGAGAAACTGGTGTGTTTTGATTCTTTTGGGTGATTTCTATAAGCATAGTAACCCACTGTGGAATCATGTATCAGTAAGTAGGAAAGTAAATTGAATTTTTGTG
The DNA here is from genome assembly GCF_027574615.1 of Eptesicus fuscus. Lineage (NCBI taxonomy): Eukaryota > Metazoa > Chordata > Mammalia > Chiroptera > Vespertilionidae > Eptesicus > Eptesicus fuscus. Next base: position 59,753,490 of record NC_072481.1, read on the forward strand.
TCCTAGAGAATTAAATTTTGGTATATAATGGAGCCCTGGAAAGTATAAGTCAGACATATGAAGGCTTGCTCAAGTGACAAGTTACGAATAATAGCAGTTCTTCAGCAAAGTCAGTAATACGGATTTCAGGTTGAATTTTTATGCAGTGTGTATGTAATTAGATTTCTTTAGTCAGAATTTTAGTTAATTAACTCAAATTGCATTTCTGCTTATCCTCATTTCAAAGAAAAATATTATGCTAGGTATAAAAGCCAGATATTCCAGATACAGTTGTACATATTTATTTAATATACATCAAGACAATTTTAGAGCATAGCCATAGAAATAGTATCGTTCCCGTTTTTAATGTAGTTTTAATTTCCTTAAGCACATTTTACAATGACTTTTGTGTAGATGGTATCTTACTAAAAAAGGATGTTTGATTGTGGAGTCTTTTCACTAGTTGTGTGGCAGGAAAAAAGTAGATCCAGGTGTTATGTATGAATTCGTAACCTTTTTGGCATATAAATACTTCCTTCAGAGTGGTCTATAATTTAGTGGAAGGAATTGTTCTCCAAGGTTAAATTTAAGAAGGATCATTTCTTTTTTCTTTCATTCTTTTATTAACACACGCATAATGAAATGTATAAAATTTATATTTGCACACACAGGCATACACAGTATGTCAGCTTCATGGGGTCTTTTTATTTTATTTTTTTGGTTCACTGTTGTGTCCAAGTTTCTAGAACAATGCCTGGCTTATACTAAGCACTCATTCTATATCCATCACATAAATAGCATAAATCTTTAAAGAGGATAATAGTCTTAATCATTCGAGAGGGGACAATAAATACTTGTTGTAACAAGGTGAAAAGTGCCATGACGATGATACTCACAGAGGTAGAGGTGAAGGGTAGCTGAGTTGGGTGGGGTGTATATCAGGAAGTAATGATGTGATGATGCTTGAGCCTGAATCTCAAAGTTGCTGAATAAGCTAGGTAAAGACGGTGAGCATGGTTGTGGAGAAACAAAAATAAGCGGAGAGAAAAGTGTAGATATGAAATAAACTATTACAGTGGTTTTCAAACTTTAGGAGCCACAGAATCACCGGGAAGGTGTGGGGTAGAGCCCAAGGATTTACATTTCTGAAAAACGTCCGGGATGACACGGGTTGCTCGGCATCACACTTAAGAAGCACGATAGTATTAAATAGTATTAAATGAGTGTGGGTGGATGGGGTGAGGTGTTAGGGGTGCAGAGGTGTGGATATAAAGTAACTTTTTAAAAAGAGTTCTAGAAAAAAAATTATGGCTTAATTCATTGTGATTCAGAAGTCGCAACCAGTTATTTACTGGGAGTTACTATCTATACCTTTTCATATAGCTCTTTATTCCTCTGTTGAAGTTCCTTGGGTATAATTTTAGGCTTCAAAAAGGAATTATTTTGTCACTCTGTTTTGACAGTGTACTAAGAAAGAAAAAAAAATAACATAGAAAAACTGTCTCCAGATTGGAAGAAGCGGAACATATTTTCTGTTAAGGGTAAATGTGACATTGTCAGAACTCCTAAACCCTTGCTTCAGTTTGTCTCTTTTCATTGTGGTAACCTTGTTCTTTTTCTTGTTGGGAATAACTACATGGCTATTGCTATGATAATGCTGAATTAACTTACTGTAGGGACTTTAGATTTCCCAGTCTAGCAAAATTGACTATTTTTGTTCATTTCAGTATATTTGATTAGTTGAAAGCTAGGAGGTAAATTTTCAGCAAGGTGCATGGGGATTTGGCAGTATGACTCCTATTAAACTTAATGGGAGTCACAACTCCCATTAAATTAATAGAAATTGTACAGCATATCCATGTTCGCTGCATAGCAAATGTAACCTTATATTTTAAATTCACAAATTATGTAAATTAACTTTGGGTTAAGCAATGTATTTTTAAAAAATGATTTTCTTTATATTTTTAGTGCAGATCAGTGTGATTTTACTCCTTAAGAGAGTAACTAACTGTATTGCTCTTAGGCCACTTTAAATATTCCTTATTGTATTAAATGAGTGTAATGTAATTTGATTGCAGCAGCTTTCTTCTGCATAGGTTATGATGTAATTCAGTTTTAAAAATAAATATTAATGCCATTTACAAATTATATGATGTTGTTTATATTGTAAACACCAGATGCCTTGTAGTACTAATACCAGGATTCAAAAGCAAGGCATATTTGTTCTGAATGTAGCTCAAGTTGGAAAAAAAATAAAATAAGACTAAATAGGATACACTGGTGTTCTTTTTTAAAATTAATTTGGAATATACTTTGGATGTCTTATTTGACATTCATTGTCAAAATATGCTGTATTTTATATGAAGGTTAAGTTCCAGTGCCTAATTTTTTTTTTTCTTTACATTTTTCCTCCCACTTTTTATTCTAGTTCATCTTCTTGCTTCTTTTCCAGTGTTAGGGAAGGTTTGTTTATCCACAATCTCTGTTGATTCACCAGTAGGCCTGTGACTGGTGGTAAAGTGTTATAAATCAGTGTGTCACACACAATAGACCTCAATAACACTGTATTGCTTGACTGTAAATTTTTGCAAACCTTTATTTTCTGACAGAAAAGACTATATCAAATGTTTAACAAATAAATCTGTTAACTATGAAAAATATTTGCTAAGAGTAAAGAGGTTATAAACTTGTCCTTACAAGATGAAATTTTTGAAATATTGATTTGATGTCAATATTAAGCACTTATCACAGTCATTGCTTTATTTTGAAAGAATCAATAGTGTAATACAGGTAGCTTAATTAAAAGCACAGGAAGCATGTAAAGCTTCTTAATTTTGCTTAACGGTAGTTGTGTTACTCACTGAGTACTTTCAGTTTTGATTAATCTTTTGCTTAATGTTTCGAATTCATACACATTTTTTTTTTAATCTACTATCTGTTTAGGTTTCAGTGTTAGGGAATAAGATAATACAAAGGCTTGTGCACATCTGAGTATTAATGCTGAACTGGTATGTCTTGAAGAACTGATTTATCTGCCACATTACTGAGGGAGTGCCTTACTGAAACATATGCTTGGTACCCTGTGGTACTCTTTATTTTCTTTTCACCTCCTGCATGACAGAGAATGACATATGACAGCCGTGCAGTCTGCATGTATTAGACATCAGTGTGGATTAGTGAATATCTCCTGACATCTTTCAACCCTATTCTTGAACTCCTTTTGTCAACTTGACAGAAGTGATTCCAGGAGAATACCTAGCCCCAGCCCTGGGATTTCTTGGCTAAAATGTAAGGCTGGGAAGGGAATTCCCTATCAGAACTTTAGGAAGCAAAAACATTTATAATCCCTCCCTAGCAGCATGGTACTCGACTGAGTTTGACTTTTATGTTTGCTATTATTCTTGCTTTGAAGGCTTATTTTTCTTAAAAGTTCATGTTGCCTCCCTCTTTGAGTTTGAATGTAATACATTCTCACGAGAAAAGCTATGGAAAAAAAAATTAAGGTAGGAATTTAAAATTGTTCATAAGTCTAGGACCTTGATATAACCACGACACATTTTCCTTTTTGTTTCTAACACACATTCTTGATGTTATGGATAAAATACAATTATGATTTATAAAACAAAATTAGGTTTTTCATCCCCACCTCTATACTTTTATATTTTTATTTCACTTCATGGTCTCATAACTTGTATTATTATGTAATTATATATTTAGATAATGGATGTTAACAGTTGCATTGCAGTTTATTATGTATACGTCAAACATAATTTACTCTTCTCTCTCTAATCATTGGCCATTTTAACTTAATCTCATTCAAGTATATGCAAAAGAAATATGTTATAAATTTTTCCTTTATATCTGGTTATTTCCTGAGACTAGAATTCTGGAATTCTGATTAATTATATCAGGCACATGGATAGATTCCAAACTGGTTTTTCTGAAGGGTTATACCAATGTTTATTTTGATTACCAGTGTGTAAAAGTATCAGCCTATACACTTTACCAGCATTGATTTAAAATTTTTAAAAGAATTGGCACTTCCTATGTGAAAAAGGGTGTCTGATTGTAAAAAGGGGGTGGTAATTTCCTGGGAAAAAATAGAGGGATTCAGATAAAGCAAATTTTTGTTTTGCATATGAGTTTATCTGAAAAAGAGTCTTTTTACTATTGTTTTTATCTCTTTGTATCTAATTGGTGTTTGTGTGTGTTAATCATTAGTTCTCTCTCCCCTTTACTTTCCTGCTTCATCCTTTTCTCTGTTGTAAATTGAAATCAGGTGGTAGATATGCCTAAAATTAAATTCAGGTCCTGATTAGAGGCAATGTGTTACTAAGAGTGAGGGACTTCGTAAACTTTAGCCAAACACAATAGAGAGGATGAACAGGGGGCCTTGCTGGTGGTAGTGGGGAGAGAGCTGTCGGATTTTAAGAGACCCACTTTTATACGGCAGAACGCTGTGATATAAGGTGATGGTGGCAGGTGATTAAAAAGTTGGCAAATAAAGTGAAGGAGACAGGTGGTATAGGTTAAGTATGTTCCTTTGTTTAAGGAACGTACCTTGATTAGTTTTGTTTTTTGATTGTTTGTAGTAGATCTGTCAGATACCTGAATTTGTTTCCAGGCAGAAAGAAAATAAACAGTAACCAGTGCAAGGAGAGGAAGTCTCATTGAGGAAAGGAGAGTGGATATTAGGATATTGGGAGAAGGAGATTCAGGAAGAGATGTGCACAGGAGAAGAAATTTAAGGGAGGTCACGATGGATGTCTTTAATCTTATTTATCTAGAACAGTGCTCCTTAAAATTTAATGCACGTATAATGCACTGGGAATCTTGTTAAAATGTAGATTCTGATTCCATGATCTGGGATGGGCTTCGAGAGCCTGCATTTCTAATAAGCTCCCAGGCGATGCTGAGGCTGCTGGGCGGTGAGAGGACATCTGTATCAAGGAGTCTTGACTATTAAAATGTTTAGTCTAGAAAATTAGATTTTGGGTGACAGTGGTTCCTACCTTTGCAAATCAAGGTTTGTTTCTAACCTTAACACAGTTGAAATGTAGAAATAACATCTTTCACTTTTCTAATTTGTTTTGTGTTAATAAGGAACTAAGCTACCATATGACATTTTTATATTTCGTTATACCTTTAATCCTGATTTATGTGCTTTCTAGTGACCTTTCATCTGATGGTTTGTTTTGAAAAATCCCTGAGTAAATGCAGCCTGACCCCTTCTCCCTAATATTTCCCTCTAGTCCCCATTGATCTGTCCTACTTTTAGTCTGTGATGCATGGAAACACTACTTTTAATAGCATTTTACTACCAATGTGCTTAATTCTTGAAGTAAAATTATAAAATCAAGTAGTGTAAAGTGTATGTTATGTTTGTCTTAACCCATGTAGGAAGTTTGTATTTTACTAATTTTTCAAAGTCAATATATTTTTAAAACTAAGAATTTTTATCATTTTCACTCGAGTATTAGTGCCCTGACAGGATAGCACCATAAAGGAGTATAGGATGGGAATGTAAACTGGTTATCTAAAAGAGCTTAAAGATACTTTATCCGCTTAAGGTCATCTAGTGATTTTTCTGCTTTGTAGATCCATATGTAATCAAAGATTTTATTTATTTTAAGTAGTAGATATTATCTCCTTTTACTTTTCCTATCAGAGATAAAGATAGGTTACTGATATGATTTATTTTAGTTTTATGATAATACAAATCACGTTTATTTCTTCATGAAGTTCATTAGATTATTCAGCTTTTAAAGCCAAATAAAAAGTAAGAAGGAAATTTTAAACAAAGCGCATTCTATATGGGTATCTTAGAGGTAAACATACCTTTTGTTTGTATTTATTGGTAGAACTGAGGAATTTTAGAGTGAGAATCACAACTTGGACATTAGTTAGCCATGTAGAAGTTTTCAATTTACAGGTTGAGAAATGAAGGCCTGCAAAGTGGTCCCTTTGTGTCCAGCTCTGCTCACTGCCACTCGATTTTTCTTTCTGTAGAACCGAATCTTTACCCTCAGGTAGGTCATTGGTGTATTTTCCTACCTCATCAGGCTTCACCCAAGAATATTAAAGATATAGTTTAAAATATATTGCTTAACGTTGTTTCACTTAAGGGTGACAATTGAAAAAGATCTTTTATTTCAAAGTTTTTAATATCATTACATTCAGATTAAAAGTACATTAGACTGACTTTATTTTGAAATATATAAAACATAGTACCAATGTTACTAACTCTGTAATTTTCAAATAACATTCAGGAATTGTATAATCATCAGCAAATATTTTTAAAAAAATCAAAATTTCTCTTTGAAAGTGCAAACTGCTTCAGAATGATTATCAGAACATTGAAAAACTGAAATATTACAACAGTAGTTTTGATTTTTGCTCAATGTAGTTTATCAGTTTTACACTGAGCATTTATCATTGAAATAATAGTTAAAGGCATGCTTTTATATCCCCTCCTTCAGGTATGGGGTTTTAGACAGTACCTTTTCCCTTTTGTTTGCTTACAACAGGAAGCTCCTTTAATCCTTTGCGTTGTTTTAGAGTTTAAGCAAATAGAGGCTATCCCTGTTAGCTTTTAAAAGCTCTTACTTTTGCTGCATTAATGGCACTCACTATAGATTCTGGGATCCTGCTTTATTTACCAGAAAGCTTGCCTTTGAGATCTGTCATTCCATTCTTTTAACTGTGCTGTTAATTGACAGCAGAGATTGAGTGGAAAACCTTTAGTGACAAAAACTGGATATAGGTATGACTCCAATCTAAAGGCTGATGAATCTTTGCTGCTTTATCCCTTTCTATTTGTACTAACGTACTAAATACAGATGAGAAGAACAAAGTACAGTTGAAAACATTCAGAAATGTTAAGCAACAATAAAACTCTATAACCATTTAAATGACAGCAGCTGACTATTTGAGTTAACTTTGTGTTTGGCTTAATTTGGGGCCCTAATTATTCCTAACTTACGTGAGTAGATTTCAATTATAGTATCCTGCAGGGATTTGTAGCTAAGGCAACTAAAAGAATAATTTTACATAAAGTACTTTTGTTCAACTGATTAGGCAAGTTAAAACGTAATGATGTAAAATTGAAACCCTTCTGACAAGGTCCAAACAAAAATGTTTTTAGTAATTTGGTTAAAAAATTAAAATAAGTTTAATTTTAAGTAATATTTTGGTTTTGGGGAAGATTGCCTTTAGTGTCATACTGATAATACATGTATGTATGTATACACACACATATATAAAATGTATCTTAGGATTCCATGTTTTAGTAAAGTAGTAAAATAGTGAAGATATTTGTCACAGTGCAGACCTTCCTAAATCATGTTTAATCACTTCATACAATCCTTGATATATAGTTTGACATCTTCAGATACCTAGGTTTAGAGGAGAAATACAAATAACTTGAATGACTAGCACCTCTTTTGTATTTTGGAATGCATTTCAATTGAGCACAAATCAGGGATTCATTTAAATATTTGAAATACAAGAAGTACAAGGACACACGATGTGGTTGATATTGTGCTACAGTTGGTAGACAATGCGATATTTAACTGCCTTTTCCTAAATATTCTTTCTCCCCAGTAATTGCGAACACCTTTACCAGACTGAAACCTACGTTATGATTGTTAGTGATAAATCCTACTTTGATTCCTTACTAGTCTATGTATTGGAGCAAAATATTAAAAAAAAGAAAGAAAGCATTTGTTGGCATCAATGGATCATTTTGAGACTTAGCCATAACATTCCACTGGAGTATCATAGCTGTTTAATATTAGTCTAGTCCTTGCCGAAACCGGTTTGGCTCAGTGGATAGAGCGTTGGCCTGTGGACTCAAGGGTCCCAGGTTCGATTCCGGTGAAGGGCATGTACCTTGGTTGTGGGCACATCCCCAGTAGGGGGTGTGCAAGAGGCAGCTGATAGATGTTTCTCTCTCATCGATGTTTCTAACTCTCTATCCCTCTCTCTTCCTCTCTGTAAAAAATCAATATATATTTAAAAAATAATAATATTAGTCTAGTCCAGTGAATGAAGTTAAGAGCCAGTAGCTCTGTTGTCTTATCTTCTCAGCACTCCTTTGTGTCGTCCCAGACCTCTTCACCCTTTCTCTTCTCCCCCTTTACCCTTCCTAAGTTTTTGAACACCTGTTTTATGTTAGTCATTGTCTTTATATATTTACTAGTGACCCAGTGTGCGAAATCGCGCGAGAATCTGGACCCCAGACCCCGACACACCACGGGACCCAGAGTCAAGTCCCTGCCAACCTGCATTCCTTGCTGTGCACACAGCCCTGCCTGGTGACCTGTCTTTGGTCATTACAGCATTAGGGTCACTGGGTTTTAATAATCCTATCTAATAAAAGAGTAATAGGCAAATTGACTGTCACTCCAACACACAAGATGGCTGCCCCCATGTGGACACAAAGATGGCTGCCACAAGATGGCCAGAGGAGGGCAATTGTGGGAGATCAGGCCAGCAGGGGAGGGCAGTTGGGAGGGACCAGGCTTGCAAGGGAGGGCAGTTGGGGGCGATCAGGCCAGCAGGGGAGGGCAGTTGGGAGGGACCAGGCCTGCAAGGGAGGGCAATTGGGGGCGATCAAGCCTGCAGGGGAGGGCAGTTAGGGGTGACCAGGCCGACATAGGAGGGAAGTTGGGGGTGACCGGGCCTGCAGGGAAGGGCAGTTGGGGGAGACCCAGGCCTGCAGGGGAGAGCAGTTGGCGGGGGGGCCAGGCCTGCAGGGGAGGGCAGTTAGGGGCGATGAGGCTGGCAGGGAAGGGCAGTTAGGGGTAATCAGGCTGGCAGGGGAGCAGTTAGGCATCAATCAGGCTGGCAGGGGAGTGGTTAGGGGGTGATCAGGCTGGCAGGCAGAAGCGGTTAGGGGCAATCAGGAAGGCAGGCAGGCAAGCAGTTGGGAGCCAGCAGTCCTGGATTGTGAGAGGGATGTCCCAGATTGGAGAGGGTGCAGGCTGGGCTGAGGGACACCCCCCTCCCCCCCTCCCGTGCATGAATTTCGTGCACCAGGCCTCTAGTTAATTGATAAGTGCATTCAAGGAACGTTAGTACCAAAACAACATTTTAAATACATACTTCATTGATGGTGCAGCAGTTTCATTAATGATCACCTAAAAATAATGTGGTGAATTTGTGAATATAGAAAACAAACAAGTGTCTCTGTATGTTCAATATACAGTTTTGCAGGAATGAAGTCTTTGGGATTAACAGCTGAGGATACTTTTAAGACTTAAAATCAAACCCTAATTACTGACTGCAGCCCCAGTTCTTAAATGATTTTCATTGAAGCTTAGATATAAGAAGGAGGAAATTATATCCTTCTAATAGATAACGGTGTTTTATTATAATGGTATTTAATATTAGATATATGTTACATTTGAAAATATATTACTGTTTTGGTTAATATAGTTTTAATGACTGTTACTAATATTAAGATGTTTAGAGCTGATAATGAAATTGATGGCTTTGCTGAGGAATCTTCATAATATGTCTTTTAATTATATATGTGTGTGTGCATATATACGTGTATATTTAGGTACATATGTGAGTATATATGTATTTGTTTATGTATATGCATTTACTGGTATGTGTATATCTATATATCGGAAGTGAGAATTTCTTATTTTCATTTAAATAACACTTGAAAATGAATACTCATTTTATATACAGTCTGTCTCTTTTGGAAAAAAATTCTGTATGTAGTAAAAATTGAGGTAGATTAAACTAGAGAAAAAAATTTTATGCAAGAACCCCCTGCTATTTGAAAGTTCTCGTTATATCACAGCTTTTATGAAAGACCTATCCTAGTACTTGTTTTCACTAACTCAAAGGAATCCAAAGAGATTTTCACTTTATAAAAAAAAAGGTGAAAAGCAAAAAAAAAAAAAGCATTCAGCGTTTGTTTTGCAGCAAGCCATTATAGAGGAAGCTTATACCCACAGCAGCGAGAGTGGCCTCGACAAGCTCCTTCCTGGGAACTAAACTCAACATCAAATCACCGAAGCTTTTAACTATGTCTGTGAGCATCTGTATGTTACCTTGATTTATTTTGTGCGTCTTTTAGCAAGATGTGTCCTAAGCTATCAGAAAAGACTTAAGGAAGCTTGCAAGAGTTTTACGCTGAATGTAAAACTGGGTGTAATTAAACATTTTGATCACGGTGAACAAAATAAAGACATTGTGTGTGCATTGAGTGCTGGACCTGGGAACATTAAAAAACGTTCTGCATAAATGAAAATTGTGCTTCTTTGCTTTACATTACTTTGGCTTTCGAAAAGTTTCATAGGAATGTTCTACTTTGAGATACTTGGGGGAAACCCATATTCATTAGTTTTTAAGGCGAATGCATTTGACTTAGAATGATGAGTTAAAAATAATATATTTAAGTTTTTCTTGATATGCTGAGCATTGATTTGAGGTTTCAAAAGTGCTAGTTTCTGAACCGCACATCTTAACAGTTCATCACCAGGTTTTATAGCAATAATGATGTCTCAGATTGAAGAATTATTTCATCAGCTTCATTCCTGAATGATGTATATTTATTTTAGCAAGCCAATCCATCCCATTCTTGAAATGAAAGTTTGGCATCCCTGAGAAAAATTGAAAAGAATGTGTTGCTATTTCATAAGAGGAGAGTTCCAGAAATGGTTGTGCCACGGCTGTGCTATTAGAACAAATGAATCATCATTCAGTTCACTCTCTGGAAGGAGAGGGTGTAGTTTATTACAGGAAGAGATATTTATGAATATAATCTTGTTTATGTGTGGGGAAAAACAAACCATAATACTTTATAAGTATGGTTAACATACCGTATTTTCCGGCATATAAGACGACTTTTTAACCCAGGAAAACCTTCTATACGCCCAGTCGTCTTATACGCCGGAAAATACAGTATTTGTCATTTAAATATGAAGGGAATAAGAAAATAAAATAGAAGAAAAAATTGTAATTTCCTGAATATAACATGAGACTTAACTGCTTTTTTATAGTAGTTTTTCAAAATGTGATCATATGAAAGTACTGGATAATGAACCTGCAGAGCTTTAGGTTAAAGTCCGTGTGTCTGTCCCTCTCTTTCTTGCTTTAGCTTTTGCTCTCTTTCAATGTAGAAAAAAACAAACAAACTAGTAAATTCTACATTTAATAGAAATACGTGCTTTTATGGTTTTGGCAGCTAAGAACCTCACTGTATAAATTAAGATCAAATAACTGAATTTTTATTTATGTATTTTTAAATTTAATTTATTGGGGTGACATTGGTGAAGAAGATTATATAGGTTTCAAGTGTACATTTCTATGATACATGATCTGTATATTGTATTGTGTATCTACCACCCAAAGTCAAATCATCTTCTGTGAATTTTTTTACAACTTCAATATTTTTTCTTAGTTGTACTTTTTTTTATTGGTATTCTCCATGAGGAGGGTCTGATACTTTAAATTTTCCCTGTGAATTTTGATTTTTTTGTTGTTGGTGTAGTTGAAAATAGTACCCAACTGTCAGTCCATTTCAAGAGGAAGAAGGCAGATGCAGCTGGTCCAGAGGAGAGAAAGTCTAGTTGGTGCATAAAAAATTCATGTCAGCATTTCGACACTGCATTCTTTTGGGGTATCTGTTATCACTGAATAGGAAACTGTTTCAAATTGACAGGCAGACAGAATGTTGTGCTGAATGTGTAAATTGGAATTATCACATCTAGCAGTTCCCTTCACCAGGTGCTGGCTTGGAGCGTGGTTCTGCTCCAATGTCGTTAGAGTGGCAGGAATAGTTTTATTTGTTAATTATCCCTCATCCCATCCATTGTCTAGGTTTTTTGTTTTTGTTTGTTTTTTGGTAAACAGCTTGGCCAGGTGTTTTTAGGAATGCCTAGCAGGACAGTGCAACACTTGCAGGTGTTTATGTGTCAGGAAGATGCCATACAGATCACTGAAAACATTTATATCTATCTGTGTAAAAAAGATTATTGCTCCCAAGGGTTTTACTCCCAAATGTACTGAAACAATACTTGTCAATATTTTGTTGGCCCTGAAATACTGGTGAGGGCAAAAAAGTGATGGTTGGTGTTTTTAAGAAAGCAAGAACATTTAATTAGGCTTTATGTTTGAATCTCTTAGAAAACTTTGATATGCAACCTATGTGGATCAGCAGTGAAGTTTTCAAAGATTGTAAAAATGAAAGTTAATTAAGTGTTAAAAGAATATTAAAGATGAATTTTTTGTTTCTTTAGGCTATTTGACTTAATGAGATTTACTACTACGTAATATAATTGTATTTTTCTGTCATTTTTTCAAGAAATACTTGGTAATATAGTACCGTGATGTTTGAAAACAAAATTTAGTACTTTTTATGCTGTATGAATTTATATCCCAAGCTGTTGCTAAGTACTGCTCAAATTAATTTGTGCTTGAAGCATTTATGCTAGTGTCATTTTTTTTGAAATGTAATAACTTGAATGAAAATTATTATTTGATTAGTTCTGTTAATTATGTTTTCTTGACTGTCAAATATTTTTCTTAAAGAGTTTATGATCTATCTTTTGCCTATCATATGGGCATTGAATTTTCTCAATACATTTTCTATTGTGGATTGCTTTTTTTTTTTTTTTTTTGTAGTTATTTTTTTTTTTCTATTGTGGTAAGAATGAAGAGCTAGATTTTACTAGTTGCCCAGGACTGTGAAAGTTGTCATGGTATTTCGACAGCTGGTCACATTTCAGTGATAACTGCCAACATTTCACAGGATTTATCCTGTCAGCTTTGATTTAGGATTAGACATTATTGTCTTTTGTATTGATTTGGTCTCTGTTTCCTTTCACTGACATAGCTTGTAGTGAAATTACATTTATACCAGAATTTCCCATGGAAAGTGAGGAAAGAAATATATTCAAGGGCCACAAGTTGTAGTCTAAAGTCCTTTGGTTTAAATTCTGACTCTTAAATTTACCAGCTATGTGAACTTGTGTGAATTATTTAACTTGAGTCTGCATTTTTATATATTATAAAACTGCGGAAGTGCCTACTCTTTAGAACTGTTGATGCTTTGAAAATAAAGATGCTTAATTATTTAATCATCAGTAATTGTTGAACATATCCAATATGCCAGTATATGCTAGGCATGGGTTCTTGCCTTTAATGAACTGTACAATAATTGCCATACCTTATGACACCTACAAGGGATGAGGAGAGAGCTGTATGAGTGGCACCCCCAGCTAAAACTGGGTGTGTGAAAGAAGGCTTTCTGATAGAGATACCTGAATGGAGAGGAACTGGCCAGCTAAAGAAGAACGAAGCATACCAGGAGAGGGGCTAGAGTGTGCAAAATCATTGTCACTCAAAATGTGAATTGCAAGTGGTTCAGTGTGTTTGCAAGGCAAAGGGGGACAAGAAATAGCACAGGTTAAAGAATATGGGCCAGATCATGTGAAAGAGTTAGGATTTTATCATGTGGTGATAATCATTGAATACTCATTGAATAGTTTCAAAGATGGTTATAGATTTCTATTCTAGAGTTACTTATTTAGATTGGATGGGGTCTACTGCTGAAAGCAGAGAGCATGTTGAACAAGTTCCTAAGGGGCTGAGTGATTAACAAAAAAATGAAGAAAGTATAAATAAATGAAACAAAATTGAAAATGCATGCCTGTCTACAGTGGACAATGCTGCTCAGCTTCAGATGATTAATTTGTCAATATTTTTGTACTTTGCCAATGTGAGTACCTTGTCAGTTGATCTTATTTTTTCCCCCTCAACCGAAGTCAGAAATTTACTTTAAATGTTATGTCTCCATATTTTGAAATGTTGACAACTATTTCAAAATATAAATTCAAATACTGATGGGGCAAATGAAATATACCTGTGAGCTGGACTCATCCTGTGGTTTGCCTCTACCCTTTCTCTTCAGTAAAGACTATTGAAGTAATCTAGGTGAGAAAGAATGAGATTGGAAGTAACTGCAGTGAGATTACATGGAAAGGAATGAATGGATGAGATTTCAGAGGTGGGATTCAGAAGTAGAATAGATGGGATTCACTGCTGATGAAAAAAGGATTTTTCAAGTTGGTTGGTGGTAAGGAATGGCGTGTAATGGATGTTTAGGAATAAAATAAACTGGACTCTCCGAGGGATCTAGGAGCAATCATACTGCCTGGCTTGACTTCCAGGTATTTCACCCAGTCTTGTTCTATTCTGTCAACTTCATCTCCTGCCCTAAATCTAGAATTGCCCCATGTTTCCCAATTTAGCTTCTAGATAAAGAAACTCAAGGGTCTTGCTCCTCTCTTTGTATGAAGTCACATCATAAGTTGCTTTTATGGTCATGAACTGCCTGCCCTTGACTTGAAGAACCATGTGTTTTTCAATCAGTTGTGTTGGGGTGCTGGTAGGACCTCCAGGACTGGCTTTGCCCTCCTTAGCAGTGTCTATAGGCAGGCCATTTTCGGTGAGAATGAACTCAGCATTGGCAGAAATGGCTATTTATATTTAAGCATGGTGAGTGTGTGGTGTCACTGTGGATCTTAAATTCACCAAAATGAGAAATATGAGAAGAGAAATTTGATGGATCACTTATGTGGTCAGTTCAATGAAGTTACTACCATTAAAAACATAGTTATTGATTGTAAGCTCAGACGTAGACAGCCTTGTCAGTGGGGACATACTTAACAGAATTTTTAAAATATATCTAAGAATTAGATATTTAATATTAATATTCCATATGGCCTTATTAAGCATATAACATGAAGCTTGCTTTATCACCAAAGAATAAACATTAGTAAAGTTTGGAAAACTTTTATTATATGTATACAGAAATAACCAGTTGGGGTGTTTTGTTTTTTTAGCCTCACCTTACTGATTTTAGAGAGAGGGGAAAGGAAGTAAGAGAGATTGAGAGAAACATTGATGTATGAGCAAAACATAGATCAGTTGCCTCCAGTCCAGGTATCAAACCTGCAACCTAGGTATCTTGCCGTGACCGGGAATCGAACTAGTAACCTTTCCGTGCACATGTATGGGATGACACTCCAACCAACTGAACCACACTGGAAAGAAATAACTAGTTTTTAATGTCTTCCCTAATTTTTGCTTTTAATTTAAATCTGAAAACAATGGCTGCATTTTGTTGGACCCATATTACATACATATCAAGCTCATTGCTTCCTATTCATTGACCTGGGTAAAGCTCCTAACAGCTCTACAGGGTTTGTATTATTTTCTCAGTTTTTTACCTGAGGAAACTTAGGCACATTAAGTCAGTAATAAATGCATAAATTAGATTCATTCATCCTCATGACTGATATAGCATTTTTGATGCTCCTTAACTTAGTGATGAAAATCTATTTTAATTTTTAGTTTTAGAATGTTTCTAGATGTACGTAGTATGGTGCCTAAAGTTCAAGCTTTTCATAACTTAAGCAATGCATCTGCGTAAAAAGGAAATGGTTTTAAAAGATGTTCATAAATGTACACCCACTATTTACACTTTGGTTTGGTCTGTTTGATGCCAGACAGCCTATTGAGAATGTGGAAGATAAAGGCATTCCACATATGCTTTTTGTCTCTGGTGCCAGACATCTTACTTAGCTTTATTTTTTTAGCTGCATTGACTACATATTTTGGCATTGGGTCCACAAATTAGTAAAAAAGCCTCTATCAGCCCACTCATGGTTCCTTCGGGGGCAGCCTTCTCTAAAATTTATCATCCATTGACAACTTCAGTGCAGAGAGGGTTTGTTCCTAATCAGTAAACATACAATTGAAAGATTGTATTGTGATTTGAATATACTATGTTTTTGAATTTTAAAGGTTCTTGGTATTTGACAGTACTTATATGTTATTTATTAAATGAATAAAATTTGGAAGAACCATTTTATGACATTTGAGATAGAATATCATTGACTGTAGATACCACTGATCTAATGATATATGGACTAGAGAGAAGAAATTTTCTTGTGTTTATACAGCCACGAAACTTTTTTCATTCTCACTGCTATTACCTAACTCTTTACTGCTCTTGGTATTTTGAGACTGGACTTTGGGAATGTATGGGAGAATGGTAAAACATTTTATTTCAAAAGAGAAATAATTAATCATTTGGATTAGGGAAATAAGGATATAAAAAGACAAAGATGACTAGTTTTGAACTTAGGGAGATGAAACTGGAAATCAGAGAGGATGAAGGTTAAATATTATAACACTCTAATTCCCTGAGGAATAAGTGGTTATTCTAGCCATGAAATTTACTTTTATTCTCCTGGGATAACAGCAATGTTGGTTTAAATGAGGCCACATGGAGAAACTTTGAAATTCTGTGAAGACACTTTAGAATGGAGAAAGCCAGACCTGAATAACACTTAGAACATGCAACTGATACCATTTAGCCACTCCTTGACTTGATTTATTCCTGAAGTCATTTGTTATTTCATCCAGCAAATGCTGTTTATTGAGTTCTTCCTGTGTGGAACATGTTTTGTATTTGGTAGGAGGAAGAACTGAAACGAAGAAGGAACATTATTTTACCTATTTTCATAAACTTCCTCTTAGGGCAGTAACAAATGGATTATAAAAATATTTAGAGCTAAGACATAAGACAGTATATTCCTAATCTTGCTGTCTTCCAAAACATAATACATCCTCACCTCTTTAGATGGAAACAGGGTCAGTATTTGACTTTGTGTTTTTATTTCTTACATTATCAGAATTAGGGATGGTTACTTAGATAAAGATCAGTGAAATTAAAAAATGATAGCAAGTATACAAAGACCTAAAAAAATAATTTATAAATCTTAAACACATTAAATTATTTTTAGAGCATGTGCACATTTCACTCATTTTAATAGCGTGGTAAAATATCAAAGTATTTGATTACCATGGCTAATTTTGCAAAGATTTTATTTTATTTTTTTAAAAATATATGTTTTATTGATTTTTTACAGGGAGGAAGGGAGAGGGATAGAGAGTTAGAAACATCGATGAGAGAGAAACATCGATCAGCCGCCTCCTGCACACTCCCTACTGGGTGTGTGCCCGCCACCGAGGTACATGCCCTTGACCGGAATTGAATCTGGGACCCTTGAGTCCGCAGGCCGATGCTCTATCCACTGAGCCAAACTGGCTATGGCAAAGATTTTATTTTTATTAATAATATTAAGTTAGTTTAAGGAACTCATCTACCACTTGTTAAGAGATATCAGAATGTCATGGCAGGTTCCAGATGTTTGATTAAAGACATTGATACTCAGTGTTACACCCAGAGAATTTTATATTTTATTGATTCTGTAGTATCACTTCTAAAATTTCTTTATATGTGATACTGTTTTTAATCAACAAACACATGCATATGTTTTGTTTCTGTCTTGGACATTTTCCATCATGAGTTATTTTGTTTTAACATAATTTAGACTTAGTCTTTTTGCTTTACTTATATCAGTATAAACACACACACACACACACACACACACACACACACACACAGATCATCATAGAGTATAGAAGGTAATTTATAAAAAAAGACATTTTATATTTACCCTGGATTTTATTTCATTTGCCAAAGTTAAAACTGGCAGACTTGTAAATTAAGAGAAAAGAAAATTAATAATATAGATTAATCATATTGTTGTTTATCAAGAACTTAAAAAAGGAAGGCAGTAATGGAGGAGAGAAAGCACTTTTAAGTTTTGAAAAGTAGATACTTTTTTAAAGAGTAGATCATCCGTATTGTTTTTATATTCTCACTATTAGTAAATTTCTCAGGAAAAAAGTCACGTGATCCATAATAGCAATTCTTGTGTGCCTTTTATTTTGTTACCACTAATTTTGAACTTACTCAAGTAGCCCCTATCTACTTGTTTCATTTTATTTTTATCTTGCTCTGGACTTTAGTAGACCACTCTGACAGTTACTATATAACTAATTCCTCTTTTCATGTAATAAATAGATTTTGATTCAATACTAGTTTTATGTAGCTTCATGAGGGCAGGAACCATGTCTTTTGCCAGTGTTTATTCCCAAACCTCAGGAACATGCAAGGGACAACTAATATTTTTAAATGAATAAATATTTGATGAATTCTGAATAGATTGACGAATGAATGAGTTCCCCAGCAGAGGAGTATATATTGATGGAAAGTGAGTAAACCTTTTTTTTTTTTTTATTGGGGGGAGGGGTTGGCCGGGTTGGATTTACTTTTTATAAACTCTAGAGAAAGAAGTATTTAATTTGTCGTAACCTTTTATTTGACCAAGCAGATTCACATATCACTTTTCACATCTGCCAATGTAAAGTAGAACATATGTATGTCATAGAGGAGATAATAAATCAATATTAGAGGAATGAATGAATGAAGGATTCCTTTTCACACTATTGTAAAAAGAAAAAAAAAAAGATCAGACCTTTGATTTAGGGGGAAAAATGCTCATGGAACCAAATAACATAAAATCTATGCTGGTTTCTAACTACTAAGTCATAAAGTAAAATGAGCTCACATCGGAAGGCTGTGAATATGATTTTTAGTTTTATGTTTATACTTTTTATAGACAACATTCTGTATAGATTTTACATAGGCAAAGTACTATTCATTTTATGGGGTTTTAAAAATGCATGGAACTTAGGTGATTTGTGATTAACATCTGGAGCTAGCTGGTGTGAGAACATAAATTAGAAATCAGTTTGTATGGTTCCTGGGCTATTGATCTTCACCCTGTTAAGATTTAGTACTGAGGATGGGCCACTGACAGCTCATGCTGGTCTTCATATTGTATTGCAAGCTTTTGAGGTCTCCAAACCACAGTAACCATTGGTTGGGATTCAGATTGCTTGGTCATAGCTCTTCTGGGTTGCCTCCTAAGTATTACTAAGCCTTAGTGCCCGAGGAGCCTCATGTTTTAATCCATGGTCCCAGAATGCATTATCTGCTAGAAAAGGAAAATCATTCAAAACCATGTTTGACAATCCTTTCCCCCCCAATTTGAGGAATGTGACACTTCTCTAAACAGCAGGTGCACTCTTCTGTGACGATTCTCAAGTTGCCAAGAGTGGCTTGTAGTGAGCAGAGGAAACGATGGAAAAAGGAAGGGGAGGGGAAAACCTCTCGCCCTTATTTAAATTTGATTTATTTTCAAGCGAGATTTAACTAGGGGCTATTAAGGGCGGCGGGGAACCCAAGAAACCAGGTATCCTACATTGTGAGTCCACTACAGAATAAATGGGCACGTTTTTTCATCCCCCAGAATTTATAGCTGAGTTATATACATTAGTTGTAAAATAAAATAATGAAGTTGTCTGAAAAGATTAGAAGTCAATACATTTGTCCCAAACTTATTGAATTATGTGTCACAAGTATTAAATCACCCCTAGGCTTCTGTAGTTCCTTAGTACCAGGAATTAAATTTATCTGGATAGCAGCAGATATTTTATTTTCAACAGTTTTAAGTAGTTATAGGAACATTTAAAATAATTACAATTTAAAAAAAAATATATTGTGGAGGAAGACTTAAAAATGCTGGATTTTTCTTTTTCTTTATTATAAGTCACTAAAACTATGAAAACAGTGTTAGGTTTTCAGTATTTTTGGTCTTTTAATTTTATAATTGACTCTGCATTTAATGGGTTAACAGTGATATGGCAACATTCATAAACATTCCTAAATAGTAAATAGTCACATATTTCATGGCTTAATTCCTATATCCTATTTAAAAATATATTTTTTATTGATTTCAGAGAGGAAGGGAGAGGGAGAGAGATACAGAAACATCAATGATGAGAGAGAAACATTGATTGGCTGCCTCCTACACACCCCTTACTGGGAATCAAGTCTACAACCTGGGCATGTACCCTGACTGGGAGTCAAATGTGACCTCTTGGTTCATAGGTGGATCCTCAGCCACTGAGCCACACTGGTTGGGCTTATATCCTTCTAACAATAAGACACTCAGTGTGAGCCTTCGAACTGTCTAAACATAAAGATTTTGTTGCGTGCAAAATTAATTGCCAAGTGGTGTGTCTGAAGGCAGCATATCTCTTGGCAAATGTGTACATGTTTGGTGAGAACCTGCTTCTGATTTAGAAGAAATTGAATGTGTTTCCTGCAGCATTGAGACACATTTTCTTTTTCCTCCAAATAGCTGTCATTGACTTACGCAAAATATTGCACCAGAGAGGGAACTGAGCAATGAATTGACCAATGGCTTTTTAACGGTAAAATTAAGAAAATTTATTTGCATGATTATTGCACTGTTTCTATTTAATTTGACAGCTAGCCTCTTTTGCATCTTTGTTAATATGAAATTTTCAATCATTGTAGATATACTTACAGTTAAGTAGGAAAATTAGATTTTCCCATCTCCTTGGGTTCCATTGTCTATTTTACATTATCTCTAAAACTTGTGAAAGCTGTCATGTATGTACTGCTTATTCTCCATTAGTGTCAGTGTCCCTGCTGCTTTTCTCTCGTCACTATTCACTCTAAACAGACAGGCTTAACTATTTAAAAGGGATACTAAATAGGCTAGCGTGCTCCATTGTCTTTCCACTTCTCATCTACAGTATATTTCTAAAACTGGGATGTAAATGTAGTGTACCTTTAACTGGCAGACAAAACCAGTTGTGACACTGGCCAACATATTTTCAGTTAGTTCCATGTCAATCTTTCAATTTTACTTAGTAGCTAAAATGTATCAAAATATTAAGAGTTGGTGAGTGAGCCATATCTAGTTTTCTAATTAGACTTTTACTGATACAAAGATAAATGTGAAGTGTGAAAACTGGAAGCTTTTTAGCAGCTTTACTACATTGCAGCTTTTTTTTTTTTTTTTTTTTTTGGTCTCTTTTATTTGGGGATATGGAACCTTCACATAGTTGCTACATTAAAGATTGTGATTCCCCCCCAACCCCCTTCTAGTTTGAAAAGATCACTTTCCTCTGAACACAATAGATCAGGAGCTTACCTGTTCTAGGAAGTAATCTCTTTGATTATTCCTAACTTTCTAATCTTTCTCAAATGTAGGATTGGTAGTTTTAACTACTGCTTTTGAGCCAATTCTTTGTTTTTTTCTGAGCGATAGGTACCCAGGAAAGTGAGGTGGCCTTTGTAAGTAACCTTTGCTGTTTGTATGCCCCACAGACAACTCCCAGGGAGACCATGCATCACCCTAAAGGGAGGGGAGAGAGGGCTGATATCATAACTTTCCAAGAGCATTTGATTATTTTAAGAGACATGAAAATTTTTGTTTGAAAGAATTTCTTTAAAATGGCATACATATATTGTGAAATTTAAAGAGAAAGCAATTGGTATTGTTTAAAGTTCAGAAAGATGAAAGTGCCAACAGCTTTGGAAGGGACAATTTACAGAGCATTTTTTTGTTTTCTGGAGATTTCTTATGCCCATGGTTACTATGTAGATTAGGGAAAAGGGGTTAACAATGTTTTCGTGACTTCCTGCCGAAGATGATATAATTTTTAAGTTAGTACAGTTGAGATTCAGATCCAAACTGCTTTGCTCCAGAGTCCTTGTTCTTGTTAAGGCATGCTAATCTTAGAGGAATAGGAAAGAAATGTTAATGTTTCATGAACGTGCCTTCTTTCTGTTTCTGGAACATGCCAGATTTTTTCTTGTGTCTGGAACTCATTCCTCGGCTTGTCGCACCACTGATTTTTTTTTTTCCCCTCCGCATCTTTTAGATCTTGGCTCTAATTAATGTCAGCCCCCAGAGAGGCTTTTCCTAACCATCTTATGGAAAGCACCGCCCAAGTTACATCATCCTATTTCTTTCTTTCTTAACTGTTCTAGTATCTGTAAATACTGTATTTGTATCTCTCTCCCACAAGCTCTATGAGGACACAGTCCTGTTATTTTTCCTTTTGTTTTCCTCAAGTTTTGTTTTACAGAATAGTACTTGGCACACATTAGTACATTTACGATCTATTGGGTCAATGAACAAGTACAACTTATTATGTACCTGCTTGTTTTTAAGGATGTAGAGATTAACAATTACTATTTACTCAAAATTGTTTCAAAGAAATAAAATTGGACTTCAGCTTTAATTTCCCTTATTTTTGTGGCAGTCAAAAGTTATTTTAAAGGAATAGTAATTATATATAGATTTCCATGAAAATTATTGGAATTTCTTATTAGAACTATGCTTTATTGATAGGACACTTTGTAGCTTGCATTAAGATCCACTTTAGCAAGCATGTCTGAATGATCAAGTTCTTAATTTGATTGTGTATCTTACACAAAATAAAGTAATATTTCACTGATATTTGGGATTTTGCATGAAATAGTTACTCTCAGGAACTTGTGTGTAGCATGAATTGGAAGCTTACATCCAAGGGTGAGCTCATAGTTAGAATTATAAGTGCCAAGAAAATGCTTTCATTATTAGAATATAAGTTGCTATCTCTGGTTATCAATAAATTATACAAAGTTATTTAAGAATTGCATTACGTTCCTAGATAGAAGAAATTGAGATCTTTTTTTACATAAGAATAGTAGTTACTTTTTAAACTTTGGGAAGCAAACACAACTCCACTAATTTAAGTAGTTTTTTCTTAAGTAAATTTAAGCAGCAACTTTTCCCTTCAGTGATCTAATATAGCCTATTTTACAAATTTCAGTATCTTTATATCTCAAAATTCTTATGCCCCTTACTTGATTTTGGCAATAAGTTACTATTATGATTAATGGTGGATGATTACTAAAATCTCAGTGTTTTGAAAGGTCTACCTGCTTTCCAAAGGTAAGAAAAAAAATCCTTGGATATAATGTTTTGCTCTACTGCTGAACAAGGTAGCATGTTTTTACTGAGCCCCATGAGAAGAAGGAACACTCTTTTGGGTCCTATAAAAACAAACCAAACTCCTTCCCTGGGGTGTTCTGACTTCCTTTGCTGTGTGCATGTCCCATGTAGCTTTTTTTAGGTCTGTATCAGTAAGTCAGAGAGTAGGAGGAAGCGCTATTATATGTAAGGGAGAAATCACTTTTGAGGCTAATAGGTGAATTTTATATTTAAACCTATATTTGAAAACTATTTAGTTAAATAATTGTGTAAAGTAGTATCTGATCATCTGTAGATTAATTCTTACCCACAAACATTTAAAAAAGTATGATTGGATGCATTGCTTTTCCTCACTTGGAATTGCTAAATGCTAAGTACCTAAATGAAATACAATTATAAAGGAAAACCAAATATTTAATTGCAAAGTCAAGAATAAGCAATGTTTTTTAAAATTTTAATCTGTATGACATTAGCATTTCATTTGTGTGAATATCAGGAGTTAATTTATCATTTAAGAATTTAGATTGTGTTATTTGTTTGTATTTTAGATGTTATCTCTTTGTGTTTTTTATGTAATCTACCTTCTTGATTTATGGTAAGGTGTAGGTTTTAGTGATTCTTACCATTTTGGAACATGTAGTCTCTTTGGAGAATATGATAAAAGCTGGATAACAACTCCCAGATAAATATGATATTTCACACAGACACAAAATATTATACCCTTGAAATCTAGTTAATGAAAAGCTCTGAAACAGAAACAAACACATAGAGAACAAATTGATGGTAACCAGATGGGAGGGGCATTGAGGGACTGGATGAAAAAGGAGAAAGGGGTAAGTACAAATTGGCAGTGATAGAAATAATCACAGGGAAGTAAAAGATAACATAGGGAATAAAGTCAGTAATATTGTAACTATGCATGTTGTCAGATGGGTACTAAACTTATGGGAGTTTCTCTTTGTAAGTTATATAAATGTTTAATCACTGTATGTTCACCTGAAACTGTTAATATTGTCAATTGTAATTGAAAAATAAAAATATATATTTAAAAAAATAATAGCCCAGCCAGCATGGTTCAGTGGTTGAGCATTGGCCTATGAACCGGGAGGTCGCAGTTCCATTCCTAGTCAGGGCATATGCCCGGGTTGTGGACTTGGAAATTATTTTAATTACTTGGTGTTTTTATTTCTGAGAAGTCACTGACAACCAAAAATATTAAGGTATTTTTGTACATAGATATGTACATATATTCTAGATTTCTTAGAGCTAGCCCATAGCCAATAATATCATGATATTCTTACTGTGATAGTGTTAAAAATGTGCTTTAGTGTTCACCAGTATAAAGAAATGCTGACAAGTCTATAGTATTCAAAAATAGATAAAATATCAGAAACATTTATAATTTCCTACTTGATCATTTTGTCAGCTTTATTAGTTTAAATGCTTAACTATTTGGAGCACATGCAGGATAAAAATGAACAAATTTATGGCATGATGAAACCATTATGTGGAATGTAGATTAAAATGAGAACAAACTAAGTGCTATGTTTATTCTATACTAGAGGCCCGGTGCACAAGATTTGTGCACTTGGGGTGGGGGGGGAGGTGTCCCTCAGCCTGGCCTGCACCCTCTCGCAGTCCGGGAGCCCTTGGGGTATGTCCGACTGAAGGCTTAGAACCCCTCAGGGCTTCTGGATGAGCAGCACTCCCCCTGTGAGAGCACACTGACCACCAGGGGGCAGCTTCTGCATTGAGGGTCTGCCCCCTTGTGGTCAGTGCATGTCATAGCGACTGGTTGTTCCACCATTAGGTTGATTTGCATATTAGCTTTTTATTATATACTAGAGGCCCAGTGCATGAAAATTTGTGACCTGGGGGGGGGGGGGTTCCCTCAGCCTGGCTTGCCCCCTCTCTCAGTATGGGAGCTCTCAGGGGATGCCCTACTGATGGCTTAGGGGAGTGGGCCTAAGCCGCAGTCTGGCCTCCCTCTGTGGGAGGCGACCAGCTGATCAGGGGAAGGCACCACCCCTATCACCCCCTCGCTGCTGCTGCCACTGCCGGTCGCTGTGGCTGCAAGGCCTGAGCCCCAGGCCTTGCAGCCTCCAGGGGCTCACGGCTACCTGAGCTCTGGGCCTCGAAGCCCCCGCCATGGCTGCCTGCCTTCGGCCTCGCAGCCACTGTGGCTTTGTCCGGAAGGACGTTCGCTCTAATTAGCGTATTACCCTTTTATTAGTATAGAGGATTACTGAATCTTGTAGAGAAAATGATGAAGTTAAAGCTCATGTTTATTTTAAATACAGGGTCTTGTCGAAAATGTAAAGATGTTTTAAGCCACCTACCTATTTCAAAGATGGTACTGATAGACCACCTGCTGTTAACATGCTGTCAGGAAAGTGTAGGGATGTAAGAGAGTTTTTGGTGATTTGCTTGACTCTGAATATAAATGAAGTGAAAACCATTGATCCTATGCTCTTACAAATGAATTGCTAAAGTATTCAAATCTGTGCAAAAGTGAAGGCAGTTATAAGGGATTACCATCAGCTTCTCTTTTTATTATTATGTGAATATTGTTAATACTGGATAATCAAATATAAATCTTGTATAATACTTTTTAACATCTCTAAATGCTGTACTTTGTGAATGTGCTTTGGCACTTTCTGATTGAAATGTAGAAAAACTCATTGAACATAATAAATGGTAGATCAGTTATGCCTAAAAATTAGAGAAAAGGGAGCAAGATATGTAAAGTAAGCGTAGCTAAGGTAGTAAAAATATTTTTAGGAATCAGATGCCTTCCATACAAGGCAAGATCTGGTTAAATATGCGGAGTATATTAGTTAGAACAAAGCTAGAATTTTCTGAGATTGTGGATAGTATATTCAGTGACTAAAATTGCAATCTTTGAGCAGAGAATGAAGGAAATTGGGATAATCATATGATTCTTAATCCCCTCCCCCAAATGGAAATATCTGATTCTAACCAGTGAATACACCAAAAGTACCAGTGTTGCTGAATAGCATTTCAATTTTTTAAAAATTTCTTTATTGATTAAGTATTACATATTTGTCCTCATCCCCTATTACCTTCCCAAACCCCTCCCCCCCTCATGCTCCCACCCCCCTGTTGTCTGTGACTACTGATTAGGCTTATATGCATGCAAACAAGTCCTTTGGTTGATCTCTCCCTCTTACCCCCACCCTCCCCTACCTTCCCTCTGAGGTTTGACAGTCTGATCGATGCTTCCCTGTCTCTGGATCTGTTTTTGTTCATCAGTTTATGTTGTTCATTATTTCCCATAGACAGCATTTCAATTTTGTTATCCATTAATAAAGTTTACTGTATAGATTCACATTCCTTCTGATGGTTGTATATCAAGATGAGAAGAATGTACAAAACTCTTTAATTTTGGATGTAAGTCAAGAGAGGGAATAGTGAGATATTATATTTGTGAATAATCAGCTATAGATTTCCGTTTGACATGTAGGTGGTTTTATCTGAAGAATGTGTAAAGGGTGTTCTAGGTCCTTTCCCACTCATAAACTTTCACAACCACAAAGTCATGATTCATTTCAGAAGGGCAGCTGCTCCAACTTGCCCTCCTTATGTTCATCCATGGCACTGAGAACTCGCCATTCCACTCTCTCAGCATGCCTCTCTTTGGAAACAACTTAATTGTATGAGATTGTCGTAATGTAAGCTGTAAGTTCTTCTGAAGATCATAGGTCAAGAGGAAAATTAAAGGTGAGCTTTGCTTTATAGTGTCAATTATACCTTTTGGAGCAATGGTGGATTATTGATCAAACATTTTAATAATAAGCTTCAGTCTAGGTTAATTTATATTATGTAAGGTTCATTAAAGGTAGCAATCAACATAGAATGAAATTGTGAAATTTTTAATCCTGGAGGTTCCTGCCTTTTTACCCTTAATGAAATTAGTTATTAATGAAATTTTTAATGTAGTTTAAAATCAAGAAAAAAAACGATAAGATATCCTTAAGTTTTCCCAAAATGCTTCTGCAGTTGCTGTCTTCGAGGTCTGAACTCTGTCATTGTAAAACAGCAGGGTAGCAACATCTTAGCATTTATTAATAGGTGCTTACAAATATTACTCTGTGATTAAATCTCTCTTTTATACAACCGCTGTGCAAATTTAAAGGAAAGAGGATTTATGGAAAAGTCATTTGCCTTTATGACATAGTTCTAGGCTTTTGAAATCAGTATTAAAGAAAAAATGTTTGACTTGCTCAATGAGCAAAAAACTTTTTGGGGGGTTTTGATTACGCTACCAAAAGAAAAATACCTGGCTGCCTTATGTTCTAAACACTTTAATTGTATAGGTCGAACATCTTTCTTCCCAAATCCCTGCAGCAAGTGACCTAATCAAACAAAAGTAGGGAATAATGGGAGGCAGCCCAGGGATGATGGTTCATTTGCAAGCAGCTGTTTGTTACTGTCAGAACAAAGGCAAGTCAGAGTTGCATTAAAGGATATGACAGCCCATTCCCCTAATAATACTTACCTTCTACTGTTCCGTGGAAAGAGTGACTGACTGACTTGAGTAGCTAGCTACTCTAAGGGCTTGGGATAATGTTTCAAAATACAAGATTATTAAGTAAAGTTTACTAAAGCACCATTATAATGCTTTTCAGTGACAGAAACATTATGAATATGATAGGTTCAATAGGTTTTTAATTGCATTGCTGTTGTTATGTTGGATTTGAACTATTATATATATTTGAGTCTACTTAATGTTGCACCATAGATTCTTGATGTGCTTTGTAAATGTGGAACAGCAGTTAAATCTCATTCTTTAGAATAGTATTTGAGTGCAAAAGCCTCTTACATGTTTACCTGGAAAAAGATTTGCCTTTTATTTGTGGCTTGATATATAACCTGCTTGTCCTTGGGGGCTGTTTTTGGAAGGGGACCGGGGGTTATTGTGTGACTTACATGGTGATGGGAAATGGAGAATATCACCTGTATCTGGCACTTCTATTTTTAATTATGGATTTAAAAATATTCCAGAAGAGGTACATTTTCTTCCATCTTGACTTTTTAATGCATAGTAAACAATATGTCCTTCACTTGAACTCTTTCTCCCATAAATCAATTGTGCGTTTGCTATAGTACTTCAACTTCTTAAAGTACATAAAGGAGAATACTGAATATCAAGTGCTTGTGGAATAGTCTTTATTCATTTGAATAAGAATCTAACCCTTGAAAAATTTTCACTTTTTTTTTTTTGATCTTTAATGGAACAGTTAAGGTTATTTAAAAAGTTAACATTTTTTAAAAAAAGTTGGCATATTTAAGTTAATTTTCAGAACATTGAAAAAAAACCTAAACCATCAAAATCCTTTCCACATCTGACTTACATGATAGAAGTGCATTCAAAAATATATTTAAAAAATTAGTACCTGGCCAAAAGTGAGATTCAGGTTGGTTTTATCATGTGCTTTGAATATGTTCCTGGAATGTTTTTAAAGCAAATACTTGTATGTTGATCTATTTTTTCATTTACTCTTTTTATACCTTTGTATATATTCTACCATGAAATAATTATTTCAGAATGTCAACATTTATTTTTAAGCCTATATCTTCATTATATTGTATTCAATATGTACTATTTTCCTGTAAAGCTCTTAATTATACTAAAGTGAAAAACCTGTGATCTTTTACACTCATTTAAATGTGCTATATAACATTACTTTGATTCTATTAGACCATTTTAGATTAGGAGAGAAATCCCTGCTTTACACTTAAAGAGCTGTTCATGCGATAACAGGTAGAATCACCTGAGTATCAGTGAATGCTTGTTTACTTGAATGACTAAGTTAAAGACCTTAGAAGTTAAAAGGACTTTGGAGATGATTTAATCCAACCCCTTCATTTTTGACTTGAGAAAATGTTCATGACTTGATGTTTGCTCAGGCTAACATAAGTTAGTGGCAGCATCAGGGTAACTCAGACCCTCAAACTGAGAACAATTCTTAACTTTTACTGTTACTCCCTGCCTTTGATTTTTTTATACAGCTAACTCTAATGATGAAGCTCAGCTTCAGAAACCCTCAGCCTTGGTTACCAAGCTATGGACTGGTGCTGGGTATATATATATATTATATATATATAATATATATACATTGTGTGTGTGTGTGTGTGTATGTATACATATATGTGTATATATATAAATAACTTAGTCTCTTATAGAGTAGAACTGAAAGTAGAATTGATTGCTTTTCTGAAACAGGATTCTCTGGGTGCTCATCTTAACCACTCCTGTTCAACTCCTCATCCTGCAATATTGAGTCTTTCTATATATGTCTTCCGAATCACTTTTTTTTTTAATCCTCACTGGAGGATATGTTTTATTGATTTTCAGAGAGAGAGGAAGAGAGAGGGAGGGGGGGGCAGGGAGGGAAAGAGAGAGAAACATCAATGTGAGAGAAACAGTGATCAGTTGTCTGCTGTACTAGCCCCGACTGGGGATGGAACCAGCAACCTAGGTATGTACCCTGACTGAAATTGAATCCTAAACCTTTTGGTGTATGGGATGATGCTCCAAGCAACTGAGCCACCTGGACAGGGCTCCCCAATTACTCTTTTTAATTCCTCACTTAATGTCTTCAATAGGTTCTTGGAAACTGCAACTTAAAGTGCAGTGGCGTATAACCAGTTTTATCATAGTATCCTATATAATAAAAGCCTATGTGGTTGTGACGCCCTCACGCCGTGATGCCTTCACACCGTAACAAGCGATCACCAGGAGGCTGCGAGCGCAGCGGGTGCGTGCGGGTGGGCAGGGCTGCATGCGAGGTGTGCGTGGGTGGGCGGGGGCTTGACGCTGCGTGTGTGCCTCAGAGACGGGTCCCACGGCTCCGTGTGGCGAGGCCGGGGGTCCCTCGGCTCCACGCAGCACGGAGGTGGGACCCCCGGCTCCAGTCTACCTCTTTGGGGCAATCCATCGAGGAGCCTCGGATGGGTGGACGGGGCCTACCTCTTTGGGGCAATTGATTGTGGGGCTCCTGCACTATGAAGGGCACAGGCCAGGCTGGGGGACCCCCCGCCCGAGTTCACGAATTTCGTGCACTGGGCCTCTAGTCTATAATAAAAAAAGCATGATATGCTAATTAGACCGGACAGCCGAACAACCTTCTGGATGAAGCCAGGGCTGCGAGGGCCAAGCCCCTTGCACAGATTTCATGCATTGAGCCTCTAGTAATTGATATAAACAAGAATAAATTAATTCTACAGCATATTTCTGGTCACAAAAAACAACACCAAACATCTCAGTAAAGACCCCAAACACTTCTAATACTAAACATTGAAATAAATGTGAGCTATACATACATTTAAGAAAGAGGAATAAAAACAAGTAGGGTAATTACTTTCTAACCTACTTATTCCTGTTCTGGGTTGTGGGTGGCTGAATCTGTCACTGGCTGTACAGGGTGGTAGGCATGATCCACTCTGGACAGGATCCCTGTCCATGGCAGGGCACACTCACACCCACACTCAGTCTGGAACAATGTGCATATGACAGTTCACCTCATGTGCACATCTTTGGGATGTGGGAGGAAACCAGAGTATATGCAGAGAAAATTCACACAGAGTTGGTGAGGATGTGCAAGCTCTACAGGGACAGTGGCCCTGGCAGGAAATCGATTTTTTCCCCCCCTCGTCAACTTTATAATGAAACTTCATTAGAGAAGCTGCTGTGGTGGTTTTTTTTTTTTTTTTCTTTTTAAAAGAGTGCCAGTGAAGTAATAGTAATAATATTTTGTTATGATAGATATGCTCACTTTAAGATGACATAAAGTGGGATATTGGTCAGGATTGACTTTCAAACTAAGAAACGTTTGCCTTTATCTCAGTGCATCAAAATTTATTGCTTCAATTGAGATGACTAATGTGGCATGACACAGTGCTTAAGAGTAGAGTCTGGGGCCAGAATGGTTGAGTGTGCATCTCAGCCTGTTTGGTCTTAAACACGAGTGCTCTCCTGTTTGTGACCTTGGGCCACGTAATCTCTCTGTGGCTTGTTTTACTTATATTTAAAATGAGGATTATAATAACACTTGGAGGATTAAAGAAATTAATGTTTGCAAAGCATTGAGACCCATTAAAAAAAACACCACTTGGTATTGTTGAGAAAAAGGTTAGAGATTTTGCTGCTGGCTTAAATACATAGCTATAAGGATACCTTGCCCTTTAAAGTTATTGAGTGTGGCTTATCTGCTTAATAGCAATCAAAACTATTTAAAATGTTTAACTAGTGTTAATCATAAATCAGGCTTGACAAAAGCAGTTTTATTGTATTTGAAAGAAAGAAAAATCTCTGTAAATGAGGTTTACAGACATAAAGAACAGACTAAGAATATTTATAAAAATCTATAATTCTCCATTTGTTTATTATATTAGAATACTATATAGGTTTAATGAATAAGCATTTGTAGTTTCTGGTCCTAAAATTGTACTAGAATTTTGGGAGGAGTTTTATTCCTCTGTGTTAAGCTTACCTAGAGTCTTAAGGAAGACATAGTTTTCCCAGTGAATACTAGTAAATTCCTTATTTTCAAAGCCTATCTCCTAGGCATTGGAAGACTATTAGGGTGCCTACCTTGCTTTTCTTCCCTAACGTAACCTGTCATGACAGGGTTTCTCATTACATAAGGCAAGCAGCTTATGTACTTGCTATAGGTCAGACATTACATGTATGTAGAAATTACTATGACATAGATTAGAAATCTATTAATTGATATGACATTCTTATAATAATTTATTGTAAATAAGCAACTATTACTTTACCAAACTCATTGAATACTGATGGCATATTTTTTGGAAAATTTTCAAAATACACAAAAATATAGCAAACTTGGAAATATGTTACTATGTGTATGCTTTTTAAATTATATGTTTGGAAGATATTTATGTTGGGAACATAATTGTTTGCTTTGTTAACATTTCTTGACTTAATGTAAAAACAGGTTTTAGAAGATTTATACTTTTGATCAAAGCATGTATTTAAAAATTATTCTTTTGTTTGAAAGAATAATTAATGAAAAACCCTTTTTACAAGGCATAGACTCATTCTGTTAGCTTCATAATTATTGTTTCTTCATTACTTTTTCCGAGTAATACTAAGACACCAGCAGATGGTCACTTTCCAACTGATTTGTCTTAAAATATAATAGTACCAAAGAGAGATGTTGTAATGTGTCCTATCTAAATTAACAGGTTGTCATTTTCAATCATTTTATAATTATAAAACAGCTCAATGTCACATAAAGGCTAAAAGCTAGAGTAAATGACATCATGGGAAACTTGAAATAAATACAGGCCTATGTGGTTTATAGTTCTATTCTCGAACACTATTTTCTTAAAATAGAACTTACTATTTTCTTAAAAAGATGCACATGATACAATATGGTAGCATTTTGATTCTATTGGATTCTAGTATAATGAATTCATATTAAAAATTAGCAGTTTTAAAACATATACATGCGTTCTGAAAGAAAATACTTCATTCAAAACCATTTAATAAAATAAATATGTTAGCCTAACAATGAACTCAAATATGAAAATAATTTATCTGCTTCACGCTTTTACCCATGCCTTGACCCTATGAAGGAAGAGCTGTACCTCTGAGACTATAGAATTATTTCAGTCCAGGACCAGACTGAAAGTAACATCGTAGGATTAGAAATGCAACCTGTAGATGAATAGATTCAGAGTCAGTGTGATTAGGAAATATTTGGAGAAACTGGACTATTCTTAAAACACAGGGTTATTGTTGAACAAACTTAGGAAAATTATAGAAATGCTTAGGAGTAAATGTTTGAAAGAAACTAGAATTGTTACATTTGAAAGTAAATCGTTTGTTTCGATCTTTCTCTGCCAATAAATTGCCACTAAATACGTGTTCTTGGGCAGACACTTATCATTTCTTCATGTAGAACGGTTGGACAATTCTTACATCCTTTTAAAAAGCTTTAACTATTTGGTGATTAATTAGTGATTTACTCACCCCAGAGTAAAATATTTAAAATGCATTTACCCAAGGTGTATTTGTAATGAAGTGCAAGGGAGTTCTTATAATGACTCTTCTTCAGAACTGCAATAAAAAATCAGGGGTTATAGAAACTCAAATATAAAACAATGAATTTGATTTCAGGTCCTAAATACTAGCCCTGTACCAAAAACAAGTCCTATAAATATGCTGAAAGTTGTTTGGCTCCTAATCTGGACAAAGGAAGTAATGATTCTTCAAGTTACCTCACTATCTATAGAGATACCCTCATGTTTTGCTGTTTCCTAGAGTGATCTTTGCATATCCTTATGGGTGCCCTTCCCTCTTGGAATGCTTTCTAGCATGTTACTCAAGCCTCACATATCATCAGGAGAGTTATTTCTTAAGTCGTTGGATGTCCCCTGTGTCTCCTTCAAAGACACGAAACAACCTTCTCTGATTTGTACAGAGATGGAAGATTAAGTCAGCCTTAAGTCTTTCTTAACTTTGAGTGTTTTATAGAAAACAATTTTAAGATCCCTTAGTCCTACCCCTTCAGATCCTGATTTTAACCAGTACAATGGCATACTACAGTCTTTTAACATTGTAGTGGTATTACCCTCTACCCCTCAAATCCCTGACACCACTTCTCCTATATTTGTTTGAAATACCAGTATACTCAAATTGCATATTATGGGATAAATAGGTTTATAGGCTAAATGTGAAACTATATATTGTTATGAAACAGTATGGAGATCTTATGGATACACAGCTCAGAGTAATGAGTGATAGAACTTTTCTTTTTGGCAAGGCATTCATTTCTGTGTACCTTATTTAAATATTAACCCTATGTTAATATTTGCATTTTTCTGTCAAGACACTTTTATTTTTTCACAAACTCTTGCAAATAGCACAGGAGGAAAGGAGGGAGGGTAGGAGGGAGGGAAAGAGTCACCTTTGAGGTTGCTGTTACTCTTGGTTGTTTTCCTCTCTGTGTTGTCAATCTCCTCATCCTTCAAGTTTAAGCTGAGATCTTCCCTTCATAACATCCTTTTTTTTATTTCACAGCTCCAGTTATTAACCTTTCTTTACCCATTTTTTTTAATATCACAGTCTGTGCCACATAAATATTTACACACACATACACACACACGGTTTATAGTTGTAAGTACACCAAACAGTTAATTCCTGTATTATTATTAATTGCTAGTGACCCAGCGGCCCCATCCACCTGCATGCGCCACGCCCACCTGCCCGCCTCCCCTCCTTGACACCCTAACCTCGCCACCCAGAGCTCCAGTGCGCCTGGCCCCGTCTCGGGCCTTCTCTGGCTGCTTCAAGCCCCCACCTCAGTCTCCCGCGTCACCTCAGGCTGGCCCCCCCTCCTCCAGGCACCTCCCCGCTTCCGCCCTGTCTCCAGAGGAACGCAGCAGCCCCGCCCCGCTGAACGGTGGTTACTGCGTGAGGGCGTGAAGACCATTAGCATATTAGCTCTTTATTATATAGGCTTGTATAATTTATTTATATTACAACTGTAAACCTACTTTTTCCCACCCCTGGGTTTGTAGGGTGACACACACACACACACACACACACACATATTCTTATTCAATTTGTTTCTTTGTTTTTCCAATAGACCTCAGACTATTCAAGGTGAAGTCAATGTCTTGTCTTAATCTTGCCCTATATCTGCTTCAGATTCTGCTAAGTCACCAAAGTGGTAGTCAGTGAATATTTGATTAACCCATTTGTTTGTTCCTTTTTCCCACTACCAGTTTTCTTTCCTTGAAGGCAAAAATTGTGTAGAGAAACATACACCTTAACTTTATGGGTAGAAGATAACCCTGAGGGAGAGACTAAATGCCTTTTGTTTCTATGACATCTTTTAAACTGATATATATGGTGCCTGTTCTTACAGTTCATCAGATGCTCATAGCTCCTTTCAACTACTAGTTCTGGTAGATAATTATGACCTAATACATCTATTGTATGGAATGCACCGACTTCTCTCCAATGCCTCTAGATTAGCAGAATTGGAGAAATATAACCCTCAACCATTTTATGTAGGGCTTTATTCTTTTGTGAAATCCTAGTTGAAAAAAAATGTTTTAACTTTCAGTTTCATAAAACTTTATTTCTCCACAGATATGTTTTTGTGAGCTTTCTCCTCTTAGAGCCGTGGTCGGCAAACTGCGGCTCTCCAGCCACATGCGGCTCTTTGGCCCCTTGAGTGTGGCTCGTCCACAAAATACCACGGCCTGGGCGAGTCTATTTTGAAGAAGTGGCGTTAGAAGAAGTTTAAGTTTAAAAAATTTGGCTCTCTAAAGAAATTTCAATCGTTGTACTGTTGATATTTGGCCCTGTTGACTAATGAGTTTGCCGACCACTGTCTTAGAGTATTATTCTTTGACCCGATTTGTTAGTGGTTAAGATGTATTGACTATGCAATATAGTCCAGATCTTGTCGTCCCTCTTTGTTTTCAAAGTTTTAAATGTTGTATCCATGTTTTATTGACAGCATTTTTTTCTACTTAATTATGTCTTTTGTTGACAGCTCAAACTGTCTCTGTTTACTCTTATTTGGAATGCAGCTGGCAACAGCAGTTGGTTTGTGAAACCAAAGCACATAATTAACTTCCCCAGTTAAGCTAGTGTGTTTCATTAGGAGAAAGGATTTTAATCGGGTATGCTGCTTTAGTCTGAGAAGTTACCCATTTCATCTTCATGGTGGTGTATTTTATATGAGAACTTCAGCAAATAATTTTTTTTTTAAAGTGTAACATTCTAATACTCAAGGAATACTAAAATATTCCAAAAAGTAATTTTGTTTTTGAGTTACTGGTTGGACCAAGAAAATTAGGTACCAGTATTCATTGTAAGTGTTAGAATGAACTTAGTGGGGCCAATAGAAACATTTTGGGATCATGTTGTTTTCACACCTATTTGTCTGAATAATCAAGCTTTGATATAGATTTTTGAAAGAATGTAAATACCCTTCTTCTCCTATTTTCAAGGTTTCTTTGTAGTTACTAGTTCTAAAGTAAAACAGATAGTCCCTGACCTAAAATGATTCAACTTATGATTTTTTGACTTTATGATGTGCAAAAGCAATTCACATTCAGTAGAAATTACTTTGAATTTTGATCCTTTCCTGGGCTGGCTGTATGTGGGGTAGTACTCTCTTGTGATAGTAGGCAGTGGCAGCGAGATCACTTTGCCCAACTGTAGGCGGATGTAAGCGTTCTAAAATGTGACGTTTGATAGGTTATGTGTACGAAATGCATTTTTGGCCTAGGATTTTTACAATTTAGGATGGGCTGATTAGGATGTAATGTAAAAATGGGGAGAATAAATTTCATACTGTGAGATTTCTTATCTTTTGGCTACTTAACCTCTGGTAAGTTGCCCCGTGTTTCCTCTGATATTGCCCCAAACTGTGATTATCCATTCTCTTCTAGGTATCAGCCAGTTCAACTTTATTATTTTTCCATTTCTAATGTCTTACCTGAATTCCCATAATTATTATATTTTATTTTTTTTAATTTTAACTAGTTTTCTTGCTTACCTGATTAGGCAAAATATAGATTTTCTTTCTTTTTTAATATCTAAAGTACATGGTATTTTTGCAAGCAGAATTATGGCTCTGGTAGTAGAGACACACTGCAAATATTAAAAGAAAACGTCTTAGTTGTTAATTTTTACACATATAAATGTTTCGGATTGAGAATAATTTTTTCTCTCTTTCAGATACAGTTGTTTTATTTATTATTCGTCCTTTGAGAATAAAAGGACGAATAATAAATAAATATTGTTTTGTGAATGATTTTTATAGAATCTTGCCACCGTTTTTCCGCCTCGAATTATGTTAACAAAATACAGTTTCTTAGAGGATATTGTGGAATTCTTTTACTAAAGTTTTACTTTTGACCTATTCTTCCAAATTGCACAGTTTTCTGTCTGGTATTTTAACTTTAAATCGAAAATTGCTAATGATGAAAGCTAAAATTTATTGAATGATTTCAGACTAACTACAGGGTGGGGCAAAAAGGTTTGCAGTTGTTAAGATGGAAAATAATACAACAATTAATAAATAATATTACAAGAATAAACTTTCGCTACTCACAAACTATAAACCTACTTTTGCCCCATCCTATATGTATTGAACAGTGTGTATGTATTGCAAAAACTCTTAATCAGTGTTATCTTTATAGCTGGGAAAGTCACCAGTTCTAGAGAAACGTGGCTTATGTGTGGCTCAGTACTGAGTTTAAGTAAATAAAAGTGAAAAGAATAAATACATTGAACCATGGTAGTTGTCCTGCTGTTGAAGAAGAAGTTACTTTTGATTTTTTACTGTACACTGACAGAATTAAAAAATATGTTTATAATATTTCTTTTACACTAGTTGAATGGGGTAGAGAGAGCTTCGAAATTGTGTGACCTAAAAAATAGTGCTCCAAAAAAATACAACAAATGAACCTAAAGAATACTTTGGAAAACAAGTAGAATTATTTTTAGAAAACAAATATTCTTAATGGAATCTAGTTAAGGAAATAAAAATAATTCATAGAACATTGTGAAAACAGTGTATGGAATTAGAGATATAAAATTGTGAATTTGTTTCAGGATTTTATTTTATAATAGTTTTAGAATAGAAGTAAGGAGGGGAAAGTTAAGTAAACCATTTGAGCTAGTAATAATGTATGTGGCACAGATTTTATCCTTTCACTTATAATACTTGGTTTATAAATGTTAAATTAATGTTTAAATGTAAACATTTGTCTTTATATCTCCTAACTTACTATTTCATCTTTATAATCAAATGAGTTTTTTTTTAATTTGAAGTTTTATGTTAAGATATTAATGATTACTGGTTCCAGTTACTAAAAACTTCCTGTAACCACAGCTGCTAAGGACCGCCTGTGTGCCTCAGTACCAGTTCTCTGCTGAAGATTGATGGGAATATACTGCTGCTTCCTAGTTAATTACTGTCTCCAGAGAGCAAAGGAAAGGCCTTGAATTCAGTGTTTGTATGGTTGTAGGGCCCTGTTCAGTCCAGCTCAGTTGCTGTTACATGATTGACTGAGAAGAGTAGAAAAGCTACTTTCTCAGTCTCTGACCGGAATGCATGATAAGGCGTGGTGTCAAAAAGGGCAAGATGGGGGTCACAGCAATTAGGGCGGAGGCAAAGTAGTTTCCTTGACTACCAAAGGAGGCATTGTGATTTATTATTTATTACTTCAAAACCTCATTCTGTGATCTCATTACGGATTTGGATTTCCATAATCTCCACCTCCACCCCATTTGAATATGCTGTTACTATTGTTAAGAAGTACACTGAAACAATCCAAACTGATGTTACTCTAAAACAGGGGCAAATTAGGCTTACCCTTAGTTCTGTGAAGTCTAGAGAGGTCATCTTAGGTCACAGTTAACTGAAATTAAATGGATCTTCTGTTGGGTGATGTTGCTAATCAACACTTCCTAAAAACTTAAATCTGACCCCAGTGGGGATCTTCAGAGAAGCATGGCTGCAATAAATGTTTACCTTTTTTGTTGAAAGCAATTTAAAGTAGTTTGTATTACAGTGTATCATTTTATGCATAAAATACATCTTTTGCAATTATTTGCGTAATTATATACTTTTTATGTTGCCCAAATTATAGTCTTGTAAATTTGATAGTAATCACATAATTCTTTACCAGAAAACAAAAGTTCAGCTTCTTAGAGTGAGTTAACCATCAGATAATTTTGTATTTCCTATGTTTTCTCTTCCTAAATATTTCTCAGATACTTATCAACTTTGCAGATGAAGCTCTAAGTTGACTACTTATTCTGCATTGTTAATAATCAAATGTGATAAGCTCTTTAACATGTTTTTTTTATTTAACACAAACTGACAAAAATGATTTTAAACCTTTATTGAATTTCTATTCAAAATGAATTATTTGCATGTACTGTTTTTTAATTAAAATAGCATCTGCTTAGCTCGTTTACATTCTTTCTGTTAGAATTTCTGCCTGAGGATTCTATATATAATTAATGTAAGAAAAACAAGACAGTGATCCCTTGGTAGTAAACTGGTAATGGATTAAAAGACCATAGCTCTGAAATTCCAGGAATGTGACACACTTTCTCAGAAAGATGCACTTAGTGTTGAGGTCTAGATAAATTGAAAAGTGCCCTCTAGTGTACTTAGTCAAAGCTAGACATTTTGAGTATATATATGTGTGTGTGTGTGTGTGTGTGTGTGTGTGTGTGTGTGTACATATATATTATTGCTATTTAAGAGGGATTACTATAAATAAATTTATAAGTAATGTTAAATATGATTTAAGGAGAATCATTACTTTGTCCAGAGTATAGCTTTGAGTATTCACCTAGGCCATGTGACTAGTGTCTTAGAATGTAATGTCTAACATTAGCTAAGCTAGTCTAGGGAATTTCTTTCTTTTAGGATTTGGACTGGATTAGTGCTTTTCACATTGTA
The DNA here is from genome assembly GCF_027574615.1 of Eptesicus fuscus. Taxonomy (NCBI): domain Eukaryota; kingdom Metazoa; phylum Chordata; class Mammalia; order Chiroptera; family Vespertilionidae; genus Eptesicus; species Eptesicus fuscus. The sequence continues at coordinate 59,792,761 of NC_072481.1, forward strand.
GATTGCCACCCATTATCAGTTTGTGAAGACAGTATTTAGTGGGTATGCACAGCACTTAAATGAAAGAGAATAGCAAATAGAGTCCATCCTATATAATAAAAGGCTAATATGCAAACCAACCGAATGACCAGTCACTATGACACACACTGACCACCAGGGGGCAAACGCTCAATGCAGGAGCTGCCCCCTGGTGATCAGTGTGCTCCCACAGGGGGAGCGCCCCTCAGCCAGAAGCCAGGCTCACAAGTGGCGAACGCAGCGGCAGTGGTGGGAGCCTCTCTCTCCTCCGCAGCGCTAAGGATGTCCGACCTGACGGCTTAGGCCCGCTCCCCGTGGTTGTTCAGCCCAAGTCCAGACAGACTCAAGGTATGGAGACAAGGAGACAGTGAGCTATGGGAGAATTTTAGAAGGGCTATTCACAAAATGATGAGAGTGGAGGCTGTTACAGTGAGTCAGAAACTCTTCTTTTGACAAACAGTAAATTAGTTTGACAATCTTTATATAGCACACTGTCATTGAGTTTCCCAGCCCATGGAGTTTTACTTTCGTGATTTGAAAATACTGGATCAGCTTTTGATACTTTTGCAAAACACTCAAGTAAAAATAAATGAAATATTGAGTGTCTGAATCCAGGCTAGCCTTGTTGATTAAACAAGAACTATAGTGAGAAAAGGTATTTTCAGAGAATACTTTGAAAACTATACATTTCCTATAATGTAGTACATTGTTAAAATGGAAGTTTTTAGAATGAAATAATAGCAGTAGTTTAAAAAAATGACCTTGATGAGGCCTTTCTGTCCTTTCACTTCTGGTCCAATCCTTACCTGTTTCAGCTTGTGTATTCTCGATATTGGCGATTTTAAAATGTTGCCTTTCCTGAGGAGCCTTCCTTGATATCTTTCCTGTCAAGATAGTTTTCTGTCTTTTGTGAGGGTATTCACCTTCCTCTCATTGTATGATGTGCTCCCGCTTCATATTTTTAAGACTGAGCTGCTTAAAAGTTGAACCTGCGCAGTTCATTTCAGTGTACTGTGTTTTGCTTAGCACAGGGTGACCATTCAATAAATCTTTCAATGAAGACCAAATGAACTAAACAATGGAAATATACAATAAAAGCAAGGTAATGAATAGGAAATGGAGTTCAAAAGGTTACAAATGGAATTACCTCGAGGAATTAAAATTGGATTTAATAACATTTGAACATAACGATGTTACTGTTGGCATGTTACCATGTATTTATTAAGTACCCACCTTTTTAGGTACTGTGATTTTAATTGTGAACAGAATATAAACTATTTGTATCCTCAGGCAGACTCTCTTTCATCTTTAGTCAAAAAGCACGTGAGTTCATATTATAGCATGATGGGCACTGGGAAGATATCATGAAAATATTCCTAATTGTACCTGAGAAAATAGTGGAGTTACTTATTGTTTCTTTAAGATTTTCTTTATATATATATATATATATATATATATTATTTATTGCATAGAGGAAGGGAGAGAGAGATAGGAGCGTCAATGATGAGAGAGAATCATTGATAGGCTGCCTCTTGCATGCCCCACACTTGGGATCCAGCCCACAACCAGGGCATATGGCCTGACTGGGAATCGAACCATGACCTCCTGGTTCATAGGATGCCGCTCAACCACTGAGCCACGCCAGCTGGCCTGGAGTTGCTTATTAAAGGTAGTTACATGATTTTTGTTACTGAACTTTTTAGATTTTTGCAGACTATACCACATATATAACACATTGAGTCTGAAAAGTGAATGGTAAGGATACTTAGAAATAGTGAGTACCTCTGATTATTTTGGTTAAGGTGAACTGTTAATGAAATAAGAAACCAGGCCATAGGCACCTTAGCAAGATGACAACCCTTATATTAAAATATATACAGGTGTTTTTCATCTTTTCCATCTTCAGAGAGCATACCTCAACGGGTCCCTCTTAAAGCTTTATATGGCTTAGGAGAACTTTATCTGTGGTTACCTATGTAGAATGATCTGTGTTTTCTTTGTGTGTGTGTGTGTGTGTGTGTGTGTGTTTAATATCCACAGAGGACGTACCCATATAGACTTTCAATATATACTTATCACAAAATAATGTGTAGACAAGCATTTTCCTCAGAATAATGAAATTGAATTTTTGTATTATGATTAACCCTTTGCACTCGCTTGCTTTTTTCTCGATTCCTTTATTCTAATGCTAACTGTGTCGAGTCACACTCGACATCCGAGTGCAAAAGGTTAATTTATTTAACAAACTGACTTCATACTAGACAGTGAAAGCAGAGGTTACCAAGGCAATAGACCAACATATAGAATCTTTTAGTCCTATTTCCTTTGAAACCTGCAAAGGTGTTGTAGTCTTTGATCATTTGGGTAATAAAAAATGCTGACATCAGAATGCTGAAAAAAAATTGTAATGTTCTATGTAATGAAGTGTTCATCATTAAAATGTTTGTCACTAACTTTTGGGTGACTGGCATTTTGCCTATCAGGATTTCAAATAAAATTTTCACTTTTATAATACACAAATCTGTAACTAGATGAGGGAATTATATGTTCAAAAATATAGTTTGCAAATTAAGTTTAATGCAACCTATTGAAAATCTATGAAAACCTTTAAATGTGCATTTGATGGATTTAATTTAAATACCTAGGAGAGATTTCTTAGGATTGCAGCGATACCCATGGTGAAAATAGGCTAAAAGGGTGCTGAAGCGAAGTGGCCTGGAAACTCAAAAAATTAACCGCTGATAGGACTTGACAAGGTACTAGGTATAGTGAGAGGAGCTATTAAAGCTGGTCTTCTGATTCCTTTTTTAGTAATGTGACCTTGGATAAATCTCGGTAGCCTCCGTTTTCTGAGCTGCAACATTAACATCAAATTAAGTGCTTACTACAACCAAGCTCTGATCTAGATACTTGGAATAAAAACAAGAGGAAGTATTTATTCCTGCTTTCAAGGAATTTGGGGTTTTAGAAGGAGAAACATAGAAGTAGATAAGTTTGCAGCCACGTGGTGAGCGCAGAGAGAATGTCCATGGTGCATTGACATAATTAGAACTCAGTTTGGAGGGGAAGCTTAAGAGAGCTTACGTATGTGGTCAGAGAAGATGCCTCAGAGAAGTTTCTCCTGTCTGAGTCTTAAAAAGGGTTACCCAAGCAGCCAGGATATTCTGTGGATTCAGTCAGGATAGATCTTTAAGAGGAGGGAGCTCTGTGTGTAGAATATTCTAAGTTTTTGCAAGTCACTGTCCTAACTTCCACTGTATTGTGTGAACGTACCTACGTGTACCCACACACCACACACACACATGCGCGCGCGCACTTGGCAAATGAACTTTGTGTCCTCAAAATATTAGGGAGCAGAGATAAGAACAATATGGACTAGCTAATTTCTAATGGCCTATAATTGTGATTGCGTAATCTGAAAATTATCTACATATGAGTTATTCCATTATATCTGGCTGATAATTTACCAATTAGGTTCTTTCCTCAGAACACTGGAGATGGATCGAGAACTTATGCCCAGGTGTCAAATTGCACCACTTTTAAGAAAAGTATGCTGGCAAAAGTGAGCCCTACAGTTGCCAAACACTGTTTTTGAAGACTTTACAGTGTAGTAGTTTATTTAATCCTTACAGAATTCTATGAGACATAGGAGTTATTATTTTTCCGATTTTACAGATAGGGAAACTAAAGTTCAGAGTTTTGCCTCTGAACAACGTCTTTCACTCTGCTAGGAAACAGGGGCACCTGGATTCAAATGTAGATGGTCTGCGCTGATCAGTGTATTTCCAAAATAGCATATGGTTCAGAAGATCCTAGGAATATCCGTCTGGTCCCGCAGACCAGGACTTTCAAGTTATATGTGTAGCCAAGAATTAGGTTTTAAAGCACACAGGAAGTGCGCAAGCAAATTAGCCAAACTCTGGGATATAATTGGATATTTTTCTACAAGTTAATGTGGTTGACAAGCTTGCCAGAATACTGTTGCAGAGCTGAGCAGAGCAGAAACTGCAAATCAGATATATGTCCGAAGACTCTTAGTGTTCTTATAAGAAGCACTTGCTTGTTTTTGAGAATTTTATCAAGCCTTCTGTGTTTCCTTTTGCCTTGAATAGTAAGTTGTTGTTGTTTTAAAACTGCGTCTCACTGAAAAGCAGGATTAGTTCTTTATTTCCACATTCTTGGGGCATCCGTAGGAATATGGATATGCTGGCTCTGATCTTTGCCTTTTCATTAAGGCTCAGTGTATAAGAGTGGTGTGTGTGGGGCACTACGATAGCTCACAGTAACCCCTCCTTTAATGCTTTTCTTTGAAAACCTAACATTTGTTATTGTGATTTTGGGAGTCTTAGCCACACAACTTGTGTAAGTGCAAACATTATCATTTCATCTTTGAATCAAGCCTGCCTTTTAAGTTAGTCTCCTGATAGTTTTATACTGTATCTTCTGCTATGGAAGACTTTAAGAGGAGGGAGTTCATGACCCCTAAATGAGGGTGGCAGGGGGCGTTGAGCATACTGGAGGGAATTCCAGGTGGGGAGAATGGTATGAAGAAAGTTACAGAGGCAGGAAGAAACATACTAGATTTTAGGCTATGAGTAAATTATTAAGACTCCATTCCATAGTGTGAACAGATTAACTTGGTACATTTTAATGAATTATAGGGAATAAATAAATGGAATTTTATACGTAGCACCTTGGTGTCACAGGTACCATTTGCTTCTTTCTTTTATATGACTAGTTAATTCCATAAAAATAGATCATTCATCCACCTTTCAGCATGTAAGGGCTAACACAGAAGCAGCAGCAAAGTGGCAACCGTGGGATGTACTGGGAAGATAACTGGATTGAGTTGGAGCTGGTGGGGGGCGGGATTTGGAACAAAGAGCATGAAAGTAATTACTAGTATGTGTTGGGAAATAGGAAAAAATGCATGCAGACTATAGGAGACAGATCCTTGTTTGAGCAAAATACCTCTTTATTGAATAAGTGTGTTTGCACACAGATTATCCAGGGAAAAATGTATCCTAGACGCAATAAAGGAATGAATTGTGGTGCAGGGAATAGGGAATGTGCAGTCTTTGGAAAAGCCACCAGTATCTCCATATCAGTGTTCAGAGTCCAGTTGCTAAGAACCAAAAAAGGTAAAGAAAACACTTCAGCTCTCAGGGTGAAAGATGGTATATTTCAGATTGTTCCCATAAAGGGAGACAAGATTTCTGTTATCCTCTAGGTTGAATGCCTTTTTCTTCACTCACTCATTTTAACCCAAGTTCTGCTTCTTGGTACCTCAGGAACGGTGGCCCAGTGGTTTGATGAGCTGCTCACTGCTATGCCAAAAAGGCTTTCCACTTCCTGGCATTCTTTCTTTCTTTTCCTTCTATGCAAACATACACCAGATTATTATGATCTCTGAAAGCATACTAATCTGGCCACTCAGTGTATATCCTATATAATAAAAGGCTAATATGCAAATTGTCCCCTCGACCAGGAGTTCGACCAGCAGGCAGGCCGGCCAACCGCCCATGTCCCTTCCCCCTGGCTAGGCTGGCCGGACCCCACCCATGCACGAATTCATGCACCGGGCCTCTAAAATACACACACACACACACACACACACACACACACACAGAGTGGCCAGATTATTATGCATTCAGAGATCATAATAATCTGGCCACTCAGTGTATATTGAAGTAGATTTATAATTACTTTGTATCATTTTCTGGGAACACATTTCCAAATCACTAAATAGTAGTTATTATAGTATTGTTTATAATACTTATTATTGCATTTATAATATAACTAGAGGTCCGGTGCACGAAATTCATGCACATTAAAAGGGAATTAATTAGAGGAAATATTTTAATATTGCTATATGCCCTTTCTCTATAATAGAAGTGTCAGAGATGAAAGAAAATTAGTAAAATGTATATGAAAATCTCCCTCCTGTCAGAGTCTGGGGTGCACCGCAGGACCTAGAGTCAAGTCCCCGCCCACCACTTGCACATGCTTCAAAGCGCAGGAGACCCAGACCCGGCTGGCCCCACCCCTGTCAAGACCCTCTGGGCGGGGAGCGCAGCCTCAGGTCCCCCAGCCCAGCGCCGGGTGGGGGGCGCAGCCTCAGATCCCCCACCTAGGCGCCAGGTGCAGGGCACAGTCTCAGGTCCCCTGTCAAGCCCCGCCTGGCTGGGGCGCAGCTTGAGGTTCCCCATCAAGCCCTATGGGGCGGGGGGCATGGCCTGAGGTCCCTCGCCCTGGCCAGGCGCCATGCACCCTCAGTCCCTGCTATTCGGTCGTGACATTACAGCATCCCAGCTAATTTGTATATTCCTTTATTATATATGTAGATATTGTTTGTTAGGGTTGTGTCATATTCTGTATTACCAATTTATTTAAAATTTTTTCAATTACAGTTTATATTCATTATTACTTTGTTAGTTTCAGGTGTACTGCATGGTGTTTAGATAATTTTTACAAAGTGTTCCCCCTGCTGTTTCCAGTACTCACCTGGCACCATGCATAGTAATTACACTATTTTTGACTATATTTCCTATGCTGTACTTTATATCCTTTACAATTTTGTAACTACCAATCTGAACTACTTAATCCTCTCACCTTTTTCATCTAGTCCCCCAGGCCCCCTCTCCTATGCCAGCCATCATTCTGTTCTTGATGTCTATGAGTTTGGTTCTGTTTGTGTATTTATTTTGTTTTTTAGATTCCCCATTTAAGTGAAATCATATGGTATTTGTCTATTAAACCATTTTCCATTTTCCTTTACTTTGCTCATATTTTTTACTATTATGCATGTAATTTTATCCAAATCTTTGTTAAATTTTGAGATTCTTTAAAAAATATATTCTTATAAAATGAATTTGTTAAGAGTCTTTTCAGAAAGATTGTATTAGTTTGTAGACTTAGAAATGTATGAGGCAGTTTCACATTACACAAACAAACAAATCTTTGGTAATTTGAAAGAAGAAAATTTCACCTCATTATAATTTTTGGCTTTCTTTTGTCCTTGCCAATGAAATAGAATATTGTATATGTTTATTTCCTCTTTCTGTTCCTTTTGTTTACCTACTCTGAAATTGCTATCATGATTGTTACCCAATTCTCATATAAAGTATTTAACCTTTGTATTATTTGTTTAGACAATTTGTCTTTGGAGATGTAATTTTCTAAAACATTTCTGTTGTTATTATAAATCAGATTCTGCCTAAAGTTACTCTTAATTTTCTTATAAGAAGCACTTGCTTGTTTTTGAGAATTTTATCAAGCCTTCTGTATTTCTTTTTGCCTTGAATAATAAGTTATTGGTTTTTTTAATCTGGTAACATTCAGCTTTATAAGGGAGAAATTAAAAGTATTTGAGGCTGTACATGAAATCATCTGAGTACAGTAAAAAGTTTATTGCACAATTATTGAATCGTAGTTTCTTGTATTTCAGGTAAATTTTTCTCTGCTTTTAAACATGTTTAATGAAGATCCTTTTGCTGGTGTTCTAAATGTAAATCTTGACTCAGGTTTTAATTGAAAGTACCAGAGAAGGGTCATTAGAGCAGTCAGTGTACTAGGGCATAAGGACACTGGCTCAAACAGGGTTCCTATGAGCCATTTTCCTTGCAGCTCCTTATACAGTAAACCCTGGAACTAGGGGGTTAGGCGTGTGGACGTGGTGCATTCAGCATATGTGTATGACTTTTGATTCCCCCAAAATATAACTACGAATAGCCTACTGTTGACTGGGAAGCTTTCCCACTAACATAAACAGTCAATTAAATATTTTGTGTTTGTATATTATATACTGTATTCTTACAACATAAAGTAAGCTAGAGAAAAGAAAATGTTGAAGTCATAGGGAAGAGAAAGCACATTTTATAGCATTTATTGAAAAAAAAATCTGCGTTTTTTTTTCAATAAATGTGGACCTGTGCACATTCAATAAAAGTGAACTCTTGCGTTGAAACCCATGGTATTCCAGGGTCAAGTGTCATTTGTTGGAACGTCTGACACCAGCAGTTGGAAGTGCTCTCTTCCCTCTGCCCTGCTGCTTTCTGCAGGAGCAACTGGGAAGGGCGGTAGCGGGTTGTCCATGTAGGGGCAGGGCTTCTACACTCGGATTTGCCGCCATGCTGTTTCTTAGTTCCCTTGATGTTCAGCTTGGAAGTTAAATACAAGAAAGGATATCATTTCAACTCTGTAGAAAAGTACTAGTATTTCTTTTTTAAGGCAACATTTTATAACTTTACATTGTCAAATTTAAATTATCTTTCTATTCCTCTCTCCCTCTTTTTCTGAATGGTCTGGTGACAGATTTGGAAATAGTTCAGTGTGTTATTTAGAACCTCATCTTTTCATTAAAAATTGAACAAACTTCAGCCTGGCCGGGTGGCTCAGTTGGTTGGAATGTCGTCCCTATACACTAAAAGGTTGCGGTTTTGATTCCTGGTTGGGATGCTTACAGGAGGCAATGATTTGATGTTCTCTCTCACATCGATCTTTATCTCTCTCTCTCTCAAATAAATTAAAAAACAAACAAAACATATCCTTGAGTGAGGATTAAAAGTTTTTTTGAATAAACCTTAACCCCAGAACACAAAAATACCGTAATAACACCAAAACCACCCATGAAATCAAAGTCATTACATTATCATTTAAGAAATTATGTGATAACCTTCATATCACTTTGGGAAGTAGTTTCGGTTTTAACACAGTTAGAAGAGTACTTTATAAGTCATCACTTTGCTTCAGGGAGGACCTTTCCTACCGAGTGGGTTTTCTGTAGTTTGTAGAAGTGGTGGAGTTGCCTCCAACTTGAGGATTTTTAGTTTCCATGACTTATTCCAGAGTCTAATGGAGGAATTAGAATGGGCAAAAGACAAAAATACAAATGGATAAATGAGGGAGCAATACATGTCTAGGTGGTGTTGCCAGTAAAAAAATAAATAAATAATAATAGCATTGTGAAAAGGTTACATTAAATGATTAATATGGAAGTAGAAATAAACTGTTGTACCTGAGGAAATGATGCACACTATTTTGCAAGGACTTGGTATTTCTTTCCACTGTCATAATTTAGGCTCTTCACATAATACTGGCAGGTTAAAAGGATTATATGTTAATGAATAAAAAAGATGTTTTAGGGTTTGATTGATAAAGATAAAGGAGTAAGTCAGAGATGGCGAATGCCAGCACTGGTAATGGACTCTGGCCTGAGTTAGTGTTTCAGTAGAGCTTGGAGGCACAGCCCCAGTCCCATAGAGGTCCCCCATAATCAAAAGTCCTGGTGCTTACTGGATCCTAGGCAGCATGAGCAGTAGCATCCATGACAGGGTTTAGTTCAGAGTAATTAAGTAACAGCACCAGAAAGTTGAAGTATTTACATTACAGCTTAACAAGAAGACTTTTATAGGAATGTATGATTTTACAGAAATGTACACAAAGCAGAGAGAATGGAGACCATGTTAGACAAGCACAATGTTTCCAGTCAAAGTGCTTGAAGTCCCTCACAAGTCTAAGCTTATAGCAGCATGCACTATGTTTTTGTGTGTTTTTTTGTTTTTTTTTTTGCCAGATTAGCATATTTTCTTGCAAAAATTCTCACAAGTGATGCAAAATCCAGTGATAGAATTCCAATTCTGGTCTCACAAATTCCCATGTGGTAGCAGTGAATCTGTTTATTAGGAGTTATCCCCTGAATGTGAGTGATTTCAGTCCTAACTCACTGCACCTGTTGCTGGGAGGTATGTATTCCAGTCACCAGCCTAAAAGCACAGAGAGTTATGGCTTGACATTGTATAGCTTGGAGGAGGGGGGCGGTGGGGAGATTGTCTTTTCAAAATCATTTGTTTAGAGTGGAGAAAATGGAGCGAGACAGTTCATTGTACTCTGAGCACCCCTATTTGGCAGCATTCACATCTGTACAGCACAAAGCTGCCGTATTGATTCTTTGGCTTTCAGGGCCTCCCACAAGTTTTTTCTTCGATTGTCAAGAGTTGCAAGATGGATTGGATTACACTTTACTTGTTGGGATGCTTATTGTTTTTTTCTCTTTGTTGAATTAGAAATTGGTTGAAAATACAGCTTTGAATAAATGTCATAGTAATAGTGTGATTAAAAGGCTTTAGTTTGTTGATGGAGGAATTGCATTGAATACTTGACCATCAGACACACTGCTTCCTTTCTGCCCTTCTTCCTCTACAACTAGCAGCACACAGCACACACACCCTGACTCTGCCTCCTACACAGGGGTCCCCAAACCTGCTGCTAAAGGTCATTGTCATTCGGAGAGGCATTACCATAGCATTTCAGACCATGAACCTGGGAACTGAATGACCAGGTTTCAAACCTTGATTTCATTCTTACTGGGTGTATGATCATGGGCAATGCAATTTTTTCTTTGCCTCACTTTCTTCCTCTTTAAAATGGTGATAATAACGATACGTATCTCATACAGCTGTTTTGAGGATTTATTGTCAGTGACTTCTGGTGATTATGGATTGATGAGAGTGGCAAATCCTCTCCCTCCCAAACAAGTATATACTACTGGACAAAATTGTCAACAACCACCATTGGAGGGCCCTGGAAATTAACCAAAGCCATATAAGAACTTGGGAAGCATTTAATGATGAAAAGTTGATAGAATTTTTGGTGTGAACAATGGAAGTTTAACGCCTTCCAGCTTGGGGCGGCTCCTTTCCCCCAACTCCTTAGCTGTGTATGTCATTTTAGTCCTTTCATTAGGGTAAGGCTGACGGTGAAATGCAATGACTCTGCTGCCAGGGAAAGTTGCCTTGATGTGGAGCAGAGATGGAAACCTATGCCCAGCAGCGTTGTGAGTAAAAGCAGTCAGCACTGTGGAAAACAGATGGGGAAGACCCGTAGTCCTGCCTGAGATTGTGGTCCCAGGTGGGGAGACTGGAGGGCCAGTCTGAAACTGGGAAATTTTGGGAATGAAAGAGCCAAAGTTCTCTCTCTGCTTTTTTGGTGAACGGGAAACTACACAAGTGTCGAGGAGAAAAATTACCCAGACTGACTAGAAAATGTCCTGGATTCTGAACACTCTTCCTAACCCACACTCAGGTCAGTCAGCAGAGGTTAGACACCTTGTTATATAGGTTCATGGTTTTTGTGAAAAGTCTCTGCTCCGACATTGGCTGGTCACTAAGCGTGGCAGAGGCAGGGGTGATCCCTAGGAAGCCAGATGAGAAAATAAAAATAAGAACTAAAATAACAACAGCAGTAACAACAATAAGGAGAGATTTCAGAGCTGTACGCTATGGGGGAGACCAGTCTGCAGATTTAAATCCAGTCAGGATACTAAGAAGAAAATGTCACAGCAGCAGCGATTCTCAGGGAAAGGAGATCTGAACCAAGTGTTGCTAACAGTATTTTATTTCAAATGTCTAGTTTTCAACAGCAAAACATTAGACGACATGCAGAGAAACAGGGAAGTTGACCCATCCATACTCAGGAGAAAAAGCATTCAATGAAAACATCCTCTGATGTGGGCCCAGAGGTTAGATTTAGCAGGTAAACATTTCAGAGTGGCTGTTAAGAATATGTTCAAAGATTAAAATAAAACTATATTAGAGGATTCAGGGGAAATATGACAATGACTTAAAAATATGTAATCTCAATGGAGATATAAAACTATTTTATAAAGCTCTTGGAGAAATTCTTGGCACATCTTAGTTATTTTATATCAGTGTGCTGCAAATAAATTCACATTTTTCCTCCCCAAATACAGATATCTTAGCTTCATCTGAATCCAGAGATTCAGACTGAATAGGTCTAGATTAGGGCTTGAACATCTGTCTTCTTGAAAACACTCTACCAGATGACTCTGATGAAAAGTGATGTTTGGGAATCAACCATATAGCCTTGGCAAGTTATTTTAATTTTTTTTCTTAAAAATACCCAATTTAAACAGTTAAATTACTTCATGTACAAAGGAAGAAAGTGGGATTAAGAAATAGTGGCCCTACTTGTGATAATTTATTCTGTGTGACTCAGAATAGTTAAGTCATTAGTCTATACAAAAAAAGTGTGTGTGTCGGGGGTGGGGGGTGGGAGGATAAATAAATGTCTAGGAATAAGGTTTGTCTGCCTTTCCCTAAAGATTTACTTAGTTAAAATGCTGACTTTTTAAAATTAATAATGATTGCAATACTTTTATTTCAATTATACTGTGCTCCAAAATTTTATATGAGGTCACTTGTTTGAATTTCCACACAGATTTTGCTGCAGAAATAAGTGACCTCTCTGAGGCCCTAAAAATATTTCAATTAGCCTGGTCAGCGTGGCTCAGTGGTTGAGCATAGACCTGTGAACCAGGAGGTCAAAGTTTGATTACTGGTTAGGATACAGGCCTGGGTTTCGAGTTTGATTCCTGGGAGGGGGGACGGGCGGGAGGAGGAGAGCAATGTTTCTCATCATTGATATTTCTAGCTCTCTCTCCCTCTCCCTTCCTCTCTATAATCAATAAAAATACATTAAAATATTTCAATTAAAACAAATATAAAAATACTAGTTAAAGCTGGATTATTGGTAAAGGCAGTACAGTCCAGTGTCTGAAAATGGAAGAAAGCAATAGTGTACATAAAGTTGACTTATGAATTTGGGGAAGTTTATAAATAAACTCTTGGAAAGAGTTTGTCTTCGTTTTCCCAGCTCTGTTTCTGTATTTCTTCTTCATTGATAGTGCACCTCTCCACATATTTTTAGTAATCTCATAAGACCATAAGCCTTCCTAGTGAAAACCTACCAAAGTTGGGGTTTGCCACAATCCCCTAAAGATTTCTGTGCTCCAGATTGTGTCCTTTTCTCTTCATTTCAGTTATACCTTTAGTTTTTCTCAGTAGAACTGAGAGATCAGCCAAGTTTGAGAACTGCAGTTTTCTAAATCATATTAATGTGTAACCCAGTAACCGTTTTGAAGGATTATTTGCATCTTAGAAAGAGGATGCCCGTTTATCCAGGTGACATTCTGTTTCCCTGAATCAGTGAGATGCATTCTGTGGTAAAAGTTAAAGTGAACAAGGTATGGGCTTAGGATCAACCTGGACAAAACTCAGCTCTTCACCTTGGCAGTTTATATCTTGGAACAGTTTACTTCTGAAGGTTGGCGTTTCTCAATAAAAAGGGATATAAGGAATAATTCATGGGATGCAGAGTAATTAAAGGATAGAGATAAGAAAAAAAATGCCAAAATTATTTGCTAGTATTTTGTAACAAGAACAGTATAGGTGGCAATAGGTTGGACAACTGAAATAAAACATTGAGGCAATGTAGAAGTTTTTGCTGTGGTATCTGACCTATAGGTAGCAAACCAGCATAGTGAAGACCTGATTCTCCCCCACACAGTTCTTCTTGGCTGTTCTTGGCTTTTTCTGCCTTTACCCTTTCTCCTATGCTCTGTTACTACTTTGGGATCCCTGGTTAAAAAATGGTTAAACTTCAAATTCTAACCTTTTATTTCATTTGGGAATCTCCTTTATAGCATTCATGAACAGTGGTTAGCTATACTCTGCCTCATGCAATATACATAAATTCATACAGGATTTCTCAGTAAGCACTTCATATACGGTATATGATCTCATTTTAGAGTCATACAGATATGAAAAGTGACATTACAGATGTTTTTAAATCTCTTCTGTAGATTGACAGAACTGAATCTTAAAGAACTTTTGCCCTTTCTGGGAGTTTCAACTTTCTGGCTCCTTTGAAGGCCCATCTACTGATTATTGCCAGTTTTAAATGTGTATTAATTGAAGTAATTTATTGTGCCTTAGTATGTTGCTGTCATAGTGTCGTAGTTATTTTAGGGAAACTGCTAAGACGAAATATTTTTAAGATACTTCTACTAACAGGAATTTATATGTCTACATTAAAGGAAAATATAAGGCAAATGTATAGCCCAGTTTTTATTCAGTTGCATAAATGAAACCTGTTTCTTGAATAGTTGTTACATTCTATATTTGTAAAACTTGTCAATATTTATAAATCCATTGATTAAATTTGTTGTTTTTCTTTAAATTAGCTCAAAAAGAACCACTTGTTTTCTGATTATGACTAGATTATACAGAGAATATTATGTTTAGAGTATTTTTAAATTGTCTTATAAAAGTGAATAGTTCAGCTAAAGCTACATATATAATAAGAAATTCTTGACTCATATTAAAGAGCGAAGGATTTAAATTAGTATATGAATGGTTAACTTAAAAAACATAGTTTGAATATTATTTGAAAAAGCCTTTAAATAGCATATTTCATAAATAAGTTAATTTAACTTAAATTTATTTTTTTCCAGGTTTCAGCAGAGCAGCTTTACCATTTGGGTTAGTTCGGCGAGAATTGTCCTGTGAAGGTTATTCTATAGATCTGCGTTGTCCGGGCAGTGATGTCATCATGATTGAGAGTGCTAACTATGGTCGGACAGATGACAAGATTTGTGATGCTGACCCATTTCAGATGGAGAATACAGACTGCTACCTCCCAGATGCCTTCAAAATTATGACTCAGAGGTAAATATTCATATGTTACTATCCCATTGTAGCTACGACATCTAAATTGGTAAAATTATTATTCCAGAATCGATGGGAACAGTCTATAGTTCAGTCTACTTATTAAATTGAATTAGGATTTTACCTACTAATGTTGATTGCTACTATATGTTTTTAAGTGTTTATTGTTCTGATATAGATTGGCATATCACAAGGAATATGTAACACATATACAGTATTTTGATTTTTAAGAAATATAAAGGTTACAAATATGTAATTTCAAATGTAATGTTTTTTAGGGCTTCAGATTCTGAAATATTTTCTTATATCAAGAATGTTTAAATGTCTGGGTCTGGCAATATTTGCACCTTAATTTTTAAAATTAATACACGTTATTTTATACAGCAAAAATAGCAGAAAATATAGAGTTAATATACCCCCATGCCCAAATGTGCACAACCTCTCCAACTATCTAAATTTCACACCACAGTAATACATTTGTTAAAAATAGATGAACCCACATTGACACATCATTATTACCCCAAATCCTTAGTTTACATTAGGGTTCACTCTTGGTTTTGTACATTTTATTGGTTTTGACAAATTTATGACATGTGTCCACCATTTTAATACATTAGTAGTCCCCTTATCCCAGGGGATACCTTCCATGACCCCCCAGTGGATGCCTGAAACCTGGATAGTACTGATAGTACTGAACCTTACATATACTATGATTTTCCTTTATAAGTATACTAGAGGCCCAGTGCACAAAATTTGTGCATGGTGCAGTCCCTAGGCCTGGCCAGTGATCGAAGCGTGAGCATCTGGCATGGAAGGGCAGGTCCCAGCTGACCTCTGGGCCCTGGGCAGCACCTGGGCCACAGGCCACCACACCCCACCTCTGCCTGAGTTATTGGGCCCCCGCCCGGCTCCCTCAGTGCCTGGGAGCTGGGCTGCAGCCCTGCCCTTCCCCCCCCCCCCCCCCCACACACACACACACTGCTGCTGGTCGCCATCTGCAGGGCGATTGGGCCCTGTGCTTGCACCTGCCTTGGCCTGGCACTGCCTGCTCACCTGCTCCAACATCCCACCGAGATCCCACTTTCATTGGGGCCCATCGGCCTCCACTGCCAGTGCAATGTCACCAAGCCTGCGATGTTCCACGCTGCCCCCTGGTGGTCAGTACACGTCACAGCGAGAAGTCAAACTCCCAGTCGAGGGGATAATTAGGCTTTTATTATATAGGATCTTTTCACTGCAAGAAAGCACTTATGGCCTCTCTTTGGCATATCTTAATTGCCAGCATCACCATTCTTGCACTTTGGGGCCTTTATTTTAAAGGGTTACTTGAACATAAGCCCTGAGATACCAGAACAGTTAATCTGATAACTGAGATGCTAATAAGTAGGGTAGTATATGCAGCGTGCATACGCTGGACAAAAGGATGCTTCATGTCCCCAAAGGCACTCAGAATGGAGCACAGTTTAAAACTTATCAATTGTTTATTTCTGAAGTTTTTCCATTTAATATTTTTGGACCATATTTGATTGCAGGTCACTGAAATTGTAGAAAGTGAATGTGTGTGTATGTGTGTGTGTGTGTGTGTGGGGGGGGTGTTTGCTACTATATCTTATAGAATAGTTCCACTGCCCTAAAAATCCTCTGTGCTCCACCTGTTTATTCCTTCCTCTTTACTAATCCCATGACAACCATTGATCTTTGTATTGTCTCATAATTTTGCCTTTTCTGGAATATCATACAGTTGGGATCATACAGTGTATAGCCTTTTCAGATTGGATTCTTAATAATATGCATTTAAGTTTCCTCCATGTCTTTTCATGGCCTAATAGCTCATTATTATAGCATTAAATAATATAGCATTAAGTAATAGTCTGAATATACACAACACCCATATATAGACACACCTACACACATTTATTTGGGTGACAAACCATTGGTTAATTTTTTGTTTTAAAAATGATTTGTTGGAAAGTGGTTAAAACTTTATTAAATTATATTTCTTAAATGGACATTTGACTTCCTACATAGAGAATACAGAGAACTGGTAACCTTGGGTGTCTCCTTTCTTCTCCCTTAGCACAGAGCACCTACCTTTTGGCATCTATTTTTTCCTAAATTTTGGTACTATTGGCATTTTAATTAGGATTTTCTCCTATGTATTAAAATCATGGTTAGTTATTGATTGAATTAGTGCAGTTAGTATCCATCAATCACAGGTATTTGGAACATAGAGACTCTGAAGAAAAACTTAACTACCACAGACTTTATTATACATTATTGCTTTTTATTTTGTTTACTAGGAAAACCCTTCATCTTTCTTTTCAAAGCCTTTACCCTCTTCTCCTGCTTTTTCCCCCTCTGGACACAATATTCTGTCTAGTTTAATAATTAACCATTTATTCATTCTTTACCTGTTGATCTAATAGTTCAATGGAAGTGTTATGATCTGAGTATTAGAAGCAGGTCAGAGAGGAATGGGAAGTGAAAAATTACTCAGTATAATTACCTGTTTTTACTAAATCAGTGGGAGTTAGTAGAAAGAAAGAACCTAGAAGAATCGGCTTTGAGGAATTGTGCATTGTAGGTAACTTTGTATGTGAGATCATACATTTTAAATACACAGTTGAATAGCTAGCAAATACATCGAAAGGTCAGTGGTGAGCAGACAGGTTAAATAGCCATCCTCAGACAATGATGAAAGAAAATTTAGTTTATTTAAGGAAAAGGGGATGGGAGATGGGAGTACCTAAAGGGAAGTCACTGAGCCAAAGGGTATTGGGTTCATGATGGCAGCAAAGATAATACTTAGGACAATGACACAATGAAGGGCATGGAAGGAGCAACAGGAAAGCCCAGGTCGGGCTGCTGTGGCTCACTGAGAAGTCAGAGACAAGAGGGCCTTGGAGACAGGTTCAGGGGGCTAGCCCATTGCTCCCCTGGTTGCAAGTCTCATGGAGTCTCTTAGGGGGTACATGCATGTGGGAGGTTGGCAGGGGCATGCTCCTTGGAGGAAGAGAGTGCACTGGGTCCTTTGTCCTGAGCATATTTATCTTTCTTGCAGGTGGGAATCTTAGGGGAATTCTCAGGGGAGGGTCTTAATAGAATATTCATCAGCTTTCCAGTTAGGCTGCTTCAGAGTCATGGTCTCCACTGATTGGTCGGTGCCAGGGCAGGGGATCATTAGTCAGATAGCTGGTCCTGAGGCAGCCACAACATCACTTGTCTGGTTTTGTTGCTTTTCTTGGCCTGGAGCAGAAATACAACTGAGGCCTAGATGTTATTTGTAGGGAGGAAAAGGTCAGGGGGTCCAAACTGCATGACCAGTGGTATTCTACGGGAGGATAGGTTACCCTGGGGGCTAGGTTCTTGTTTTCCCAGTTTTGCCCCTTGCTAGGCATCTGGGACTTTCCACCCTGGTAAGTTGTACCTGGCCCATCATCCTTGTTCTGCTCATGTCTAACATACATATCTTGTCATACTTATAAATAACATTATAGGAGAAATGCAAGGTAGACACAAAGTTAGTTATTTTTATTGTTTCACTAGAGACCCAGTGCACGAAATTCCCTCAGCCTGGCCTGCGCCCTCTCGCAATCCAGGACCCCTTGGGGGATGTCGGGCCTAAACCATCAGTCAGACATCCCTCTCACAATCCGGGATGCTGCATGCACCAGTGACCATACTTTTCTTACAGGTGAAAGGCATCTTGCGGTTGTATGGGCAGCCACATTTTTTGCCCTGATTATAAAAAGTAGTACATAACATGGTCCTTCTGAGGTACTATTACCATTTCCCCCATCTTATGGGTGGAAAAACTGAAGCAGAGAAAAGTTAAGTAATTGGCTTTGTCACACAGTTATAAGTGTCAGAATCAGGGCTGATCACAAAATGTGCAAGCCAGAGTCCATGCATGTCATTGTTGCATCATCCTGTTTTTTCAGTGTTGAGTAGCTTTGCCAGGTTTTAATTTTTAAATGTAAGAGACTGTTCCCAATATATAGGGTATGGGATCCCTAGGCCTGGCCAGCGATAAGGACTGATCGGCGGGGTGATCAGGGGGGCCCCCCGCTGGCACCCACCATGGCTGGAGGCCTGGTGCAGCCTGCTCGCTGGCCCTGCCCCTGCCGCCACCATTGGTCGCCTCCCTCTGTGGGGGGACTGGTGGGTGGGGTGATTGGGGGGTCCCCCGCTGGCACCCGCCTTGGCTGGTGGCCTTGCACTGCCCGCTTGCCAGCCCCGACTGGGGGCAGCTCCTGTGTTGAGCATCTGTCCCCTGGTGGTCAGTGCATGTCATAGCAACCTGTCTTTCGACTGTTCAGTCGATTTGCATATTAGGGTTTTTTATATAGGATTTTATTATAAAAGCAGGGCTGCATTTTTTATAAATTCTTTTGAAAGGAAATGGAGTCTTGAGGTACTTAAATTTTGAAAAAGCATACAGTTGTTTTCTGTACCTTTATTATCAAAATCTCTAATCAAATTATGTGTATTAACATAAATAAGAGGTCAATTCCAAAACTGACTATAGAAACCCCATTTTTAAATTGTTGTATTATACTGGTGGCTTATAATTACTTAATCACCACAGTGACAATTTAAACATGAACACTTTATTTACAAGGAAGACAGTGTTAAATGACTTAAAAATGAGTGTCATAGTGGTAGCTTATAATTACTCCATTCTGTGTATGTAGATAAACCTTTAAGGCAGTCTGTCATATTTGACTGTTATTTGGTGACAAATAGCTGTAAGAAAAATGGAAGACAATATTTGTGCAGCTGAATTATTACTGAATCATTTTTGAGTGTATATACTTGTCCCTGTTTTTTTTTTTAAATTTAAAAATACTTTAAGTACAATAAAATAAGAGTTATTTTCACAAAACTCCTAATAATTTGGCAAAATTTTCCATTTATAGTCATAAAAATGTGATATTTAATAGAGCAAAAAAGAGACTTTGTTTTTCTTTAATGTAGAAAAATTTCTATTTGGAAAGCTCTTAGCACTGGAATTTTTCTATTAAGTTTGAAATTCCCCGTTTTCTTCCTGTAATGATGGAAATTGGCACAGAATTTTCTATCACTTTAGCAGTTGAGAGGCAAGTAAATAAACATACTTGTAATTGTGAATGTGGTGGCGGTAAAAGTGTTGTTATTCCTTTTTGTTTTCTATTTCTTGATCATTTAAAGTGTGAAACCAAGAGTCTATTAATAACTGATAGTATACTTGTCTTATAAGTACACCAAATGGCTCAATCAAAAAAGTGAGAAATTAAATTCCTTTCTAAAATGATATGTACTTTAATATTTTATAAAATAATCACTATTATAGGTAATTTTTTTTACCACTCTGAAGACAGTAGTCTGGTAACTTAAAAAAATAAGAACTGTTGTAACAGCTTGAATTTATTAAAGGCAAAAATTTCCCAGCTACTACTCTGAGGTATTTGATGAATAAGTTAATTAGAAATTACCTGCAATATTGGTTCTTTGCAGCACTTGGGTACAATCTAGTTTGTTTCTTACAGTGATGGGCTAAATTGTACCAGAGATCCTCTTCTGCATTGCTTTCAAACTGTCTTTTTGTTCATGTTCTTCGCTCTAAGAATCTGTGCTGCCTAAGGTTTTTCTCTATAACATGTCCTTAAGTTTTTAGCACTTTGGCCTAGAGATCTGAAAGTAAATGTTTATTGTTTTTGTTTTTGGTATTAAAGGTAAGGTTAAGGTGCATGGGTATTAGGTTCAGTTTTAGAGTCTTAACTCCTACTGTCAGTGTACCTCTGTCAATACAAAGAGGTTCCAAAATTAGTATATACTGCTTTCAAGAAGATGGTAAGAATACGTGCCTCAGTGTTTCTCTCTGGTAGGAAAAGTATGACACGTGTAAATGATTCAAAGATGTGTGTGTGTGTGTGTGTATGTGTGTGTATCAAAATTGCTGGAGGAAAATAGTGTCCTAGACTTAGAAAATTAGCCTGGCTCCTTAACAGCTTTTAGTCAATTTTTTTTTAGCTCACAATATAGATAGCAACTGACTAGAACCTCATAGCAAAACTAACTATATTGGGGTTCTTATTAAATAAATAAAATCAAGTCTATTTTTGGTTGTTATACTGCCCATCTAAGCTCCTCTAAGTTTATTGGGGGAACAGGTTGGCGTATAAAAATAAATAGTTTTTCAAGTAGTTATAGTTTATAAGAGCAAGCACTCACAAGAGTGGTGAGAGAACATATAGAGAGAACATAGAGTTGATAGTACAAGTGAACAGATGATAGTACCCCCAGAGTTCATGTAGTTTGAGCATACAAAAGCCCTGGAGAACGCCTGCATTGAGGGGAGAGGAAAAGTTACCTTCCAGGAAATAGGATGGGCACATGAGGAGATGTCTCGTAAGCTAGTGGCAAAGTATAAGACACATATTTTTTTTTTTTCTCTTGTGATTTAGAATATTTTTTTTATTTTGTTTAGAGAGCTCCAATAAAATAACCCATTGAGATTTTCAAGATAGTATTTCTTCAGGATAGAAATCAAGAAAGCAGCATTTAGCCTTGCACAGACCAGAAAAATCAGGTGGTCAACCGGACAATACTTGCGTACAATTTAGTTAAATTAAGCTAAGGAAGTGCCAAAACTTACTTTAGAGTCTAAATCATTTCCACAAAGGTTAGGATGATGGAAGTGAGCTCATATATCTAGGAACCAAATTAATCTACTCCCATCCTATACCCCATTCAATAACTTCTATCCTTGAATTTCTAAACCAGTGTCCCACCCTGTTATCTCCAAGTATAATAACTCCATTTTATTTTTAACATTTTAACCCAACAGCAACTCGGGTGGTGACAGTTTCTTGTGTGCATGACAATGTGAAAAAAACACGTTATGGTATATGTACATGTGTTACTTTTTCTGTCCCAGGGTTCTTTACATCACAGTGGGTGCAGAGTGAGATGGAACATTGAGTGCATACTCCCAGCATGCAGTTAGAAGTAAGGCTGCAGAAAGGATCATGCATGTCTTAGTCTGGAATAAACAGAATGACCTTTCCCTCTGTCTCTCCACTTCCCTTCTTGCCATGCCTTACCAGGCAAAGGCACATAACAAGGGACCCTTTATGGGAGGAGAAAAGCATACACAATAGTTTCTATTTTAAGAGAGTTGTTAAATAGCAGATTGTTATAGCTGCTGAGGAACTTAGGACTCATCGTATCCAAACACCCTTATTACTCTTGGGGAATCAACTGTCATTGCAGTCAGTACACTGGTTCATACTGCATTCAAACCCCCCTTCCCGCCCCCCCGCCCCCCCCCAATCCACATGATGCATTCCGAAGCCCACAGTGGATTCCTGAAACTAGGGTTAGTACCAAGCCCTATATAGCCTATGTTTTTTTCTGTACATACAGGGTGGGCAGAAGTTGGGTTTAGAGTTGTGAGTACACGAAACACAGAGTTTATTCTTGTATTATTATTTATTATACAAATAAATATTGTATTATTTTCCATATGAACAACTTTAAACCTACTTTTGCCCACCCCTATACATACCTATGATAAAGTTTAATTTATAAATTAGGCAAAGTAAGATGAGCAGTAACTAATCTAATCTAATGTAGACAAATATGCAAATTGACCGCACCTTCGCTACACCTAAGCCACGCCCACCAACCAAGCCACGCCCACCAACCAATCAGGACGAGTATGCAAATTACCCCAACAAAGATGTCGGCTAATTTGCATATCAAGACAGTGTTGAAAGAAGCCAAGAGCTGCAAAAGGGAGTAAAGCTTCAAAGAAGCAAGCAAGCCGGGACGGGGGTGGGGGGGGAGGAGAAGGGAGGAGCGAAGTCAGGGCCGGGGCGAAGGGAAACGCGGGCGGGCTGGAGGAGAAGGCGAGGCGGGCGGCAAGGGAGGAACGGAGGCGGGGTAGAGTGCAGCAGGAAATCCTATTGCAGGATTTTTCCTGCAACGGGAACGCTAGTAATAAAATAGAAGAGTTATAACAATATACTGTAATAAAGTTATGGGAATGTGGTCTTTCTCAAAATAGCTTATTGTACTATACTTACTCTTCTTCTTTTGATGACGTAAGGTGATAAAATGCCATACCTATTCCTGAATCTATGTATCCATCCGTACTTGCACTAAATAAATAGCTTGGTGTTGTTACTCATTTCAGCGATCCCTTGCTGAAGTCTTTATATAGGCTCAATGTTTTCTGGAACAACATGTTACTATCCGTCAGAACATGTTTTGTGATCATGGTTGGTTTTTTTTATATATTTTATTGATTTTTTTACAGAGAGGAAGGGAAAGGGATAGAGAGTTAGAAACATCGATGAGAGAGAAACATCGATCAGCTGCCTCCTGCACACCCCCTACTGGGGATGTGCCCGCAACCAAGGTACATGCCCTTGACCGGAATCGAACCTGGGACCTTTCAGTCCGCAGGCCGACGCTCTATCCACTGAGCCAAACCGGTTTCGGCTGTTTTGTGATCATGTTTGCCACCACAAATGTAATGCCTTTTCTATCCTAATTAAGTACTGTTACACACTGTGGCCTTACTTTGGCAGTTTGAGGTGTGACAGCAAAACCACCATGGATTTTTCCGCTTCTTCATAATTTCACTAATGGAAGATTCATTGTTACCATGGATCTTAGCAATCTCAGCATGTGGTGTGTTTTCTTTTCTCATTAAGTCAAGAACTTTAACCTTTTCACTTGAAGGTAGCACTTTACAGCTTTGCATATCTGAATCACCAGCATCGCTACTCTTGTGCTTGGGGCATTACTAACTAAAATAATAGTTACTTAAACACAGCACTGCGATACCAAGACAGTTGCCCCCAGACAGCTACCGAGTGACGTAACAGGTGGGTAGCATATACAGCCTGGATACTCGGGCAAAAGAATGATTCATGTCTCTCGTGGGGCAGAGTGGGACCGTGGGAGATTTTATCTTGCTACTCAGAATGGCACACAATTTAAAACTAAAGAATTGTTTAGGTCAGGAATTTTGCATTTAATCTTTTTGGACTGCGGTTGAGAGCAGGTAACGAACTCGGAAAGCAATACCGTGGATAGCGGAGAGGTGGAGGCAAGGGTATATTCTCCTCTTTTAAAAAAATCCTTGGGAAGGAATGGCAACATGATATCCTTCTTTTTATTTTGTGAATCTTTAAAAAGGTTGAATTATTTGTCACAGGGTCTGAAACATCAACTTATCCATATCTATAAGTAAGTGTGGAATGAAAATGTATTCTTGAATAATAAGTAATGATTCTTAAATAATAATTTTGTTATTTGGGTTTTAAAATTTGTACTTTTGTTATTCTTAAGTATTCTAATGGATATTAAGGGTGTGTGAAATATTTAAAGACAGGAGATACATACACCTGAAACCTTCCTAGGATGACTATTGGGAGCATCTCAGAGTTTAACCATGAAAATCCATTAAAATGCAGTCACAGTGCTGCCACTGTTCTCTGGCAGACATCCTGATTATAGATTTTAGTGTGGGTATACTCTCTTTGACATATGGCCCTCTCAACTTCTATATTGATCTTTCAGTCTTCATAAAGAAGCTTTGTATTAAAGCCCGAGCTATATGAGTTTTTTAATTTAATTAACTTTTGTTTTCTGATGTCTCTTTATAGGTAACAATAAACTTCAAACCCCTTTCTAAGATGTTCGCATTCTTTTCTTTTTAAATGGTTTTATTGATTTCAGAGAGGAAGGAAGAGGGAGATAGAAATAGAAACATCAGTGATGAGAGAGAATCACTGATCGGCTGCCTCCTGCACGCCCCCACACAGAGGATTGAGCCCATAACCTGGGCATGTGCCCTGACCGGGAATCCAACCATGACCTCCTGGTTCATAGGTCGACACTCAACCATTGAGCCACGTCAGCCTGGCCACACTCCTTTCTATTTATGGCCTTCTCTTTGAAAAATACTTGCCCAATCTGCATTTTTACCTAATTCAATGTTTTGTAATATTTTATTCAAAATACTTACTGGTCAGGGATACTTCTTTCTTGCTTAGTATACTTATTCTGTGTACCTATTTATTCTCATAGGAGGTAAGCCTGCCATTTCTGAGAAATTACATTCTTACCTTTATGCTCTTTAACCCAAGTGCATTTATCTATCTGTAGTGTCAGGCTTACCAACCATTTGTCCATTAAAATGAAATGTACTTGGGAAAAATTAATAACTCAGATGCTACTATCTCATCATCTCTGTGTGATAACTTAGGTTATTTTCTGTTAGTTGATGGATTTCCACTAATGCTTTTACTTGTGGCTGAGCTGTTTTAAGACAACTAACTGGAATTATAAGCAACTCTCCTTAGCCAAGGATTGGGAGGTTACTAGTATAGACTCTGGAACATTTGTACAGTAATAAATAATCATTAAAGCTCTAATTGGCATATCTAATTGGACACATACTTTGCATGTCACTTACTGATGGACATTTAAACCAAAGCACTTATTATAGAAAGGGGAGACTATTGGCAGTAATAAACATGAACCATATTAAACAGTCACATTTAGTGTGCAAGAAAGACTAATGAATTATAAAATGAATTAGAAGACAAATCATCTAAATATCCCTTACAACCCTGCTTAATTAGCAAATGTAGAAGAAACAATGTCACATCAAAGATTCTGCCCTACAGGGGCCTTTGTTTCTCTTTTTAAAATGAACCTTAGTAAAATAACTTACTGGATAATGAAGACTAAGAGTGAAAGTGTGATTGGCTGGTTTTCAGTGGTATTTCTGGTTAATATGTGGGTTTTTATCTTTTATATATGTCCATTCGTCAGGGAAGTCAGGACCATTTTCCTTAGGGACACTACATTGCTGATCTTCAGTATTTCCTAAGGATTATTAAGTGAAATTAATTTTTAAAAGCAAAGACATACCTCATTTCAACTCCGTTGATTTTGCTTCAGTTTTTATTTTTAAAAGTTTGTCTTTATTTTTTAAACCAAAGTTGAGAGGTGAATAGATAAAAGCAAATGTGGATATTTATTTGACATACACATTTCAATAATATAATAATTTTTTCATAGTCTGAATATTATTTATTTCAGCTCTCTCATTTTAGAGATGAGGTGACAATAATATTTCAATAGTACATATATTGTTATATACCTTGTAGTTTTTTACTCACTTAGAACATTCCCTACTACACACTGAAATATTGCTTTGTGGCCCTGGCTTGGTTGAAGTGTCATCCCTTGCACTGAAAGGTCATAGGTTTGATTCCTGGGAAGGGCACATACCCAGGTTAAGGGTTTGATCCTCAGTCGGGGTGCACACATGAGGCAACCGATCTATGTTTCTCTCTCTCATCGATGCTTCCTCTATCTGTCTCTCTCTCCCCCTTCTCTCTCTCACAATAAAAACCATTTTTGGGTGATGATTAAAAAAATAAAATAAAATATTGCTTTTGTCAAGTAAATTTAAATTATGTTAATTGACAGAAATCATGTCCAATTCAATGTTATATTACTAAAACATACCAGACAGTCAGTCAAATGTTAAATAACTAAAGGAAAACATTCAAATACCCATTTGAGTGTTTTGTTTTGGATCTAAATGTGATTTCTTTATAGGGTGTATCTGCTTTCTGATGTCATAATACTAGTGTCAGTGTAGAAATATGGCTTACAAGCATCTTAAAGACAACTATACTTTGAACAAATATAAATAGATATTTAATTACAATTGTAGAGAATAGAAATGGAATTTTATTTTACAGATTCAAAATAAGGCATAGTCACTATTTTTCTTTTGGATTTGGCTTTTTCTTCAGTTTCCCCCTTCTCCCTCCAAACACTGGTATAGCCAAATGCTACTGAAATGTAATATGCATATTTTCTGCCGGTATAAAAAAAAAAAAAAAGAACAAATTATGAATTGTAACTTCAGTTAATAATTTGTATTTATTTTTCATATGTAGTACAACTTCATATTCTGATGTTTATTACTAGGAAATAAATACATATACTTCATGAAAGCTTTGGAATAATTTCACTGTCTGGAAATATACTGTTTATTTAATACATTTTATTATATAGTAAATAACAACCAGATATAAATTTGAAAAATGTTGAGAATGTTCCGTTTTCATTTTCTTTTTTTAATTTGAAATTTTACTTTTCAATTACAGTTTACATTCAATATTACTTTGTATTAGGTTCACTTGTACAGCATAGTGGTTAAACAATCATACACTTTACACAGTGATCCCCTGGTATTTCCAGTACCCACCTGATACCATACATAGTTATGACAATACTAGGGGCCAATGCACAAATTCGTGTATCTTGAAAGGAACTGTGGGCTGAGAGGCTGCAGTAGGTACAGGGGCAGGTCTCGGCCCATCTTCCATGCCCCTGCCCGGCCCCTCCCCTGTCAGCCCCCAGCTCCGCTCCCGCCACCATTCCCACACACTGACAGCGCGCTGATGGGCTGACAGCGCGCTGATGGTGCAGAGTGATTGGGGCCAGCACCAGCAGCGGGTGCGAGCACTGGACAGGACCGCAGTGCGTGGGAGCAAAGAATTTTCAGTAACCATCATAGGCTCACCCTGATGACAGCGACCAGTGCCCCGCCTTGGTCTAGCACCCCCCTTCCCCCCCTGCTCACCTGCTCCACCATCCCTCTTCGGCTGACACCCACCATGTTCCAACACACGCCCCCTGGTGGTCAGCACATGTCATAGCGACTGGTTGTTCGGTTGTTTCAGTTCCGCTGTTCGGTCTATTTACATATTACCTTTTATTATATGGGATGATGATTGACTAGATTCCCTGTATTGTACTTTACATCCTTGTGACTATTTTGTAACTACCAATCAATACTTCTTAATCACTTCACCTGGCTCCCCAATCCGCTTCCCCACTGGCAACCATCAATATGTTCTCTGAATCTATTAGTTTGTTTCCATTTTGTTTCTTCATTTATTTTGTTCTTTAGATTTCACATAAGTAACATCATATGGTATTGGTCTTTCTTTGTCTGACTTATTTCACTTAGCATAATACCCTCATTATCCTTTTTTATTTTATTGAAGTTTCTAAGTAAGTTAAAAAATTACCAAAATGTTATTTTGTGGAGAAAATATCCTTAGTTATTTGTTTACTCCAAATTCTTATTTTTGTTTTCTTACTTGCAATTTAGGAGCTCTATTTTGCCATATCAAAATCAGGATTGTGAGTCAGTATTATTCATAATGTACACTAACAACGAATTTTATTAAGTGAAGAAAGAAAAAGATTTGATGTTAAATCATTCAAAAACAACTTAAACTGTCATTTACTATGGGCCTGTTAATTTTTCCATATATCGTGTAATGATAGTGCAACCCTAGATCATATTAACAAACAGCAATAACAAAAGCAGCATCGATACTCTGCTTGGTACATATTCAAGGAAAATTATTGTAGGCAGTTAGGTTTTACTAATGCATATTTATCTGTTTTACAGATTTTAAAGACCTGTTCTTTTAAATTTATTATGTATTCTGTATAAAATATAGCAATCTAGTTATAATTTTTAGTGCTGTTTGCTCTTCCATGGTTAGATTTAGAGATAATATCTCTCAGATATTTCTAGGAAAAATGAAGCAATACAGAGAAGTGAGCAATTCTTTAATCCTAATATTTGTTTATTTCACATAAATCAATAAAGTATAAAATGAATATATGTCACAGTTCTCTCAATATTTCTTCACATTATATGCAAACAATACTGACATAGTTTTAGAACTCACTTAAACACAGTCCTCATGACCTTAAAGAGTGTCTGACATGAGTCATCCTATATAATAAAAGTCTAATATGTCTAAAAGGGTTCATTCGACCCTTTGACCAGTCGCTATGATGCGCACTGACCACCAGGGGTTAGACGCTCTGACCGGTAGGTTAGCTTGCTGCTGGGGTCCAGCCAATCAGACTGGGCAAGACAGGCCCGACATGCCCTGGAGCCCTCCCAAGGTCCCTCCCTGGCCCCGATCTTGCACCGGTGGAGTCCCTCGTCATGGCCTGCAGGGATTGGGCCAAAGCTGGCTCTCTGACATCCCCCAAGGGGTCCCAGATTGCAAGAGGGTGCAGGCTAGGCCGAGGGACCCAATTTGGCTTGGTATTTCTGTTTTTGTTGTTTTTTTTTAAGACTGCAGATATGTCATTGCTCTTGAACTCTCCTATAATTTGTGAGGATATTAATCTGTTTCTGTAGATGGATTTACCATGAAGCTAATGAATCTTAAATGTCAGAGCCCTTCTACACAGGCTCCTTCCAAGGTGTTGTTAGGGCCCCTAGCAGTGTGCTCACAGAGTCATATGTTTTTGTAAAATGTGCTGAAGTTTGATATTTAAAAACAATCTTTTGAGGTTTTAATTTCATTCTTTGACCTCTATTTTGTTATATTTCCCCTCATTTATGGTCACTCAGGAGTAGCCAAGAGCATTTTGGGATTCTGTTAAGTGGAGGTTCAGTTGGTGATAAATTCAGTTTGGGTTTAGTGGGGTATTTTTATGTGGTTTGCAGACACTCATGCACAGTTTAGTTATTGCTAGCTATTCTGGTAGAGAAAAATGGCCTCTAGAAATACTCCTATTACTCAGTATACCGCATTACTAATCATGACATAAATGTGCAAGGCCAGGTGTCATATTACAATATCAATGTGTCCTATGCACCTGAAATATGTGGAGAAATAATGGTTGAAATGTGTGAAGCCAGAAGCTATTCTGGGGGAAATTCTTTCAGTCATTAAATGTGTAAAACAGTAAATGGAGATTTGGTTATCATATATAATTAATCAAAACAGAAGTTGTTTCCTGTGTATGCTTGGTGGAGTACATATGGTAGATGCATAGAGAACATATCAAATGTGGTACTTAAAATTATAACTGCATCATCCTGTTTCTCTCTTTTAATGAGTATCATATAAAATAGAATCATAATAAAAATACCTGTGTTTGTGGGGCACAGGCCATAGCAGATCAACATGAGCACCTGTGACATTGAAGATGCATGTTTTATGTATACCAACCATCAATAATAAGAAACAAATTTTAATCAGCTGTTTTAGAGGAAAAGCAGAATTATAGAAAGTGACACTAAAGTTGTTAGATAAAGAGGCAGTTATAGATTGTGGAGTAAAAAATTATAACAAAAGTATTATAAGAAATGTCAAGCAATTAAAGTTACTAAAACATTAATCTAAGCTTTGTGATAATAGTAGGCTTTTAAACATGTTTTGTTGTGATTTGATTTGATTTCTAAATAAATATTCACTTTGGTACCAGGTTTTCTATTTATAATTTTTCCTCCCCCCCCCCCCCTCCCTGAAAGTAGTAGAACTAAATTTTAAGCTTTAGACCTCAGAAAACTTTTTCATTTCTTTGTACCTGTTTTATTTATAATGTGACAGTTTCAGAAAATTGGCACAGTGTTCCACTGGACATTCATGGTCGATGTGTGCAATTTAGGACATTTCTTTATATCTTTTTTTAATTATATTTCATTATGTCTTTGTATTATAAAAATTTAGGATTTGGGACAAGAAAGATTGAAAATTTAAAAATGAACTAATATTATTCATTAAGGGGCATTAGTTAAGTAGATAAGATAACAACATTTATTTATTCACTCAATAAAAAATTTGAGATAGAAAAACAATTTTCACATTTTTTAAATGCTAGTTTTTTTAAGTTTAAAGTATTTCATATGTCTCTTTTTTCCTCCATTGACATCTCCCCAGCCACTACCACCACCCCCAGCACATGCCTTCACCCCCCTACTGTCTGTGTCCATTGGTTATGCTTATTTGCATGCATACAAATCCTTTGGTTGATCTCTTCCTCCCTCTTCCTACCCTTCCCTGTCTTCCCTCTTAGGTTTGACAGTCTGTTGGATGCTTGTGTCGCTGGATCTATTTTTGTTCATCAGTTTATGTTGTTCATTATATTTCACAAATGAGTGAGATCATGTGATATTTATCTTTCTCTGACTGGCGTATTTGCTTAGCACAGTGGTCAGCAAACTCATTAGTCAACAGAGCCAAATATCAACAGTACAACAATTGAAATTTCTTTTGAGAGCCCAATTTTTTTAACTTAAAACTTCTTCTAACGCCACTTCTTCAAAATAAACTCACCCAGGCTGTGGTATTTTGTGGAAGAGCCACACTCAAGGGGCCAAAGAGCTGCATGTGGCTCGCGAGCCACAGTTTGCTGACCACTGGCTTAGCATAATGCTCTCCAGGTCCATTCATGCTGTTGCAAATGGTAGGAGTGCTTTCCTTTTTATAGCAGCATAGTATTCCATTGTGTAGATGTACCACACTTTTCTAATCCACTCATCTGCTGATGGGCACTTAGGTTGTTTCCAAATCTTAGCTATTGTAAATTGTGCTGCTATGAATATAGGGGTGCATGTATCCTTTCTGATTGATGTTTCTGATTTCGTGGGATATATTCCTAGAAGTGGGATTACTGGGTTAAATGGAAGTGCCGTTTTTAATTTTTTGAGGAAACTCCATACTGTTTTCCACAGTGGCTGCACCAGTCTGCATTCCCACCAGCAGTGCATGAGGGTTCTTTTTTCTCCTCATCCTCACCAGCATTTGTCGTTTGTTGATTTGTTGATGATAGCCATTTTGACAGGTGTGAGATGGTACCTCGTTGTTTTGATTTGCATCTCTCAGATGATTAGTGGCTTTGAGCATGTTTTCATATGTCTTGTGGCCTTCTGTATGTCCACTTTCAAAAAGTGTCTATTTAGGTCCTTTGCCCATTTTTTGATTGGATTTTTTTTTATCTTCCTTTTGTTAAGTTGTATGAGTTCCCTATAAATTTTGGAGATTAAACCCTTATTGGATATAACATTGGCAAATATGTTCTCCTATGCAGTAGGCTCTCTTGTTGTTTTGCTGATTGTTTCCTTTGCTGTGCAGAAGCTTTTTATTTTGATGTAGTCCCATTTGTTTATTTTCTCCTTAGTTTCCATTGTCCTAGGAGCTGTATCGGTAAAAATATTGCTACACATATGTTTGATATTTTGCTGCCTATGTATTCTTTTAAGATTTTTATAGTTTCCTGTCTTTTAAGATCTTTATCCATTTTGAGTTTATTTTTGTGTATGGTGTAAGTTGGTGGTCTAGTTTCATTTTTTTTGCATGTATCTGTCCAATTTTCTCAACACTATTTATTGAAGAGATTGTCTTGACTCCGTTTGCTCTTGCCTCCTTTGTCTGAAAGTTGTTGTTTTATTTTTCTTATTACTCTTCAAATTTGCTAAAACAATACAGCTAAAGTAGGCAAGAGAATGTATGCTCATTTTTCTAGGACATTTTATAACTTGGTAATTTTTTATGAACATTAAATTATCTTATGACCCAGACCTTAGACGTTCTTGTTTACTCATGGATTCCTATAAGTGTAATTGGAAAGAATGTTTATAAGTAACGTTTGAAATCTAATTTTGGGTTGTTATGTGAATGAGAATATACTTTTTAAAATGTATATAAACACATGTTAGATAACTAGAGAGATAAATAGGCTAATTACCCATATATTATCTGATAAGTTGATTTAGGACCTTTAATATGTGCATTGCCATTTATTTCAACTCTTGACGAGTAGACCTTTATTAAGCTGTGATGATTACTGAATATGAAATGTAACCAAGATTATTTTTATTCAAATATAATTTAAATATTCATCAAAGAGAAGTTATGCTTGAGACTGACAGAGACTATTAACATCAAAAAATATAATTAACTGCACTGGGTATCATGAAGTAGAGTTAGCCAAATAGCCGAGAGGTCTAATTGCTCTAGAGTTAGAGAAGCAATGGCTTTATTTTTGTGCTGTAACTGTGGAATTAATAGTAATGTGGTTTCCTATGTGGGCCAATTAAAAGCTGCCTGTTAAGGTTCATTGCTCTATAGGAAACCCATTGACTATCGCTTAGCAAACAGGATTGACATGTCAGTGTGTACAAGAAGATAAAGTACTATGAAAACCGTGAACATGAGAAGTCGTCTTAAAAGACCTGTTTTTGAAAGCAATTGTAATTAACCTGTTTTCTGTGCCAGTGCTGTGTAGTGGATGTTGTGGGGTTCCTTCTAGATCTCCCCTATAGGCTCAGGCGGCTCACTCTCCTTCCCCCAGCTGCCTGGGGAATTGCCTGCTGATGGGCTCACAGTGGTCCCTGCCCAGGAGCTGCCATGGGCTGAAGGGATCTTAAACTCTTCTCCCCAGAGCCAGCCTGCACCAAATGCCAGAGCACAAAAGCTTGGCCTCCTCATCCTTTGCTTCCTTTTGAGACTTATCTGAAGGGCTTTCCCAACTCCAGAGCTCCCTCCCTTAGGAATTTGCTGGGCCTTTGTTGCAACCACATTGGACTTCTCCCTCAACCCAACTGTGCTTTCTCATGGCTTCACGGATCCTTCTGAAAGCACTGTGAGCCTCTCAGAGATTTTGGTCTCAATGAAATTCCACTTCCTGCTTACCCAACCTAAGAAAGGTAATACTATTCAATAGAAAAAGAAGTTCTGTTAGTGGTATTGTTATATACATTACAGGAATCTGGCAATTAAAAACATTTTAAAAATTTAAAAATTAAATTTTTTTAAAGCAAAATAGAAATGCCCAATTAAGGTTCAGAAATGGCATTTTACATTCTAAAGTTTATCTTTGTCATGTGGTCCTTTTTCTTTAATAAAGGTAATATTCTGTCCTTTCTGGCTTTATTAAGCTTTTTAGCTGTACTTTATAAAAAGAAGGAACCGTTCCTGAAAAACATTTTGCCCTGCTCAGGCTGTTGAGATATAAAAGTGGGCAGACATTCTCATGGCCTTTTGACATTACTGAGATTGCTGAAATGGAAAAGCGAAGGGTCAAAGATAATAGCAAGATCTTCTCTTTTTTCATAATGACATATCAAATATAGCTAATAAATTTGCTGTGATTTCTAACATAATACATAATTTTAAGTGTGAGTGTAGGACTTGAAGTATTAGAATGCTCTTTGCAAATAAAGATAATTCTAAAACTCTTGCTATAAAATATGTAACTTCAAGTACATATATTAAATTACAACAATCTCGATTTAGCTGTTACTTTTGTAAGACATGTAAAAATCTTAAAATACTTAATAGATTCCAGTGTGTATAATATAATAAAGTGTGCATTGTGTCTTTAATCTGCAGTCATAAAGATGTTTTCCTAGCCACTCATTATTTAATATGCTTACCCTGTTTATATCTGTGGCCTAAGAGAGCATGTTCGCTCTCAGAAGAGCAGGGTTGATGCTTCACAGCACACAGCCCTGTCCTCCCCAGCCTGTACATGGTGTTAGCGGTATTTAAAGCTTTCAAGTCTAACATTTTATAGGTCATGATGAACTAAGCCTTTCAGACAAGTTACTGATATGAAGCTAATTCAGGCTAGAAAGATAATATGGAATAGAAGCTTTCTAGCTTTACTGTCATTTTAAAAAACTTACACAAACTGCAAAATTCAGAAAAGTTTTATAATTTGATTTATATCTTACGGTTATGGAACTATTTTTCACTTCTGAAAATTATATCTTTATCTTTTATTCACTGGTTTATGCTACCACATAATTATTAAGCTGTATGATGTACAAGCAAATGTGACAAATACTCTAAATTTATTTAAGAATGACTGGGAAGAATATTTTCAAGTCTATAGATTGATGTTTATGGACTTAATAAATTTTAGATAAGGCACAGCATTATGCACTGAACTTGGCCCAGAGATTCTTAAAACAGGCACTAACCGCTCAAAAGATATTACAATCTGGTGAAGATGAGGGATGCACAGAAATAATGACTTCAAATCGCTGAGGTAGCACCATGCACTTTCAAAATCTGATGGAGAATGGACAGTGTTGAGCAATGGCCTGACATGTGAAAATGTCCTGTATGTTGAGGAAATACTGACCATAGGTCTGATTAGGGAGTTATACAACTTCTGTCCTCACCCTTTCTAACTTCCCATGGCATGCAGCATCTCCTCAGCTTTCTTCTTCCTCGGGGGCCTTGGGGATTCTCTTCTTGCACATAGTCTAAGGAGGAAAGGATTTCTCAAAGATTATGCTCTTTATATTTCTCAAAATTATGGAATACTTATAAAATATATGTTAAAAAACTGATTTTAACTCTATAATATCAATATGGAAAATAACACAAGGGTTTTATGCCCTTTATATTAACTCTGAGACAATATAGAGTTCACTCTTTTTGTAACAGAGAACATTAATAAGTAATTTTATGTCCATTTGTTCTTTTTTTTTTTTCTGCATAGATATTGGTTGGATGTGGTATATTTAGGGTATTACTCCGCTTTTAAAACTAGGTATTTCTGTACCTAAGCTATATCTTATATTGCTGTTATGTCTTATATAGTACTGTTTCTTGTACCAGAGTGGATATAAAATCATCATTCCCTCCCTGCCTCCCTCCCTCTCTCCCTATCTATTATCTATCTGTTTTTAGATAATTTCTTGCCTTTGTGACTGAGATGTGGCAAGAGGACACTTGCCTTGATCTGTGTTTGTTTGTTTTTTAAAGAGCACTTTGAGTAATACACTGTAGGCTGAATGCTTATGAGAAGGTGTTCAGTTATCAAGAATGCCATCAGCAGTGCCTTGTTGCTTTCTTATCAGCTACTTCCTGCTGCCAGCTTGGCACTTATTTCAATAGAAAGGATTTGCATCAAATGTAATGCCTTATTATATGCAGCTAACATGGGGTTTTTAATTGTGCAAACACATGAGACTCCTGCAGTGATAGTCAATTTGATAAAAGGATTAGATTATGAATATTTTGTCATGATTAAAGATTAGTTCTGATTTATCAGAAGTAAGCTAGTGAAATTTGCCATGTAT
Organism: Eptesicus fuscus; assembly: GCF_027574615.1. NCBI lineage: Eukaryota > Metazoa > Chordata > Mammalia > Chiroptera > Vespertilionidae > Eptesicus > Eptesicus fuscus. The sequence continues at coordinate 59,828,245 of NC_072481.1, forward strand.
TTACAGTCAGGTAAGACTCCATTAATTTTGAGAGTGTATGAACCACAGCATATCTACCTCTTTAAAAGTCTCTAATGGATTTGATTATTTATATTATGGGTATTAAAGATTGTTTTTAGCCTTCCACACCTACTTTACTGCTAACAGTATTCCAAGAGTCTGTGGTTGTAGATTTTTGCCTTTCTTGTTTTTCACCTCTTATCTTACAGAAGAGTTAGGTAAATATCTATACAAAATTTGTGCAGTTTTTATTAGGGAAATGGCATCTAGTGTGTATCACTGGGACATTTTGAATTGTTCTTTCAATGGTAAAACTTTAGTGTAATATAGAAAAATGAGAAATCCAATTGTTAAAAAAACCACACACACACACAAACAAGCATTTATAAATACAGTCATTTAAGTAAAATAAATTTTCCTGAGTTGATTAAATGATTCAACAAAATATCATACTTTGTCTAAAGTTTTTTATAGGTAGACAAACATAAAATGATTTTGTTTTTAAGTTTTCAGTTTGATTTGTATAGGAAGTTCTGTGAACATTTGTTGTTGTGCTGTAATCAAAATGAGGTCTGTAAAAGAGGAAATTACATTAGCTGTCAATTAGACTAGAAATTTGTTTCTTGTATATGCAGAGATGTATAATACTGACTAAATGATACCCCATCAAACATCTTTGGAGGCAGAAAAAATATTTATGGCCTAATTTTTCTGTTTATCAAAGTCATATCCAAACCAAGGGAGTAATCTTTAAGGTGAATCTAAAATAGCAGCAACAAAAATCTGGTTTACTCAGTTTTGCCCTCTAAAATTCCTGTTGGTTGTAGGTTCTTTTTGCTTTATTTCAAACTCTAATCCTCCGAGCAGGTAATTAACGGACCAGAAAAGCCATTTGTGGAAAAGAAGAGCCACCAGGGTGAAAATATTTCTCCACCAAATGATCTTTAAGAAGTAAATAATTACAAAAGGAAAAGATGTGGGATGACCAATCTAAATCTAAGGATAATTAGAAGGAATAAAATATGAAAATCAAAATGCTTGGCATGTAAAACAATTCTCATATCATAACAGGACTAATTAAATATTTAGAAACCAAAAATCCCCTCACAATTTGAAGAGAAAGAACCCCTGACAAAAGGGTCTATAACTTTGCAGATAATGAGCAAGGGCTAGAGGAAGGAAAAACATCACAGACTGGCTCCACGACTCTGCAAGGTCATGTCTTATTACGCTATGTCTTTCATATGATCTGGTAACAAGTTTCTTGCTAATTTAATCTAACTAGGGCATCCCATAGCGATTTCCCTTGTTAATAATGTGATACTTTCTGCAAGTGCAAACTATAGTAGGTTAACAATTTTCAAAAATCATTGGTCCTAATTGATACAGATCATAATAATTGCTTTTGAATTAATAAAAGCAGAGTTCTTGAAAAACTGGACACGTGATATTTTTAAAGTATTTCAATATTTTATAGTTTATCCCCACTTAAATTATTATTTTTTCCCTTTTATTTAGCAGTTAGACCTGATGACCCTGTGAATGAAACTTAGTCTAAGTGGCATGCTTTGTAAATAAATACTTCTTATTTTGCTAATACTGTAAAAGCAAGCACATTTATGTTGAATGTGCATTTGTGAAAACAAGAATTTTGTACTGGATTAATAAGGCTCTGAGTGAGTTAAGCCTAATTTGCATTAAACTGACCCCAAGGTTCAGTAAAAACTGCAAGGAATTTCAAAGGTTCCTAAAACATAGAAAGTTGTCTTTAGCAGATCAGCAATGCCATTTCAAAATGCTTATTTCAGTAATTAATGTGGAATTTTTGAGGATATTTTTAAGTTTCTAAGATGCAAATTTAGCTATAAATATTACAGTATGCATACTTTGTGGTTATTATTCCTGACACAATATTTTACTCTGACACAAATGATTATGGAAGGTGTCACTTTTATGTTATTCCTGCTTTCAACATATTGAAAAAACAGAATGACAGTCTTCTGGGCATGATCTTAATCAAGCTTTTATTAACTTGCTGTAGGTTTACCTGATGTTTATTTATTTGGCTTTCTATTTCTGTTACATACTGTACACTTTTCAGTCATAAAGGTTTATGCTTATATATTGATAATAGAGAAAGATATTTTGTATTTTTGCTTATACTTATTTAAATAATAAATTGGCTTTTTCTATACCTTTTTAAAATACAGTTGCAAAGATTTAATTACAGTTGCAATAAAAAAAACACATCAAGATTATATTTAATTTTTTTTTAAAACACCAGTATATAGGAAGCTAAATGGAATAGAAATTACATTATTTATTTTTTTCAAGTTATGTACTCAAGCATGTACCAATATTCAAGCATATTTTCCTAGAGATGTTGGTAGTGACTTTATTTCAATAATTCAGTTTTATTTCCATGATTTTAAAATACTTTAAATAGCACAATATTCTGTAATGCTTAGAGAGTACAATATTTTAACATGCCTACAGAATTAAATACTTTATGATGGGTAGAAATCTTCTAGAATACACAAAATTGTTAAATAAATTATGAGAGCATAGTTATATGACAAATGGGAACATTACTATAGTACTCATCTTTTTTTTTTTTTTTTACCATATTAATTACACACCATTTAGCTTCCTAATGTTATGTTTACCTTGCAATTAGTTAGGCTCCGAAATCATCATTAATAAATATTTAAAGAAAGCAGGGCCCACTTTTCTTAGCTCACAGAAGAGAAGTTTAGATGATTAAAAAAACACACACACTTTATTATACAGTAAAAAAATAAAAGGTTTGGTTTTGGTTTAACATTCAGCTCAGTCTCCCTCTTTAGTGAGGATGGTTGTTACCTATATCTTCGTATTACTTTGCTTGAGCAAATCTGTTTGGATTGGAATTTACCTTTCATGTTTTAGGATCATCTGCCACTTGTATAAAAATGTATTCTAAATTTGGACTAAAAAAGACAGGGGTTCTGGTATCTGCAGTACTATGTTCCTTGCTCATTTGGAATTGTTAGGTGTATGATTTGTAAGCCAAAGGGTACTTTCCCCTTGCTCCTTAAGTAGATCTATCTCACAAGTGTTATATTAATTATTGGCTTTGATTATACCAAACTGTGTCCAAATTGACAGAATTCTTTGAGAATCAAGTATAGCTGATTGAAGCAGAATTGGACGTCTAGTATTTATTTTCTCCTAACTATGCTTATTTGCAAGCAGAAATAGCCAAGTTAACTATTCATCATTATTTCATTTATTTAAAAATAATGAGTGAATTCCTATTACGTGTCAGGCATATAATCACTTCCGATAAGAATTTATAGGTTGCCAGTGTCCTTTTTCTTTTTTACCCTTTTGGTAATGTTCCTAAAATTTTAACTTGTGTACTTGAATAGAATAAAATTTACTTATTGATATATAATTTTTTTATTGAAACTCAAGAATGGACATCATTTCATTGGTAAGAATGCATTATAGTGCAATAATTCAACCATACATGTTCTGTTCATTGAGAAGAGATGATTCCCCGTGTGGCTGTGGTTTAAACTCTTCCAGGGCGCACTCCTGAGAATGTTCTGCTTATTTTTGGCACTTTGGAAAGGGTTATCATTCCATGATACCCTGGAATCTTGGATACATTAATTTCATCTCCAAAAATTGAACACTTTTAACCAAGACAGAAGGTAACTCAGGAAAGAAACAGACCTATTATTGATAGCATTTTATAATTGAGTTTTTTAAATAACAGATACCACTGAGAGACTGACATTGTTGAAGCAGTCTTCACCAAACATACAGACTCAATAAAGAATTGTTCTAATTCTAGAGAATGGCTCCAAATTCCAACAAACATTAATTTTTAGTCTGTCATGATATTAATTTTTAGTTTTTTGAGCTTTTCTGTTGAATGCTGGAGTATTTGTTCAAGTCGGTAGATTTTGAATTTTTAATCTTCCTTAGAACTGTGGTGAATAATGGCCCCTGGCAGGAGATAATGAAATTTTCTTAATTTATATTTTCAAGCAGAAGCTTCAATTGAAAATGGCATTCTATGGCCTGGAGACATAGCTCTATGTAAGTTTTAGGGGAGATGCAATAACAATGCAGTGCCATCGAGACGAGGAATGATGGGACAGGGAAGAAGTAATTTAAGGAGGCAAAGAGAATGTACCAAAGCTTTATTGTAGTGTATCTAATGATCTGCTGAAGATTCCCAATGGTTTTTGAAGCATGACTGGATAAACTACTGTTATCTTGCCAAAACAGAAGCCCCTGCTTAACCAGCAGAACAAGGCTATTGATTAAAACACCTCTCACAATAGATTACACATGGAATCTCATCTCCATACTTTGCACTTGGTAAAGTGTAATAATGAGCATAAGATAATCAAAAGAAGAGTAAAAGCAATTTGTTGGGCGTTGTACAGTTCAAGATTAGAGTTAGAGAGGAAACAAATTTGCATGAATAGTTCTGCCTATTTTTAAAGCTGAACACAGGAAATAGTGCACAGTATGATTTCTACGGAAAGAAAATAGTCTGCCTTTAAGGTTTGCAAGTCGATGTTTATCTTATACAAGGGAGTAGTTATTGTTATTCATCATATTTTGTTGTTTTTGGTCATTCATATTTGTTGAGTTGTAGAGAGTTCGCCTGCATTATCTCATTTAATCTTAACAACGAACGTCTAAAGAAGATATGTTTTATAGATGAGAAAGCTAGGATTGAAAGGTTTAATACATTGCTATGGGACTCACAGTTAAGTAAGGAGCTGTGCTGGAACTTTCTGATTCGAAAGCCTCTTTTAAAAGCTAATCTTCCCAAATAGCAAATGTTTTTTGCTTCCGAGTGATAAATAATATGCTATATTGTGTTTTGTAAAATATATTCTCAAATTATTATAAGTAACATGTGCATTGTGCCTTTCATTTACAGTTTTAAAAGATTAAGGAAAAGCAGCATATTAATAGTTAGTTTGCATTAATATTTCATGTGTTCCCCCAAAAAGATGTTTTTTTTAAAGACTGTACTGCTATTATTTTGTGCATGACATTTTCTAAGTGAATTTTATGTACGAGTATGTAAATTAATGATATTACACATTTGTAAAATGCCTTTGATTAATTACACATTTTTCTTGGTAACATTTATCTTAATTTAAAAAAATATTGTGGTTACCTTAAAAGTTAATATTGAAACCTGAGAATTTTTATTACATTTGTGAAATAAAATATACTTTTAATACTTTTCACTTTTTACCATCTCCTAATTGTGATGATTGAGCGATTCATTATATATTCCTTGAAGTATATTTTTCTTACATATTATGCACAAACCTGAACAATATCACTGACTTTAAATATTACACTCTAAAGTTTGCTCTTCTGTTGTGTATAGGAAGTAAATTAGTAAACTCTTCATGTCCAATATTACTCAGTTTTATTTTCTTCAGCTTTAGAGATATACATTTGGCTTCATTCCTGAGTAGATTTTTTTTTTTCTTATTTAGAGTAGAAAGACGTAAAAGGAATAAGTTTTAAAATAATTTTTTAAAGTCAGTCTTTTTCTATTTAAAGCAGCTTTATGGCCTATAAAGCAGGATTTAGGATTTTTTTGGTTGTAGTTGATGGTTTTTATGTTTAAAAATGTAAGTTATGAATATTAATGTCAGAAATAATACTTTCATTCTGGTATTTGAAGTTGATAATGTTACAAAGCATTTATTATTGGATTTAATTTAGTGACATGGAATTCTCATTTTAGATTAGTAAGAAGATTAGAGGAATAAATATTAAAATGATAGAAACTTGAAATCTAAAGGAATGTGTAGAAGTAATATATAGGTGATATTTTTTGATAGTGCTCTTAACTCAGTGATGTGAAGTAATGATTATCTTTGGTCTATCCATGCCAACTTTTCGAAATTTTTGGAAGTGTGTTTAGATATTAAGAATGATTACATGCTTAGAATTTGAGACTGAGTGCTTTATATTTATTTACTAGATGTTAAATCATACACTATATCTCAGATATTGCTTAGACATTATTTGCAAGGGCTGCACTTATGCAACTTTTGAGTTCTTTCTAAAAAACAATCATATTACTTCTTCCTATAGTTGAGCCACTTTGTTTAAGTTTATTTGAGTAAATAAGCAAAGGTTGAATATAGAAAAATTTGCAATGATTACACTGAATCGTTTTATGTTATTGTTATTTTTAACAGTGTCCTCCTAGGGAACACAGTTTATTGGTAGATTGTCAAAAAATATTTATGTCCAGGTTTATTTAGTGTTCAAAATTTTCATTAGCTAGCAAACTTTTAGAAAAAATAATCTTTTCTCTGCTTTTAAAACTGTTTTTAAAAATGGGCTTGCATGTGATATATGCATGTTCCTAGAAGTTGTACTTTTTTAGACCCCTCATGTTAGGAATTTATAAATAACTAGCCTGCTAGCTCAAAATTAAAGCAACTAAAACCCTTGATTCTTATGATTAAAATAGCAAATGATGTCATATTAACATTATAAACTCTATTATGCATTTGCTGCATAAACCTTATTCATTTCTTAATGAATTTGTATTTCACTTGTATTTTATTAAGACTTACAGAGCAAAATAATGAGTTTCCAATACATATTTATTCTTTACTAAACTACCTAAACTGTTCTCTAACCCAGTGGTTTTTAGTTGTCAGAATCACCCGCTTAACTAGTTAAAGCTCAGATTGCTGGGTGTGGCCTCAGGATTCTGAGTCTGTTGGTCTTGAGTAGGACCTGAGAATGCATTTCCAGCAAGTTCCCAGTTGACGCTGGTGCTCCTGGTCTGAGGACCACATCTTTTAAGGGCCAGTGCTTAACCAGCCTAACTCAGCTGTGCATCTTTACGAATATGAAATAAAATAAGATAAATTTTATTAAAGTTGAAGTGTTTAATCAATATCTAGAATCCATTTTCTTTATGACAAATAGTAATTGTATTCCCTTCAAGTTGTAATCAATGGTCCACCTATTTAAAAAGCCCTATTTTTTCTCTTCTGCCTTGTTCTCATTCATACTTGGATTCATGCTTAACATTTGAGAAAAGTGTCGATTTTTAACATAATTCACATGGTACTACTAAAATATACTGATACTTTGTTAGTATAACCATACCTTTACTAATAAAGATACCTCTCCCCCCAGGAGAAAGTTATGCCAGGAACTATGACCGGGAACTATGCCTAGGGCTGAGCAAACAAACAAATGAATGCCTTTCCCTTCTTGGCTTAGGTGTGCCTCTTCATTTTTGTTTCAGTGAAAACTTGGAGCAGAACAGTTGGAGGAAATTTACTTTGCTTCTGTGTCTAATTGCTTTCTCTTTCCCTATCTTCTTTAATGATAGCAGTTTACAATTGTAGAATCTTACCCACAGTGTATTGGTTTTTCAGATTTTTCTTCATGCTAACAGCTCACATTGGGCATTTCCTTTTCCTTTGTGTCCCACACTTACTGTAAGTGGAAACTTAAGGCTACTTGCTTCATTCATAATTGAATGTACAGAGTCTGTATTTTTATTTCCATCATTTGGTCCTTTAAAAGCTTTGGTTTTCTTTTCCATGAATCAAGATACTGCTATACAGATTTGATATTTTTATACTTCTGCATTCCACTTCTTGCTGATTAACCTTTTACTTTCCCCCCCTCAAGATTAATTTTTTAAATGTATGATATATAAAATGAACATTTTTGACATCTTGAGATGCCATTTATTCTAGAAATATACATAGTTTTACTTGCAGGAACTCCATTAAGTCTCCTTACCTTCAATTGTACTTAGGAAGATAGCCCAAGAATTAATACCATTTGCTGACTTACAGTGAAGGTTTTGTACAATGTGATTAGTAATGATGGTAATTGCTTTTAACACTTACTTGAACCTGTAATTTTGGTGAGATGACTAATACAAAGATCAGAAAGAGTAAATATGAGCAATTACTTTTCATTTACGTGGTGTTGGTCTTTTAAGAATAATGGAAGCAGGAATACTTTGTCCCTTGTATACTTCTTGTCAACATATTGTGACAATGAAAAATATAAAATGAAAAATTTAAATTACATATTAAAGTCATATTTATTCTTTCTGACCTTCTAGTGGGAAAAAACTGGGTAACCACCAGGTATGCTTTATTTTTGAAAAAAGATATAAATCCCCAAATCCTTTGAGCTACATCCTTCTTCACCTTGGTCCAAAGTCCGTCATGCTCTTTGTGCATTTCAGCCCAGAGTACAATTTTATTTCTCTCCCACCTGTTCTTGGATTGATTACGTGAGAGAAGGCTTCTGTGGGAAGGGGGACAGTGATGATATATATATATGAAAAGTTTACTAACAAGTGTAATTATTTGGGGGGATTTTTGTCATGAATATCTTTTAGATACGTTTTAAAACCATTTGCAGCATGATAGACTTAACACTGTTGAGTGGTTATAAAATGTATACAGAGGGAGTTTATAAAAGGGGATCTAACTCAGATGAGTTTAGATTATTTTGTTTCTGAAAGGTGTGAGGGTTATATAAAGGGAGGACCCTTGTAGGTATGAGTATATACAAGAAAGAAATTTAAAGAACTTTGGGTTTTATGGGGACTAGGTTAGTCGTTGAGGGTTCCTGGGAGATTAAGTAAGACACTTATAAAAAGCAGCGAAATCTCTTTTTGCTCTAAATTTAACAAAGGAGAGAATGAAACATTAGTTGAAACATTAGATATTGACCTATTGAGAAATCTTAAATCTATCTTCTGTTATTTAAATTTTTAGGATATAAAATTGGTTCTGTGATTTATGTGAAAATAATACACTTACACTAAATTGAGAGCAATTGGCAAGTTTCCTCAAGAGATTGAACCGATTTATAAGAAATACAGAATAATGAAAGTAAAATAGAAGAATGTGATAGGTCACCATTTACATTATCCATGCTTTTGGAAATTATTATGTATGATATATATTTAAAAATATGGCACCGAGTACTATAGGTTACTTTTGAGAAAATATGTTAGCTTAATATTCACACAAACAATATTAGTTATAACTTATTTAATATTTAAGACTTATTTATAATATACCTTGACCTATAAAATTTACATTTTTGATTCTATAGAAGTTTTCAGGTCTTGCTGTTCTTTAAGGAAGGTTCAACCTGGTTTAAGTTGAAATGGCCTCTAAGGTGCTTGACTTGTTAATGTACTTACCTCTCTGATGCAGTTCTCCTTCCACTGTCCTTTAGTTAATTGCTGTGCTAAAAACTGGGCTGCGCCCAGGCCTATGTGGCTTATCTGACTGGAGCATCATCCCATGCACCAAAAGGTGGCAGGTTCGATTCCCAGTCAGGGAACATATCCAGGTTGTGGGTTCAGTAGTGCGCGAGGCAAATGATTAATATTGCTCTCTCACATCAACATCTCTCTCTCTCTCTCTATCTTTCTCTTACCCTTCCAACCCCCCATCAGTAAAAACATGTCCTCAGGTGAGGATCTATAATAATAAAAGCATATTATGCTAATTAGACCGACCCGGACGAAGAGGGGGCTGCAAGGGAAGCCTGGGTCCTGGGTGCCCGAGGAAAGCCAGTGCCGGCAGCCGGGGGAAGGAAGGCCTACTCTTGCAAGAATTTCATGCATCGGGCCTCTAGTTTAAAAATAAAAATACTGGGCTGCTTTTTCATTCTTTCTTTTACCGTTTTCTAGTCCAGTTACTGTATGTACTATAGAACGTCTGGTATTCAAATTGTTAAATATGTTTTGGTATAATGCTCTTGTTCTGTTTGCTTTGCTTCTTAATTTATGTAGTATCAGAAATATAATAAAAGCCTGCAGATATTACTTATAAAGGATAATTCTTGCCTTTAAAAAGCTTATAAAAAAGATCATTTGGATAAATTCATAGAACTTAAATAAATGTCATCTTGCCTAGAATTCTAACTTAATTCTAATAATCTTGATAATTTACTGACAACACAAAAATAAGAAAATACTTTCAGTTGTAATAAAGAGGACATCCTAGGTATCATGTTAGTGACATTCTTTTTAATGTAATGTTTCAGGGAGTCTTAATTTAGAAGAACCAAGTTTCATAGTCATATCATATTAACAGTACCAGCACATTAATCTAGAAAATTGAAAGAGTAAAAACAATGTTTAGACACTCAACATGTGCCAGGCACTATGCTAAATCTTTATTATTTTTTTAATATGTTTTTATTGATTTCAGAGAGAGAGAGAGAGAGAGAGAGAGAGAGAGAGAGAGAAACATCAATGATGAGAGAGAATCATTGATCAGCTGCCTCCTGTACTCCCCACATTGGGGATCAAGCCCACAACCTGGGCATGTGTCATGATGGGAATTGAACTGCAACCTCCTAGTTCATAGGTCAGTGCTCAACCACTGAGCCACGCGGGCCAGTCCTAAATTTTAAATGTAGGATTCAAGAGTATAGAATGTATTATAGTAGGAAACTTAACACCAAACTGGATTTAGAGGATAAACTTCAAAAGCTGGCACCTCCTTTGTTTTTAATATGTTGTCAAAACTTACTTTCAGCCCTAGCTGGTTTGGCTCAGTGGATAGAGCGTCAGCCTGCAGACCAAATGGTCCCAGGTTTGATTCTAGTCAAGGGCTGCAACCTTGGTTGCAGGCTCCTTCCTGGCCTGGGCCCTGATCGGGGCTCGTGCAGGAGGCAACCAATTGGTGTGTTTCTCTCACATTGATGTTTCTTCCAGTCTTTCCCTCTCTCTTCCACTCTCCTAAAAATCAATGGAAAAATATCCTCGGGTGAGGATTAACAAAACAACAACAACAAAACCCACAAAAAAAACCTTACTTTCAGGCTATTCAATTTGTGGTTGTATGTTTCTGTTCAGTCATAGTAACATTTTTATTGTAATTTTAATTATTAAATATGGAGAGTATACTGGTACGTTATGGTAAAACTTCTAATTAAAAGATGTAGTAGAATAGTAGAGAAGTATTAGCTCTTTTTACTTCAAGTTAAAATCTAGTGTGACCCACAAAACAGAAATATTATAACATAAAACAAATACGACCTTTGTACTCTTCCATAATGACGAGCAACCTAATGTCAGTTGAATTTTTTGTTTCATAGTACAAGTTGCTTGAGGAAAAAATGAACCAGTTCTCTTTTAGTATATCTCTTTAGCAAAAACATGCAACTAAATTATTGTGTCACACAAGTTTGATTTGTTTTGTTTTCCAGGTGCAACAATCGAACACAGTGTATAGTAGTTACTGGGTCAGATGTATTTCCTGATCCATGTCCTGGAACATACAAATATCTTGAAGTCCAGTATGAATGTGTCCCTTACAGTAAGTATGAAATTGATATGTTTCACTCTCTCCAGCATTCCTGGTTGATGCTGAAAGACTACACACGTGAAAGAAGCATATGTTTATGGCCTACAAAACCATTATGCATGCAGAGCACTAACAGACTCGGGCCTCCAATTAGCTTCACGAAGTGTGGAAGGAAGCCATCGTGTCATGCTGGCCAAGTGTCTGTCTGTGTTCTTAAGTGTTTGGCTTTTAAGGCTAGTGTTTTTCCAGGAAACAAACTTGAATTAGCTATTCAGTAAGGCAGATAGAAATTTGTACTTTTGCCCGATACCAGTTGCTGACAAATTGGTTTGGCTCACGGTTTTGTAAAGAAGGAATTGACTTTGGTTTTAATTGTGAGCTACTTGAATGGTTACCTGCTGTCGTGGTAACTTCAGTGCCTGTGAAAACTACCATTGCAGTAACTGAGGCCAGTGCTTCCCTTTTGGTTCGTTTGTCCTTAAGGGAGCATTTCTTGACCAGATTCAGTGATGAAATCTTAACACTAAACAACATAGATATGACAAAATGGTGCACACATTTCTATTTTTAATTTGGCCTAACATCCATTTATAGTGAGGTCCATAAAGGGATATTTAAAATTCCATTGCAAATGCCCTAAGTAGGAGTCAGCTAATGTTCTAATTCTGTACAGTTTTCCTCCAAACCTTAAAATTTATACTTATAAATTGTATTCTGTACTTTCATTGTACATTTTAGACAACTAAAAAGTTTCAGTTTATTACCTAATTTTCATAAGCTAGTTTGTTTGAAAGTGTTCTTGTATTCATTACTTTTCAACTTGGAAAAAAAAAGTGTCATGTTGCCTCAGTTCATAGCAATTTGAATTAAAAGTTTGTTAGCAGCAATTTTATTCATTTGAGATAATTTTGGTACACTTTCCTCTGGGGGAAAAAAAAAATCATCGGATTCCAACTAAATAATGAAATTACTTTTTCCAGAAACTAGATCACTAGTTCTGACAGATTCCTACATCCAAACCATCAGTATTTCTATAACCAAATGGCCGAATTCTAATAGATGTACTATGTCCAATACAATAGCAATGCATTCTTACATTGTGTGAAGGCGCTGTCTCTCTCTTTTCTACCCACAGTTTTGATAAATTGGCTTTTTGTGGGGTATCAGTTAAAGGCCAAACACAGATGATCTTTTCTTTTCATTCCTGCTCTGTGCTCCTGTGTTACTGTGAAATGGATGCTTTTTATGTTTTCAGTATTTTCTATGCCATTTGTAGGATTGGAAGCCCACTGAGTGCACTGATCTTGATGTCATTTCTCCCGTGTGTAGTGTTGGTGGCTCACATACTCATTCTCCTGTGCCACTAGAGGAACATTGTATTCTTTTAAGCTAACCAAAATTTTGTTCCATAAAGTCACGTTCACTTGAATTTAGCATGGTTTCTGTCCTCACATTAGAAAAGGAATACAGCATCCATCCCCAAAGAGTGGAATCAGTCAGAGCTGCCAAGAATTGTTTCTTTCTGGAGCCTGTTCCCGTGCCCTAGTCTGTAGACCAAGAACAGTGTGAAGCAAATATTATTTTCAGACTGAAGTTATTTCTTGCGCTGTGTAAGAAAGGGAAAAGTGGATATCTTCTGGAACGTCTAACTTTCAAAATTTTACCTTTTCAGTTCTCCAGAAGTATTTTACATTGTTCACTAAACTTGCAAATAGCTATCCTCAGAGAAGTATTGGTTCTTTTTAGTTCTTGTCCTTTAAATAAAACCCGGGAATTAATTTGCTGTTACCTTTCTAGAAGTTTGCACAAGGCAGAAATAAGTCTATGGCTTTTTTTAAACGATTTCTTGCTAAAGAATTGATGTAATTATAACTTCTGTATACCGTACAGTAGTGACACACTATCAACTGCATGATTTTTACTAATATGATAATATAAAGCAAAGGATCTTTTTAGATTGTTCTGATCTTCAGTAGGACCATGAATTTTCTTATCTCTTTTCTCTGTTCCTCAATTCTTTTGTTTCTTTATAATTCTGTTCACTGTACCCATCCTTCACACTTGCTTTTCATTTTAAGCCTGTAACTTTAATTTTCTACTTGTTTTAGTAGTGTTTTTGTACTTGTACTATTTGCATAACCTTTACACTATACTTAGTCAGTAAAAATTGTCACCATTAGGTAATATTTATTATATGTTCCTTACCATCTTGCTTTATGGCAGTTTTTATCCAGAGCAAATTCTCTAGGAGCTTACATATCCCATACTGTTTTCTCCTCTTTAAAAAGCTATTCAGAAAATTTTTCATGCTTTCTGAAAGTTCTATAATTAATTTACTCAACAGAATTTATTAGGAAACCTGTTAGTTTTATTTTGCATGTCTACAGACAGGCATATGTATTATATCTGACATATATTCCTTCCTAGATAATTTCTATGTCAAAAATATATGTACACAGGACATTCTTTATCCTTAACAGAAGTGTTAGTAATTGAATGTATTTTTTAAAAATAATTCATAAGGATCTTGTAGGATAAAAGAGAAAATCAGATTGGAAATTTATATTCCGTAGGCAGGATTTGGCATTGATTTTTGTGTTCTGTTTCAGATGATCACTAAATTATAAAAGTGATATCATAATTTTAGCTACAAGTTTTATTTGATGAAGAAATAACCATTACTGTTAATTAAGTCATTATTAATGAGTAAACATGAGATTATTCAAAATGAAATAGTGTGTCACTTCAGTTACAGAGTATATAGGCGTTAGTTTGCTTGGGTAAAGTTCTTGTGTTCCATATCCATGTAGTCCTCCACTGATGTTAGTGGGCCATGTATTTATGTTTGTTTGGTCTATAGAATAGTAAACATATTATTATGAATTAATTCACACAGTCTCAAGACAAGTTGCATATATATTTGGCATGTGATGATGCTAATTAATGCTAATTTCATTAATTTTATTGTGATTTTATATTATTCTGGGTTGAGGAATTTTAATGTACCAATTTGACATATACCTATGCTTTGGATCTTCATAAAAATTATAATGTAAGGACATTTGTTTTAAATACCATATCTTATTTGATTCGTTAATCACCAAAGGTTTTATTTAGTTATTTTTAATCTTTATCTTTGGATATTCTCAGTTTTCATCAGAATTATAAATTAGATACAACCTATGTCCATTTTATTTTTTTAATATAAATATGTCAGTTAAATCACAAACAAAGCCTCCCTATTTAATATTTTGCTCAGTAACTGTACTGTCAGTTTAATTTATCCAATAATAAAATTCTTCCATTTTCAATTAATAGAAATCGAAATATACTTGCTACATCTTTTATTGAACTTGTTTTAAGTTCTATTTTAAGTATGTAACATATTTTAAAGTGTATTATTCCCATCCTTTATATGTAATTGACTTATTTGAGTAAAATCGTTTTCTAAAAGAATATAGCTGTATAAAAATATAGTCTGAACAGTCACAACACTAATGATTTCTCTTATCCTCATTTCCCCACCACGCCCTTCCGTTATTGATTCTAAGCAGGTATAATATTGTTCTTCACTGAGGAGTAATTTTAGGACTAGTGGTTTATGAAAAGTTTTTCATGTCAGTAACACTTAATTTCTTCTTTTTACCGGATGCAGTCAGAATTGCACATTATAGAGCAAGTATGTTTCCTGAAGGTAGTTAAATACACCAAGTTGGGCGGTAGCTTAATGTGGAAGGAGTATCCTATTTTTATGCCAAAAATATTAGTGTGATGTTTCTCCCTAAGGTATTTCAGGAGGTCAGTATTTAATCTTGAATTATTATAAATTTAAGAAATTAATCAAGTTAAGACATCTTAATGAAATGTGCAACTACAGTATCTTGGAGTAATCAGTTTGGAGATACAGTCCTAGCACACCCTAATGCATTTTAATAAGGGAAGAAGCAGCAGCAGAGACATTAATTTGGACACTTTATGAAATTCAGGCAACATACTTCAAAGCCTACATAAAATCTAAAATAGTGCTTTATGGTTTGTAATTTATTAGAATACTATTTACCAATAAAGAGTGTCATGTAGCATCCTTCCTTAACTGCATAATCCATTTCTTTAAACTTCTTGGAGGGAGGATTTTTTTCGCATATCACTGTACTAATCAGGTTTGTTTTATGAAAGCATTTACCTTTTCTGGGGTCTGTGGAGTCAAGGTATTTGCTTTGAATGCTTGGTATGATTGTTGTTGCATGCGAGCTTGCTTTCTGTGTAAATTGATGATGGTAGACAATGTCATAATGAGCTAACCATAATTCTTTCTTCCTTTTTCTCCTTGCCTACTGTGCTTGCTTTTTCCTTGTATGTATTTTGCTTACTTTTTTTTAAATAGTCTTAGTATTACAACTTGAGATATGTGTTATAGAGAATTTAATAAGAATTATATATTATGGAGTATATATAATTTTTATATTTAAATTTACTAATAATTAGTAGAAAAGAAATGCATTATCATACCCCACCCTTCAAAATCCCTATTGGGATAGAGATGGGGGAAATTTGTATGTTCCTGTAAAGGAGGCGTTGTTTTTTTACTAGTATGGTTCAGATGGATATTTGTAGAAATAGAACAAAATAGAAAAACAGTTAAAACATGTACTGAGATGCATAATTATATATTTTGTGTTATATAAACATATTTGAAAAATGTTAAAATGTAGCAACATCTATATTCATTAAATTTGACCTAAGCTCCAAAATTGAGTTGTAATTTTTTATAACTATATTTTGCTGTTATTATGTTTAACATAATTTTAGTCAATGTAATTTGAATTACATTATAGTATAAATGGGGATGATACACCCATGCATGCATTTGTGTCTACAGCATACATATATAAAGTAAAACTTGATAAGAATGCTGAGTGACTTTGGAAAGGCAAGAGTATGTATACCATGCATTAGTGAAGAATTTCATTATTTATTCAGGTACACTAAGTGAAGCAACATGCCAACATATTTGTATTGCCTCCTTAATCTATTAAAATGATTGATCCATGTTTTTTTATGTAACTTTAGAATCTTTCTCCTGCTAGGTTTTCCTGTTGTGTATTTCTCTTTATCCAAAGTAGTGCAGCTCTTATTCTTCCTATATTTAGCATCTATTACGAATTCAGTCTTAGACTAATAGTCAATTTATTTTAATCTTTTTTCTTTTTTCCTTGCACTCTTTTTATTTTTCTTCCGATGCTTAAAATAGAAGTGGAGCAAAAAGGTAAATAACGTATACAGTCTGAACCCCAGCTCCCTGTTATGTGCCTTATGGATGTTACCTCCTCCCTTCCCTTCCCCTGCAACACTCCTGACATTAAAGTAATCAGCAGGACCTCATAAATGCACCTCCTAAAGAAGTCGACTATTAGCAATGAGATTATGTGACTGCTAAATCTGGTGATGGAATAAAAATTCTGAAGTCGGCGAGGGGGATCTGTCCTTTTTCACCCTTTATCTCTTTTTTCTGACACCCTTGGATATTTTATTATTAAAGTGTCATCTTGCCTGGTTTCCAGAACCCTCTCCATAGCATGCCATGGTTACAGGGTATCCTGGTTGCTTCATCACTGCTTCCCTTGTATTTACTTTTCTCTGCTCCTAATTGCATTTTCCAAATATTTATGTTTCTTCAATCGAAGCTCCTTTGTTTTCAGTCTAACTTCTGTAAAAGTTCTAAACAAGCCTTCACATTGGGTTTTTTTGTTCTATTTTGTTTATTTGGGTCTTTTGCTTTGGGGTTTTGGGGTCTCATAAGTGGTCCAGGGAAGGGGAGGGTACAAAGTTTGGATTAAAATAAAGTATTTTGTACACTGTTGTGCACTAAAGCTTCAAGTTTTAAAGCATAAATTACCATATTGTCAAATAAAAACACATAGCAAAAATGTAAATGCTCCGCTCAGTTATGAATGGTCTTAAACTTAGCTTCATATGCGTGAAAATAAGCCCCAGCCACTCTGTGTGCTGGTGCATTGATTATGGGAGCTTGAGGAAAGAAGGGCGGTACTTTTTTTTAAGGATACACTTTGGAAAAATAGAATGTTAATTAAATGATTTTTTTTCTCTTTTGATTTATAATCCTTAAAATTTGTGTTTACCTGTGTAATTTTTTTAACTTGGCTTAATTCTTGTCTTTTCTATGTGACTGCTAGTTTTTGTGTGCCCTGGGACCTTGAAAGCAATTGTGGACTCACCATGTATATATGAAGCTGAGCAAAAGGCAGGTGCTTGGTGCAAGGACCCTCTTCAGGCTGCAGATAAAATTTATTTCATGCCCTGGACTCCCTATCGTACCGATACTTTAATAGAATATGCTTCTATAGAAGATTTCCAAAACAGTCGCCAGACAACAACATACAAACTTCCAAATCGAGTAGATGGTACTGGATTTGTGGTATATGATGGTGCTGTCTTCTTTAACAAAGAAAGAACGAGGAATATTGTGAAATTTGATTTGAGGACTAGAATTAAGAGTGGAGAGGCCATAATTAACTATGCCAACTACCATGATACCTCACCGTATAGATGGGGAGGAAAGACTGATATCGACCTAGCAGTTGATGAAAATGGCTTATGGGTCATTTATGCCACTGAACAGAACAATGGAATGATAGTCATTAGCCAACTGAATCCATACACTCTTCGATTTGAAGCAACGTGGGAGACTGTGTATGACAAACGTGCTGCATCGAATGCTTTTATGATCTGCGGAGTCCTCTACGTGGTCAGGTCAGTTTATCAAGACAATGAGAGTGAAACAGGCAAGAACACCATTGACTACATCTACAATACCCGATTAAACCGAGGAGAATATGTGGATGTCCCCTTCCCCAACCAGTACCAGTATATCGCTGCAGTGGATTACAATCCTAGAGATAACCAACTCTACGTATGGAACAATAACTTCATTTTACGATATTCTCTGGAGTTTGGTCCACCTGATCCTGCCCAAGGTGAGAAGATTTGCTTGCTCATGTAGATGTCTTTTGTGAACAGCGTATTTGTAAAAGACTTTTTAATTTTCCCCCTGTTTATTTTCTCCCCTTTTTCATAGTTAAAGCACAAAGGATAATGTAGCATTTCATGTTACCTCATAGTATGTACATTTTAGTTTTATTTTAGTCCATTCCCCCTTCATATCCCCCCCCCCCCCCCCCCCCCAGATTTCTTCACTTAAATGTTGGCTTCAGAAAATTGTAGCCTCATTGGGCACTGCTAAAAATACAATACCAGCTACAAACAAACCTGTTAGCTTTGTTTTTTTCCTCCCTGACTTCTGAATTGATTACAATCTATGTGCAGACCTTTTAACTTCTTGGCGCCAGTGGGTAAGGAGAATAAGTGTTAGGAAGTCCCAGGAGAATTGCGAGGCTTGATGTACAACTCTAGGCATAAGTGAGTGTTTTGAAGTCTGCTCTCTGTGCAGGAGAGGAAGTCATCCAATGGCTTTCTAGATCATGTAAAAATTACCCATTTTTATTTCCTGGTAAATTAGTAATGGTTTTAAGTCAATATTTCTGTGACTTCAACTGTCACCATGGACAAAAAAAAAAATTACATGATTCCAAGTGATATTTTATAAAGATGTTATCTGCTAGGATTTTTGTGTGTTGTCTTCAGATAACTTTGTGAAGGTTCATTACTTCAAGAAGTAATAATGCTAAATCTTGGGAAATATACTTTAGTTTATCAAGTGAATTGAATTCTGTAGGAGACAATTTTTTAGGTTGAATTAAATGAATATTTTATTAAAACAAGATTAACTCATCCTCACAATAAAAGTTATAGAGCTTGCACTAATTATGAGTCTTCTATTTGAACAATATTTGTGTATTAAAGTTCTGAATTAATGTTTCAGTTTACTGAGTTAATTGGAATTCTCACATTATTGAGTAACTTCAAAATTTTAGGAGCCAGGCTGTTTTTTGGAGTGATTAAATCAAACTCTTCAAGGTGGAACAGAAATTAATATTGTTTTTCTTCTATTAAAGCAGTACACAACCACATACTTAAATATAACTATAGGTTTCCCACATAGTTTAGGATATACTAAGTTCTAAATATTGTTATGGGATCAGAACCTCAAAAACAGAAGTCATAGCCTTTTATGGTTTAACTTTTTGTTGTTGTTGTTGTATATTCTTTTTATTATTATATGCTAATATACACATAACATTGCACACATAGTCCTTACTCTTTCAAAACTGATACTATTCAAAATATCAATATGATTCATGATATAGAGTGGCTGGTGGTGTTTGTTAAAGCCCAAGTTCCTGATTCCTGGTAGAAACACCAACTTGAGATCCAGTCCTACATTTAATTTATATTTTTAACTTCAGCAGTGCTGGTTCAGAGAATTTGTGTACATGCAAGTGATTTGTAGGAAAAAGATTAATAACTTTAAGGCTTTGTTTGTTAGTTTAGGAAAGTCAGACCTCATATCCTATATAATAAAAGGCTAATAAGCAAATCGACCGAACAGTGGACCAACAGGTCTCTATGATGTGCACTGACCACCAGGGAGCAGACGCTCAACGCAGGAGTTGCCCCCTGGTGGTCAATGTGCTCCCACAGGGGGAGTGCTGCTCAGCCAGAAGCCGGGCTCACAGCTGGTGAGCACAGTGGCGGTGGTGGGAGCCTCTCTTGCCTCCACGGCAGAGCTAAGGACCCCACAGGGGATGTCCAACTGCCAGTTTAGGCCCGGGGAGCAGGCCTAAGTTGGCAGGCGGACATCCCCCAAGGGGTCCCAGACTGTGAGGGTGCAGGCCAGGCTGAGGGACCCCCTCCCCCTGCTCCCCAGGTGCACGAATGTCCTGCACCGGGCCTCTAGTTAAATATAAGGTTTGCTGAGAATCAGTTTTTCAAATACCAGTTTGAATAAGACATCAGTTAATTGTGAGAAGGTGTCTTTTGTACTAGAAGGTAAGATTTGCATCACAGTGCTTTGAAATCTGCATCAAATGGCTGTCTGATTCAATGATTGTTGGAACTGGG
The DNA here is from genome assembly GCF_027574615.1 of Eptesicus fuscus. NCBI lineage: Eukaryota > Metazoa > Chordata > Mammalia > Chiroptera > Vespertilionidae > Eptesicus > Eptesicus fuscus. Next base: position 59,848,644 of record NC_072481.1, read on the forward strand.
ACAAGACATATTCCTTATAGGCTATTTGCTATTATACTTACAGTAACAGACTGATGCAAATAGTTATGCAGAATGGCAGGGGCCACCCAACACATTAGCTCACATTATAAATGGAATACAAGCTGTTATGGCAAAGGTTCTCATGAGCACGGTATGCCTGAATTATTATGTGTCCTGTGATGTCTCAATTCCTTCACCAGTGTTTTTAGTTATTTATTTATTTCTTTTTTTGCAGTTGAATTTCTGTACATGCAACAAAAATTTTGAATAGTATCAGTTTTGAAAGCGTAAGGACTATGTGTGCAATGTTATGTGTATATTAGTATATAATAATAAAAAGAATATACAACAACAACAACAAAATTTGTGATGTGATTTTTGTTCATGAGAGCAAAAACGACATTGACTTAGTACAAGGCCCCTTTTTCTCTGATTCACCTATGTCTAGAATTTTTTGGCTTAAAGTGATAGCAGTAATGACTATTGTTACATGCTCTACAATGAAATCTTCATTTCCCCCCCTAAAAGCTAGGACCACGCTTCCCCTTTATCCTATAGGTTTGTAAAAGGCAAAAGTCAGGAATTGACAAAATCTGATATTGTATTGATACTTGTGGTAACCTTTTTTGTAATCTATACTACCCTCAGAGCTGTTCCATTTGTGTTGGGTGGTAGTAAATCTCTTCTCTCCATTAGCAAAATAAGAAAGAAAATAATTTTTTAAAAATGTAAATTCATCATGAGGCAACACCTGAAGGATTGTTAATAGAGACTAATTGCCCTGTGTACTTGTCACGAAAAATACTCCGTGAATACAAGATGAGTAATATCATTTTTACATGTGGCTTATATTCTAGTGAATATTTTGATCCATTTCAGATGAAAAAGTCTGATAATTTAGATGCTTTTTAGAAAGAGCAGTTACCAGCGTTGAAAATGAGAAGCTTAGACACATTTGGTAACTGTGTTCCTACAACTGTGTTTTGTTATCCAAAATAGCCATTCTTAAATATTCCCAGAAAGTCAAAATTCATATTGGCCCTTTAAAAAACCCTTAGTCGTAAAAAGTTTTATCTGACCTACATTTTTCTTTCTGCTGTTTGAATCATATTCTGTTAGTCTCTTTCCTTATAATTTATCTTTATATGCTTTTAGAGAGACTCCAGTCTCTCTCATTCAAGATGCGTGCTGATAGCTGGATGGGGCCTTGCAGAACTGTTCTGGCCCATAAATTTAGGTCAAACCAATAAGCCACTGTCAGCTTTCCAGAAGCAAGATCCGAGAAACGGATGGGACAGAGCAATGAGAGATCAGGTCTTTGCCTGTCATACAAAGCAGTGATTGACTGGCTTGGCTGAAATTCAGTCTTAGGTACTGGATTTGCCACGATGTATGTCACCAAGGCATACATTGTGCTGTAAAATTACTCATTCCTTTCATTTTTCATTGTGGACTGCTTCATAGTGTATTAGCTTCAGTACTTTTTTCCATTTATAAATCCAAGCTCTTTGTTTCTCACAGTACACGTGTATTATTTCTTTGCCGTGATCATGGTTTTTAAATAAATCTTTCCTCTTTTTTCTTTTCTTTGAGTTTTAGCTTTCTGTGATCTCTGCATAGTTCATTTGCTCCATTTACCTAAACTAGGTCTGTTTTTCCTTTCACATTCCTCCTCCCTAAAGTGGGCTTATAGGAAAAAAACCCATTTCACTCTTACTTTAACTCTTTTCTGTTTCTTAATCTGAATTGCTCTATATTTACATAATCTGACTGCAAATTTGATATCCTAAATGTTATCAAAAAATATTGTGTCTTGGGTTTTGACAGCTCTTGAATAATTACTCTAATTATGAAGTACGACACTTCAATAATATGAGGGGAAATTTTTATCAAGAGAGTTAGGTTTATTATTTTTTTAGGAACTGTTTAGCATAAAATGCGTATTTCTTGAAACATCTTCCCACTGAAAATGAATGCTCTCAAATAAAGATGCCTGCTGTTTTTAAACATTAAATAGGGTAAATTTAATGAATACATAGTTTTGCCTTACCAAGCTATAGACTCAACGCTAGCTGGAGTTCCTTCAGTGAATCATGGGTTAGTTCTTGGACCTAGATGATGGAAATGCTTCCCTTCACTTAAATGGGTATTGTCCTTAAATCTTTTCATGCAGGAAAAAAAGCCAGTAATAAATAGCAAGTCCTTAGAAGACACCATCGTAGTAAATCGAACCATTCTATATGTGCTTGTCAAAATCTTCATGGGTTCCTATTAAATAGGTTTATTAGCATTTTATTAGCACCGTTTCTAGTTCTCTGTACTCACATGATAACAGTAGGCAGAATGCTACATCAGTTCATCTAGGGGCTTGATAAGGCATCCTAATAACTGGGATGAAGCTCTGTATAGTAGGGTTTGGATTAGGTAGATGGGTTTGAATAGGTTTCTGCAGCAGCGGCTGGGCATGAAGTTTGCCTTGTTTTCTGCTATCATTTCTAGGCTAATCTAGAGCTTTGAATCTCTGGCCACATGAATTCCAGTATGAAACTTTGTAGTCTATTGCTCCAGTATCTTATACTATCCTCCCCACATATTTTCTTCTTTTAGAGATTTCCACAGAACACAGTGTCAGGTACATGCTCCAAAATAAGGGCAGATGCCATGCTTTTCCAGTGTCTGTGAAAATCTTTTACCTAGAAAAGTAAGATCATGACATTTAAGGGTATGGACAAGTGACCTTCTCTATGTTTCACCTTCTCTATGGCTCAGTTTCCACATCTTTAAAAGGAAGATAATCTTAGTCCTACTTCATTGGGGTTGTGGTACAGATTATCTAAGGCAGTGGTCGGCAAACTGCGGCTCGCGAGCCACATGCGGCTCTTTGGCCCCTTGAGTGTGGCTCTTCCACAAAATACCACGTGCGGGCGACCACGTACAGTGCAATTGAAACTTCGTGGCCCATGCGCAGAAGTCGGTTTTCGGCTCTCAAAAGAAATTTCAACTGTTGTACTGTTGATATTTGGCTCTGTTGACTAATGAGTTTGCTGACCACTGATCTAAGGTGATCTGATGATCCTTGAAGGCTGATTAGCATAGTGTCTGGTACATAAATGCTGAATAAGTGTAAGCTTTTATCATTATCTGATGCCCTGTCTTCACCTATGGAAAGAAATATTAATCTTTAGAAATGCCTCAGCATTTCTAACTTCAACCTTACAAAAAATTGCTTTCCTTGAAGTTGCTAAACTTTGTCCTTGAAAAATCCCAGAAATTCTAGTAGTCCTCCAAAAAGGTTTAATTTTGTCACTTAAAGTTTACTTTCATGTTTATTTTCACGATGTCCCAATATTTAAGTGATTTGCCTTTGATAATGTGCTGATTCCCTTTGAACTTCTTTTGATGAACAAAAAGTAAAAAGGTAGGAAAATTATCAAAAGACACATGGAAACAGGATATATAGAATGTTGTGTGAAATTGTATACATTTTAATAGAGGTCATTTTATTACCTGCCTTCACTCGGATATTATGAATCTTTCAGATCACTAATTGTAGTATTGTTGATGCATATTTCAGTGGTGAAATATGCCCTAATTAGTATAGTGTTGAGGGATACATAAGATGGTGTAGCATGAAACCACTTTACTCTGCCCTGCTCTCTTTTTGCTCTGATTCTCCACTCCCCTTTAAAATTGGATCCAGCAGCAGTCATTTGACACTTCTGCAAAAGATCGTGATGCTTTTGACAAATGTTAATTGAGAAAGCACTGAAAGCCTGGCTGCATGGTAATCAAAAGAAAATTACAGAGGTTTAACAAGATGTCAGGCAAGTGCTTTGCAGAAAAAGATAGACGGGTTTGAATTGGTTTCTGCCGCTGCTGATGTTTGACTAATGTACACAGGCATCTCTCATGGTCAATACATTATGCCCTGGAAACAAAACATATGTTTAAAGAAGTTTGTCTTGTTATAGAAGGAAAAAAAAGGTACAGAAAGGGTGTAGTGAACTTCTTGGTAACAAGAAATTTGTCCCTACTAAAGGTCTAGAAACAAGTGTTTCTGATAAACTTAGCATACTCTGTCCATAGTGTCAGAATTGTATAAACAACTATTTCTTGACCAGAGCTTAAAATACTAAACATAGTAATAATAAGTTTTCTAATGAGTTTTAATGTTCTAGTTTGTTTCTTATGTATAGATAAAGCATAAAATAAGTTAATTTTTATAAGATTATTTGAAAAAATAGTTATTTTTAATTTGCTGTACTCTTTACAATTTAAATTTAAGCATTATCTTAAAACCTTATAAGAGCCAGTAACTACAAATGTTGACAAAATTTTAGTGTGATCACCTAATAGATTTCAAAAGATAGTATTAAAGTCTTACTGACAGACTTTTTATTGTTGTTTAACTCATTTAAATGGTAGTTAATGAAGGACACATAAGCTCCATTAATTGTTTAACCTACTGGGTTTCACAGTCTGAAAGTAATGCTGGAAGTCAAAAATAACCTTTTAAAAACTTCTTTGTAAATTATTACTTTTAAATGTGTAATTGTTGTTCCTTTGACATTTGATTTTGCATTAGGCATGAATTGATCTAACCTGTTATCTTGATGAGAGATTTCATTTCTCTTGCCAGAACTAGTTGTTTTTTCATACCTATGTTTTCAAAAGTAAAGAAACTAAAGCCTTGGATGTTTTCTTACTAAAACAGCACCCACATACCAAACTTACCTTCTGTTTGGGTCTGACCAGGCATGCTCAAAAATCTCTCAAGCAAGATTGACTTCTGGGTAGAAAGATGTCACAATATTTATATTCCTGCAAGGTGCAAAGTGGGTGACTAAATGTTCTGTTGTCCTCTTTATATGCAATTGGTCAGACTTTTGTTGATACTTTGAATTTGATTGTTTAATGAGTATGGATTTATACAAAAAAAGAATTTTTCTAAGTTATTTAGTAGTGACAGTGCATTTGCTTTGTACTTTGAAACTTTACATAAAACTGTCCATTTCCTGTTACAAGATTTATGATGAAATTATACTTAAACTATATTGTCAAATATTTCATTGAGAAGTAAACCTAACACAATTAGAGTCATACAGTAAAATCTATGGTAAGGCCTAAACTGCCTCCACTTAGCCAACAATATGAATAAATTGGAATAATTGAAAAGGTTTATTTTTCTTCCCTACTACTGATGTCTCAATAATGCTCATCTTGTTTGTCTTGGGGTAGTTGGATGGGTGGGCTTTTGTGTGTGCATGCACGCACACCTGTGTGCCTGTATGTGAGTGTGTGTGTTTGAGATTAACATGCTCATCTTTTTTCCATAGTGCCTACCACAGCTGTGACAATAACTTCTTCAGCTGAGCTGTTCAAAACCACAGTATCAACCACAAGCACTACTTCACAGAAAGGCCCCATGAGCACAACTGTAGCTGGATCCCAGGAAGGAAGCAAAGGGACAAAACCACCTCCAGCAGTTTCTACAACCAAAATTCCTCCTGTAACAAATATTTTTCCCCTGCCAGAGAGATTCTGCGAAGCATTAGAAGCCAGGGGGATATGGTGGCCTCAGACACACAGGGGAGCGATGGTTGAACGGCCGTGTCCCAAGGGAACAAGAGGTATTTCCTGTAAAATATTACGGATACATTTAAAATTTTACTTTAGGTAGATTCTGAATCACACTGAAGTGATTTTTACTTGAGGAAGGATATATTTACAGTAGCAAACATTCTTCTTCTTGTTACTTTAGTAATACAGCATCTGTAGACAACTGCAAAAAGAAAAAAAAAATCACTGCAGGTCAGATCCTTAATTACCTCTCCCTCTTAAAGTTTTAGGTCAAGCCTGAGATCTTTGCCCATGGATTCTAGTGTGCATTCCTTACAGCTGTCTTTTTCATTACAAGTATCATTTTGGATGAGTCCCAAGAAAATCAAGGGCTTTTTGTTGTTTGTTGGAAATGTCTGATATTTCTATGCTGACTTTATGTTTACTGTTTATAGTCCGCATTTTACCCTACTTTTTTTTGGTCAATTATTGTCAACTCCTTCCATTAGCATTTATTCAGAATTTAGCACGCAGGGTAGGATCATCATAGCTGATTTCCCGAATGCAAGCAGAAAAATGGTTTCAATTTCACTGTTGTTTTCTGCATCTGCTGTAGGAACTGCCTCGTATCTCTGCATGGCTTCCACTGGAACATGGAACCCTAAGGGCCCTGATCTTAGCAACTGTACCTCACACTGGGTGAATCAGCTGGCTCAGAAGGTTGGTTGGAACCTTTTAATATGATACGTATTGGTGATTAAGGGCTTTAACTTCTAACATAAATAACTTAGCTTTGTATGTTAAAACCATCTTCATGACTCTTTGTTCAGTATAAAAGTAAAAAAATTATGCATAGTTCTGTCTGTAAACTATTTATTCAAAGTTACATATGTTTTGAGGCATGCTGTTTTCTTTGTTAAGCTTTTTAATGAGTACATACTTGCTTAATTTCAATCATATTTAGTTAGTTCTGCTCCTTTTGATGTTTGTAAGACAAATAGTGCATTGGCCTAATAAATCAAATATCATTATGTTTGCAACTGAATCCACAGAATGCAAGCAGATGTTTATATCACAGATGATTATGATAGAATGAGTAAAAAATATTTACAGTGGAATATAAGTAAAAAGATTTTACATTATAGTGGAATACAGTGACATTTTAGTTTCTCCTTTCCCATCTACCTTTGTGAAGTGCAAGCAGTAGATAATAACCCTCAGTGTCCTGCTGATTACATTCTGATTTAAATTTCTGGATCATTGGGATAAATACATTATTTTGAAATAGCTGTTTAAAATGGTTGCAATGAAATGAGAGAGCTATCTGAAAACTTTTACAAAGGGTTTCTGGTTTTCTCCCCCTACCCCAACCCCCACCCTTACCCCCCACTCCAACCTCCCTCCTTTTGTTTCTTTTAAATGTCTGGTAAGAATTTCTTTTGTGTGTTGAGGATCTAAGAACCTTTCATCATCTGAAATAAAGAGAACGTTATTGGTCTCAATTAGTTGCAGATTTTGACACATTTGCAAGTAAATTTTTCACCACAACAAAGATACTCAGGAGAAGAACAAGAAGCCACACACAGTACAAGAAATCTTACTGAGATACTATAAATTGGCATTTCAGATTAGAAGTGGAGAAAACGCCGCTAGTCTTGCCAATGAACTGGCTAAACATACCAAAGGGCCGGTGTTTGCTGGGGATGTGAGTTCTTCAGTGAGATTGATGGAGCAGTTGGTGGACATTCTTGATGCACAGCTGCAGGAACTGAAACCTAGTGAAAAAGATTCAGCTGGACGGAGTTATAACAAGGTAAGTAGGCATTTTCTGCTTTATTCAGCTAGGCTTCGTGTACGGCAGCTCTGGATTCTAATAGCAGTTGGCTGCCAAACTTCTGGCCCCTTGGACATATACTTAAAAATGAAACTTCTCATTTGGTTCATGTCCCAAGAAAGAATGACAGTTGAGAAAGGAGCAGTAACAACAACAATAAAAAGTTAATTATCTGAGGGGTGACCTTAGCTTTTGGCAAACTTCACCTGCCTGTCTCTGGTCAGTAGTCCCACTTGAGAATGCATTTAGTGCGCTTGGAGAGATTCTGTGCAGAGACTGTGTTCTAGAACACATACTTTGTATACTCTTGGGGTTGCAATGTAATTGTGACAGGAAGATGAATGTTAGCCACTGAAATACTGTTCTTAATGGCAGGTTTGGAAGAAGAACAAGTTTTCCCTTTCTAGGAGTAAAGTGTAATAGTACTATTAATTTTTCATACTATGCCAAAAATGTAATGGTTCTTTTAACCATACTATAAAAATAGTGTTTCGATGAGATTCATACGAATCCACAATCTGTGGCTAACATGGTTTTATAGGGTGAAAAAAAATAGTCATTTTTTTCCTTTTGACCACATATTTTGTCTCTAGTTTTATCAGGATACTTTGGATTAGTGTACTTAGTAACTTACAGTTAAAACCTGTAAGTGCACAATTTTGGCAGTCAGCACAGACCCATGGAATCCAGAAGTCTCAGGTGCCAATAAAATCTGAGCTCAGGAGCACCAGCTAAATTTTTGAGGATTTCTTCTTTCCCCGTTTTCAACAGTTCAAATCTAACCTCTGATTTTCTTTTCTTTTACTAAAAAGCTCCAAAAACGAGAGAAGACATGCAGGGCTTACCTTAAGGTATCTCTCCTGTGCTGTCACCCTGCTTTCTCCCTCCTCCAGCTACCTGCCACGCTTTATCATCTTGCTGCATGATCCAATGTATTTCAGTCTTTGATAATTATATAATATGCCCCATATCAGCTGTACAAATGTTGGCTTTTCATAGGTATATTACTCTCAGAATAAGCAAATCATTTTTTTAATAATTTTTGCTGTTTTTCCAGTTCATCCAAATGTACAAGAATTTTAATGAAATACCCTCTGAATTGGAAACTAATTATATAGTCTCCTTGTTTTTGGTTGTCATCTCTGTGGATTAAAAAAACAACTTGCATAGTAACACAGCTATGATATAGTCTTGGCAGTTTATCCTATCAAAGACTGTATAGTCATAATGTATGTGCATGAAAAAGTCACTGCTTTCTTATCTGTGGTATACTCTTCAATAAAATAGGCTTTGTCCTGAAATTTTTCAGGGTCATTTCTAGAACCAGGTTGATATCAGAAAGGGTTACTAGAAATGAAATATGAATAATGTGACTGTGTTATCGATATGTGTTGTATGTTGGTTTTTCTCAGGCTGATCTGAACAGAAAGCCACCGTTTGGCTGAGAATCCTTGTCTGTTCCAGCCAGTTTTTCTCCCGGGTAAATCCAAGTAATAGGAAACATGCTGAGTGAGGCTAACAGTAGAATTATGCCATGCTAGCTCTTTGTGATAGGTCAAAATAATAATACCATATTGCATTTTTGTTTCATTCTGAATTTTAAATGTTCTCTTTTGAGGGGGAGTTACTTTCTAATCTTGCTCATCTAAGGACCATATTACTAATAAATCAAACCTAATTCTTATATATATGACAACAAAGAACTTACAAGTTTTGTAGAACAGAGGTTATTTGAAGCTGTGGCTTCTATTTTTTGGCAAGGTCTAGAAAAAAAGAATGGCATCCCACTAGTTACTAATAGACATTGTGGGCTCTTCAAACTTTATAAGAAAAGGTGGTGGGAAAGTCTGTTTTTAGGTAGTAATATTCTGAAAGTCCCTCTTTAGCCTCTTTAATGGGGACAAAGAAATAACTGCTTAAGAGTATAGAATTTGTCATACTGAAGTTTCAGTTCACCTTAAAGGTATTAGTTAATGTGTGAAATGTAATAATTGGGATGTTGCCCAGGACATACATTTCAGTGGGAAGAAAATAGCTTTTTTTCTTTGGCAGGGAGAGACTACTTCAGGAATATGATAAGACTAATGATCATTTTGATTCCATGAGAAAAGTACTAATGGTAATAAATAAGGAGTGTTTCAGATTCATAAAGCCATGCCATCAGTGTATACATAGTAAATTTCAGCATGATCTTAATTTCTGGCCAGTGTCATTTTCAGCATGTCACAAATGACCTTTCTCTGTTCAGATAAGACTAATAAAACACCTTAAATTACCAATCAGAAGCCGACTTACACTATGCAAATGAAGTGGTTTCCTGCTTTGTGGCAGAGGATTTATTTGTAACTTAGATTAGTAGAGGCTTCAGTCTGTATTTCTGGTGACTAATGAATCTGGCCTCAGCAGACCAATTTCTGTTCCACTCTAGTTAATGGCTGCAGCAGTATCAATGTGAGCATTTTGAGTATTCTATCTCCCATTAGAGAAAGAAAAAAGCCTTTGACGTCCCTTGGAAGTATCTTCACCTGCCAGGAAGGTTGTGGTGGCTCACAAGGCAGACAGAACGAGGATATTAAGATGGATTAAACTAATTAATCTTGCTCTGACAGTAGCTTCAAACAACATTTCCCCCTGCTCATTTTAAGATAGCACCTCAAACTAGCAATTTTTGGTGTTGTTCTTTGTACAATCTATGTTCTTTTCCCATCTGTGATTGCTAGTAGATCAAAACAGTTTAGATATGGCCTAATGACACATTAGGACTGGGTAAATAGGGTAGAATAAATAAGCTCAGTGATTTCAGCTATCCAAGCCATAGTTAGTGTAGAGCTACAGAAACTATCAGTACAAAAGCCCATCTTCAGTTGCTTAACTGACTGGGTTATATTTTTATTTAATGTTATTTTGCGTAACAGTAAGTGAAACCTACATACCTAAATATTTACAACTTGGATGCTTATGAAGGATTTATTCCGCCTTTCTGTTTCCATTATATTATTAGTATATAGGCTTTACATATTTTGATTGCTTTATTGATTCCTTTCAAAACACATTCTTGTTTATGAATTTAGATATACTCTCAAGTGTTTTTTTTTAAGCTGGACAGGGAATTAGAAGAGTGAATTATGTTCACAGATAATTTACAGATTTTGAAATCATCTTGTTTTTTTGTCCCAATGGTAACAAACAGATATTATTAAAAGGCACAGTTTTAGCTATTAAGTTTGAGTTCATGTTCCAAAAAATAATGTCTTACTTTCCAAACATAACTATTAGGCTACTCCAGAGGCATCAGTGTTTGCTCTTTAGAACATTCCAGCCTTGAGGTTATAAGTAGGAGTGGCTATGCAAGTAAGATGGAATACCTCAGGTTAAGAGCTGACTCTGGCAGTATTTCTTTTCAACAACTGAGATGATTAGATAAACAGAAAAGCCATCTTTTTTACACATCCTCTTTATAATCAAATAGTAGTCTACTAATCCTCAGCCATTCCTACTCTGAAATAGTCAGATATGTTACAAGTTGACCAGATATATGTTGTCCAGGTGTTCTTCCATCTTGAAATTAGAGTAAATCATCATGACAGATAAATATTACAATTGTCACTAGTCAGTGATTGAAAATCACCTTGGTACTACAAGCAGTCAAAACGAATGATGGTTTTCTAACGAATGCAGGCAATTGTTGACACAGTGGACAACCTTCTGAAACCTGAAGCTTTGGAATCGTGGAAGCACATGAATTCTTCCGAACAAGCGCATACTGCAACGATGTTACTGGATACGTTGGAAGAAGGGGCTTTTGTCCTGGCTGATAATCTGGTAGAACCAACCAGAGTCTCAATGCCCACAGAAAATATTGGTAAGTGAACCTGCTGTCAGGCTTAATCTTTGATTTAGAAGATAGATGTTTAAGATAATGATGTTTCCATTCTGAATCTGTTATTTCCCAGTGGCCAGCGTCTCTTCTGTGGAAATACTTTCATCTGTTAACAAGAGATATTATTGATCACATTTCATAAACTTAATTCAGAAGCCAGCACCTTTCCTATATCTTTTAAAAGTTGGTGTCGTGTGTGTGTGTGTGTGTGTGTGTGTGTGTATTGTTTTTATTGCCCACTGAAAAATCATTAAAGGAAAAATGTGTTAGAGTATTTAAATGCCTGAATATGGATTGCTTAAGTAATGGAAGTGCTTGCTATGGAACTGTGGCAAACGCTTTTCCATTTCATATATTATGTTCCTAATGAATTTAAATTACTTTCTGGAATGTGTTCTCCCAGTCAAATATTTTAGGCAAACAATTTGAGCCAAATGTTTATATTAAACACAACTGCCTTTAGGTGAAAATGTGATCAGTGAGCTACATCTTCCATACAGTAGAATATCCATGCTTCATAGATTGCAAAATAGCTGCGGATAGTTTTGAAGCATGATTTAGAATTTGAAGGCTGGCAACAAGAGGCAGGAATTAACTTCAATACTTGAAAGAAGTACAGTAACATAAATTTAGGTTTGACTGATTTAGAAGTGTTGCTCATTCAGTGGGTTTGAGTTTAGATAAAGTTTTATAATATCACTTAGTAAATAAAGTAAAAAAGTTTTCCAAGCATAAATATAAAAATAACCAAACCCAGAAGGGATCGTAGACTAATCTTTCACCAAAGGAGTATATATCTGGAATAGTGGATATTGAATGAACTTTTGCTATCTGGGATGCCATATCCCATTACCTAATTGTGTCTGCCTAAATCATGGGACTTTATATTAGAAAATGTAGAAATGTAAAGTATATAGAAGAAATAGACATTAATTAGATTGTGAAACTTGGATTTAAATTCAAAACTTTAAATAGATTTAAATAAATGAATTCCTAGAGAGAAGTAAAGTATTATTAAAATCATGTTTTTATTTACTGTGACATTTTAGAGTGATAACTCGGTAACTTCAAATTAAATGAAGTCAAAATAATTTGGCCTGACATGATCTGGGAGAACAGTCATAAGGATAATGGTACCTACCATAGCCTTAATAATAATACAGAGTGAATAAAGCACCCATGTCTAAAGCTTTTATTACTTCTGAGGTTAATTTATTTACTAGTCTAATGAAATTCCTAAGATATACCTTAAGTGAGTCTTCTCAAATGTTTCCAGTGATGTACTTGTAAGGATAAAGGAGTGTAGACTTGATCATCTTAGAGGATGAGTCATGGAAAATGTTATCACATCAATTTGTTTTTTCTAAGTCTTCTAAAGGCTATATTTAAAACAAAAAGAAAAAACCCAAAACTAAAATTTCCTTCTTATGCTCCTCAAGAGTGCCAGAAAATCTGACAGGTCAGGTTGTTAGTCTATGCTCCCATTAGCCTAGAATAATGCAGATAACTCTTATTATATGTCCCAGATAGTTTTATCTCAATTTGAGACATAGTCTGAAAATTTAAGTATTTAGGAATATATTTTTCCAATATCTATGGTTTTTTTTAGAGTTCTAAAGGAGTATGCTTTATACTTAAAAAATTGTTTTTATTTACAAAAGGAACATTATGGGTGGAGATTCTTATAGAATGTAATATACATGTTTGACTTCTCAAAAACAATGCCTGAACTTACTGTATACATATATTGATTACCCAAGTAATTATCACTGTGAAAGTCATTTTACATATTCTAATATAGTATGTCTTTTTATTTCTAAGATAAAAAGAATTTTGTGACAAATATTATACATGAGTTAGTATGAGGAATACATTCAACTTATTCTCATTTTAGACAGAGGACTAAAATGGCCCATTATGCTTTTATGTTCTTACTCTCTTGATGCTCTTACCTAAATTTAGAATGTAGTTACAAAGTCTTTGGTTATTAAGACAATTTGTTTTTTCTCCTTAGTGATTTCTCCTTCAGTCTTTAATGTACTTTATTGTATGGTTTACCCTTATGTAAGACTTTATAAAAATGGTATAATTATATCTGCTATAATTATATCTGGTATAGCTTTTAAAAGTCAACTTTGAGTTATTTCTTATCTTATATACAATAAGAACAGCTGTACAGTTCGATGAGTTTTGACAAATGTACACCTACTTAACTAACAGCATGGCCAGCATTTCTACCACCTCAAAAGGGTTTTTTATGCTCTTTTTCCAGTCAGTCTCCTGGTATCCCCAGCTCCAGACAATCACTGATCTGTTTTCTGTATCTATAGTTTAGTTTTGCTTTTTCTGGACCTTTAGTTGAATGGAATCATATAATATATGATTTTGATCTTCTTTTACTCAGAATAATGTTTTTGAGATTCACCTATCTTGGTGTGAGCATCAGTAATTCCATCCTTTTCATTGCCGAGTAGTATTTCATCATAAGGACATACCACTAGTTGTATATTTACTCACTTATTAGACATTTAAGTAATTTCCACTTTTTGACTGCAATTTTATTAAAGCTGCTCTTTTCCCAAGTCATTGTACCATTTTTTACTCTTAACAACAATGAGAGTTCCAGTTGCCCCACATTTTCACCAACATTTAGGATTGTCTTCTCAAATGTATTTTTAATTTTAGTCTAGTGGCATCTCATTTTGGTTTTGTTTTGCATTTGTTTGATTGCTAAGTTACATTTTATTGATAACTGTTCAACTTTACAGGTGCGCTTATTGGACTTTCATATATCTTTTTGTGAAGTGTCTGTTCATGTATTTTGCTAATTTTTAATTAGATTGTTGGTCTTTTTAGTAATAAGTTACAAAGATTCTTTATATATTCTTAATACAAGTCTTTTGTCAAGTGTATATACTCTGAATGTTTTCCCTCAGTATGTGATTTTAAAAGAATTTTTTTAATGATACCTTGAGAGAAGCAGTTTTTAATTCAACATCTAAGCTAATCCTGTTTCACTTATTCTTCTTGTCATTGTTATTATTTTAAAGCAAATTTTAACATGATATTATTATTACTGTAAATACTTTGGTAAATATCCTATACTTTTTTTAAGAAAACACAATGTCATTTTCATACTTTAAAATTTAACAAAAATAGCTTCAAAAGATAACAAACATGTACTTAAATTTTACTTGATTTTTGTAAATTTTTTAGTACTTACTAACTTAATTTTTTATAAGTTCATGTCAGACATTTGATTGATTCAATGATTTAGTCTCTTTTAATTAAAAGCCATTTATCCATACAGTTATTTTTTTAAAACCATTTTCATTTTTGTTGAAGAAATTGAGCGGGTAATTTGTTCTGTAAAATATCCCACATTCTGGACTTGGCTTATTTCATCCTTCTGATACCACTTTATCATGAATGATATATACTGAAAATTATATCAGGAGGCTTGATCAGGTCAGATTTAAGTCTTATCTCCCCTCTCTCCCCCAGAACTTTCTGTTGAATCCTATTCAAGAGGCACATGTTTGCTTGTCTTTGTATCTTGCCATTGATTAGGTGTTTAAGTATTATCCATTATAAAATTCACTATCATTTATTCTCCCAATGGGCTTAGCAGCCAGCATGATTTTATGTCAGTTTAAGCTTAGTTACATTGCAGTAACAAAACGCCCAAAGTCACAGCATCTCACAACAACAAAGGGGGATTATACTCATCATGCTGCGTCACCATTGCAGGCTGGGCTTTGGCGCTGCTCCCTGTCATCTTCTGTGGGCTCCACGTTATGTTTACCCTGGACTCAGGGTGATGGAGCCTACAATGTGATGGGTCTCCTGGCAGAAGCGGTAGTTCTCCCTCTCTGCTCTCTTACTTTTCTCCCCATCTCCTCTCATTGTAGTCAATACTGTGATGAATTTGAAAAATAGGACAGAGAAATACATTAAAATCCTATCTACAGCATTGGTTGTGAGTGAGGCATGCCCATCTTCAACTTTACTAAATACTGCCAAATTGCTTCCCAATATAGTTTTATTATTTTACATTCTCACCTGTAATACCATTATTCTCAGCCACTGTCTTTGTTAACACTTTATTATTGACATAAACTTTGTCATTTTAATAGGTTTGATTTGATCACATTATTGTTTTAATTTGCAGTTCTTTGACTACTTAATGCATTTATTGGGTTTTTCCATTTTCTCTCCAGTAAATTTGTTGTCTACAACTTGTTCCTATATACCTCTTTCTCTGTGGATAATGCATTCTGGACACTAATTCTTTGAGAATTATATAGTTTGCAAATATGTATTTTTTATGTATGCCTTCTCTTTTTTACTTTTATTATGACTTCTTTTGTTTTACAGAATAATGAAGTAAAATATATCAGTCTATTCTTTTAGGGTTGTGCTTCTATTATCTTTTTAAGAAGTATTTTCTTTTTTTTGTGTTTTGCCCAAGAAAATCTTCTCTACTTTACAGTTACAAAGATCTTGTATTTTCTTTGGAAATTATAAAACTTCCCTTTTTTTACAATTATGCTTTTAATCCACCTGAAATTAACTTGTTTATGTATGTGGGAGGTAATTAATTTGATTATCTTCTCCATGTGGATAATCAGTTGTTCAATACTTGTATTTGTAGTTGCATAATCCATTCCTTTCCCTATTGGTTTGTAATGATATCTCAGTCATATATCAAGTTTATGTCCATGTTAGGAGTATGTGTTAGGCGTCGCTGCTTTGGTTTTGTTTCAATACTATTACTATCTGGTGAGTTCTTTCAGTTCTGTTCTGTGAGGAATTAATTGCCTGGCCTGCTTTTGGCGTGGCTCCCCCACATGAAATTTAAAATCAGATTGTCAAGTTATTCGTACTCAAAAAAATCTTGTTGGAATTTTTATTAGAATTAGACTTCGGTTTATAGATTGATTTTAAAAGAAGTGTCACAAATTTATTGTGTTCTCCCAAGTAAGACCATAAAAAATCCTTCATTTGTTATTAGATCTTTTAATAAAGTTCTGTGTTTTTTCCCATTAATATCTTGTACTTTTCCTTTATTAGGTTTATTCCTTGGGAACTACACTATTTATTTTTATTGTAATTAAGATAAAATTTTATTAACTTTAATTCTTCTAAGATTACATATTCTAATTGTTACTTGGTCTATAGAAACACAGTTAATTTTGCTGATTGCAACCTTGCCAAATTCTTTTTCTTTTTAGAGTATATGGAGTCTCCCTCAAGATTACTATGTTGTTAATTATGTTTTCTGTAAATAATAAAACTTGCTTTTTCCTTCCAGTCTTTATAGCTTTTGTTTTTCTTGAATTGCTGCATTAGCTCTTCTTTTAGTACAGTGCTAAATAAAACCTGTGATAGGGATCGTCCTGTCTTTAAAAGGAATGCTTCCAGAGTTTTTCACCATGTTTGCTCTAAGTTTAGAAAGGTACCCATTATCTGACACCAAAACCTTTATCTGAGCAAAAAAAATTCTTTTTTTCATTCCTATTACTTTGTAAAGATTTCTTATATTGAATGAGTATTAGAATTTGTTTAATTCTTTATGCTTTATCTTAATTTGGTAAATTACATTACTATATTGTCTTTTTTAAAATATATTTTTATTGATTTCAGAGAGGAAAGGCGAGGGACAGAGAGATAGAAACATCAATGGTGTGAATCATTGGTTGGCTGCCTCCAGCACGTCCCCCACTGGGGTTCGAGCCCACAACCTGGGCATGTGCCCTACCTGGGAATCCAGCCATGACCTCCTGGTTCACAGGTCGATGCTCAACCACTGAGCCCCTCCAGTCAGGCCATTAATATATTTTCTAATGCATTAATTTCTGGAAGATTTTTTGAGTTAAACTCAGTTTGTTCAGGATGTTGTACTTAAAGTATGTATAAACTTACTAAATACTTTTGCATCTATATATTTAATTTTTAAACTCTAATAAGTAACTATTTGTTGAATGAAATTAACTCTTTGTACATATATATCTGTATTTGGAACATTTCATGAAATTCAAGAGGATTTCCTTTTTTCATCCTGTCTTCCATCTTGTTTTGAGAATAATAGAGTGCCTTTCAGTGAAAGGAAAAGAGAGGCATATATTAGATGCATATTTTTGTCACTCTTCTTTCCCCCTTAATCCCCGACCCGAATACATGGAATCTGATATAAGGAGAGACCATTCATCTGCTCATCAGCTTAATCTTTCTAAGCATGGATCAATAAAATAAGTATTTCAGCCAACCTCTTCAGCTGATAGACTTCTAGGAGTTATATGACTCTCATTATAAACTTGTATTTTAGATGTTTGACATGTGGTCTGATAGCTTATAAAAATCTCCCAGCATTATAATTTTATATTTAAAAATAAATCTATATGTATTTTACAAAACAAAGTTGTGACAGATAAAAAGTAAAAAAGTATTAGTATTCAAGAGTTACTCTATAATGGCATACGCCCATTTTGTAAAAAGAAAGGGAGTAAATGCATCGTTGTATGTGTGTATGTGAACATACGTGTTTATCTAAGTATAGAAATAACTATGCAAGGATATATACACCATTAGAGAGGGTGTACTTTGGAAAAATATATATGAATTTTATTTATTGAATTATTTAGTGTATGTGTTACCCTTAGTTGACAAACTTTTACTGTGAAAGCCCAAATAGTATATATTTTAGGCTTTTCAGTCCATGTGGTCTAAGTTGCAAATATTTAACTGGCATTGTAGCACCAAAGCAGCCATAAGACAAAATGTAAACATGGCTGTGTTCCAATAAAACTTTATTTCTAAAAGCAGGTGGCAGGCCAGATTTGACCCATAGGGCCTATTTTGCCCAACATAAATATGTACAGATTGATAGTTACTAGTGAAAATTAATGGGGAGTTTTAATATCATGCCAGACATTTTCTCATAAGTAAACTTAGCTGGTCTTACCACTTTTAGAAATTAGAGAAAAATCTATTACTGCAAAACTGACCTGTGGAGTCTTCTGTATTAAAACATATCTTATACATGTAAATAGATGTATACTAGTACATGCAATAGAGACATTCAAATTTATACTTCATAGTTTTACCCTTGACAAGCAAATAACCATTGAAAAGTTTTTTAACATAAGGAGCCAAGATATCATTTTGAAATACTTTTGTTTAATCATTTAAATACAACACTGAAAATTTTGTATTATGAATTCATATATTATTCATATTCATAGGCTAAAAGTCTGGAATTAATTCATGACAAAAATATAAACCTAAAAGAAAATGCTTACACGAAATATATGAAATACATCAAAATGATTATGTGAAATTTTTCAGAGTAGTCAAGGCATAAGAACTTCTTAGAGTAATTTGGTTCATATTTTGTTGAGCTCTAACCGTAAAGTTTTGTAAGTAGATAAAAAGAAACAGTAGTTTTCATGCAATTATCATTTGCTCTTTGTAGTTTAAAGAATGCCTCCTTACTCCTTCTCCTTTATTCCTTTGCCTCACGCAGTCCTGGAAGTTGCAGTTCTCAGTACAGAAGGACAGGTTCAGGACTTCAAATTTCCTCTGGGCATCAAGGGAGCAGGCAGCTCAATCCAGCTCTCTGCAAACACTGTCAAACAGAACAGCAGGAATGGTAAGGTGGAACCGTCTTTAAAAACTGACAGGTTGTGTGTTGTTGTTTTTTTTTTTTGTTCGCTTAAACCTGTTAGGTCTAAAATACTGAGTATTTGACTCCTGATATAACAAATACACCTTAACATTTATCAGCATATTTAAAATAATGCCTTACTGTTTCCCAATGAACTCAATCGAAATAAAGATTTTCCATAAGGATTTTTTTTCATTTTATTCTTATTTTAATGTATCTTTTTTTTTTTTTAATTCATAAGTGTGTTTCCTGTAAGTCATGTGACTGTTTTTACTTTCCTAGGGCTTGCAAAGTTGGTGTTCATCATTTACCGGAGCCTGGGACAGTTCCTCAGTACAGAAAATGCAACCATAAAACTGGGTGCTGACTTTATTGGCCGTAATAGCACCATTGCAGTGAATTCCCACGTCATTTCGGTTTCAATCAATAAAGAATCCAGCCGAGTGTACTTGACAGATCCTGTGCTTTTTACCCTGCCACACATTGATGTAAGTTATGTATGTTAATGAAGTCGCAGAAGGTTAGAAAACCAGTGAGGAAGGAAAGCAAAGCTGACCTGCTGGGGAAGGGGAGAAGGGGAATGGGGAGATGACGGAGTGGAAAGAAAGGATCTTGCCTTTAGAATTTCAAATGTTGGACTAGGCCAGAAGGAAGGTTTATTTAAGTCTGTGAACATAAAATTAAATGAGGCTCAGTGATTATTACAACTTAAATGTATTTTTAATGAAAGCTAATACAGTAATCAACAGGAAAATGTAAATGACTTTAGTTTGTTTTAGAATGAAAATCAACTCTTACCTTAGCAGCAGGAGAGCCCAGTGTTAACTGACAGGACTCTGCCTTTTTAGTGTGGCAGATCTCTTTTTGGTTTTTCTGATCATATTTGACCCAATTGTTATCAAGCCCGGATATTATCAAGTCTACGATGGAAGAGATATGCCTTAGAATGCAAGTTGGTAGTTAAAGAATTACACTGTGTTGGAAGACTGAAGAATTTGGGCTGTTGCTATACATAGAGTGAATATGTGCCCACAGATAACCCAGTGGACCTCCAAAATTGGCAAAGAAACATAAACGTGCGTGGCTATTCATGTCTTATATCTGCTGCAGTTGATTCAGTCTTCTAAGAATCCTGATGTTGCAAATGTGTCACTGAGAACAAACATGAGCCCTACATGGGAAATGGATTTTAAAACACTTGGTCCTTACAGAGTTTTCTTAGAACAAATCCATGGGTCTGATTTTGTCAGAAAAGGAAAAGAAATGGTTCTAATGTGTGATCAATATATAAAATCATAAGAAGGAAATTGTAATTGTGTAAAATGGGTCTTTGGTAATTTAGGGTACACTTTAGAGTGTTTCGGACTATAAAGCTCCTCTTAAGTTAGATATCTGCCTTGCGTAGCATAGCCTACACTTTTGCTGATGAAAAATTTTATAGTCTGAAACTTACAAAGTTTAATCTAAATTACCTTTTACACATATTAAACAATTGCTATTGCCATGTTAGAGTGTAAAAATCCTAATTTTATCTTGTCACTTTATTTCCCAGCCTGACAATTACTTCAATGCAAACTGCTCCTTCTGGAACTACTCAGAGAGAACTATGATGGGATATTGGTCTACCCAGGGCTGCAAGCTGGTTGACACTAATAAAACTCGTACAACGTGTGCATGCAGCCACCTAACCAATTTTGCAATTCTTATGGCCCACAGGGAAATCGCAGTAAGTATTTTAATTAGTAGCAGAGAAAAACCTCAGAGATTCCAAACAGCTTCGGTGACAATCCCTTCTTTGGGTGCTAATCGTAACTAAAAAGCAAACAGAGTAATGTGGATTTCTTATTGTTTCTACACTGGCCATGTATTTTAGGAAGCCTTGGCACTATATTGTTACTTCTCAAAACCATGTGCTTTACAGACTTATTCTGAGTTTTTCTCCTTGGGGCAGGTGTTTGGCAGAGGTGGTCAGGGGTTGAAGGTGGTCATACTAAAGAGAGAGGGCTCTAAAGTTTCATACCCTCCTCCTCTTGAATGTTCGAATCTTATTTCACAACTTTTAAGTTTCCTAATCATTTTGCTCACTGCAAAACTGCAGATTTTGAAAGGTCAGAATGGTTTCTGGTATGTTCCTTAGTATTTCTTTATGTGATTAAGAAAAAAATAGCCAGAAGATAAAAATACTTTAAGAAACATAGCATGAAAGCTCTCAGAACTGTTGTGTACTTGTGTCTTAGTACAAAATCTATAATAATAAAAGCGTAATATATGCTAATTAGACCGGACGTCCTTCCGGATGAACTTCTGGACAAAGCCAGGGCTGCAAGGGAAGCCCTGGTCCCGGGTGCCTGCCGGGGCTGGAGGGAAGCCTGGGTCTTGGGTGCCAGAGGGAAGCCGGTGCTGGCGGCAGTGGGAAGGAAGGCCTACTCTTGCATGAATTTCGGGCATTGGGCCTCTTGTTTAATATAAAAACCCAAAGAGAAAGTAAAAACTTAAAATTTGACTCATATGTTAACTGGAAAGGTTATTTAAATACCATTTTTTAATCATAACTAAATCTTCTTTATTTTATATTTTCTATGTTTATTTAGGTAATAATTTCAATCATTTTGAAATAATTGGATTACTTTCTAGTAAATTCTTCCACTTTCATAGGTCATCTTTGGATATAAATATTGATAATATTGAGTGTGTTGTATGATCAATATTTCTTTTTAGTATTGAGCCCTGTTTAAGCACACATGAGTGTTCAGAGGGTTTAGTATTAAAATATGAGCTATCACATGTGAAAACTATCTCACCTTGAGTTGATGTAATGAGGAATATTAACTTTTTTTATGTTTTTATTTTCAGTACAAAGATGGAGTTCACGAATTACTCCTGACAGTCATCACCTGGGTGGGAATTGTCATTTCCCTTGTTTGCCTGGCTATCTGCATTTTCACCTTCTGCTTTTTCCGTGGTCTCCAGAGTGACCGTAATACAATTCACAAGAATCTTTGTATCAACCTTTTCATTGCTGAATTTATTTTTCTAATAGGCATTGATAAGACAGACTACATGGTAAGCACCCCTTCAGTTTATTGACCTTGAATCTCTGAAAATTATGATGACAAGTGTGAATCCCCTCATCCTTGTATGCTGATATTAATATTTGACCTTGTTAACAGTCTAATTGACATGGCACAATTGAAGGATAATTTGTAGTAAATTAAAAGGCAGCTCAATCATTAAGAAAAATTATGAGTTCATTCATTCCTCATATTAAGGTACAGTTGACATTTTTCAGGGTTTGTTACTAAGACACATAATTTGATTAGAAGAATGCTGGGATACCTGAATGGAAAGATTCTGTTTTTACCATTTTAATTTTCTCACATAGTTATTCTGACCAGTGATCATTTCTTCATATTCTGAGCACTTTATTCATTATGACTTTTCCGTGTTATGAACAGAACTTAATAATTAGTTAATTTTCACCCTATATTCATCTATACTGGGCTGAATTTAAGAATCCTTTACATATGACAGGAAAGTAATGTTAGGTCATTAGAGCTGGGGTATTTGTCATTAAAGCAAATTTTTTAAATTCTGGAATAGAAAAAAATAGAAATAGTATATATGGAAACAACTGTTCTATAATGAAACAGATCATCTCCAAGTAGAGTATTAAGAGTTAATCATGGGTAATTCTAGAAGAGAAATTAAGATGCTTTTTTATTTCTTTAATCTTTTAAAAATTTCACTACAAATCATAATGCTTTAGAGTGGTGAAATTTCTAGCACACCTGACATTATACTATAAGCATTAATTATACTTTCCAAATTTGGCAGTGTTTGTAACTCATTTCCATTTTTGAAAAAAAATTTTAAAGAAGCAGTATTTAAATAATGATATTATTTTTAAAGATAGTAGTGAGCACCATCAGTGACTGACTGTTTTACAATTCTGAAGTGGACTGTTTACATTCATGTGTTTTTCTTTTTGTTTTGTTTTTTCTTTTTCTTTATAGATTGCGTGCTCAATATTTGCAGGACTTCTACACTTTTTCTTTTTGGCTGCTTTTGCCTGGATGTGCTTAGAAGGTGTACAGCTCTATCTAATGTTAGTTGAAGTTTTTGAAAGTGAATATTCAAGGAAGAAATATTACTATGTTGCTGGTTACTTGTTTCCTGCCACAGTGGTTGGAGTTTCAGCTGCTATTGACTATAAGAGCTATGGAACAGAAAAAGCGTAAGTAATTGCAAGCGACCTGAGTGTTTTTCAAGTGAATAATTTTTTAAAGCCTGTTAGCTGTCAGTGAGGTTCCCTGACAGACTAAAATAGCCTCTGAAAGCTTTATTGGAAGAGAATGGGCATGCCGTGTGCAAATTACAATCAAGTCTTTTGTAATTTTCTAGGTTCAGAGGATTTGTACTCTGGTAAGGCAGATTCTAAATTATGGACTTTCTTTTTTAATACAAAAGATTGACCTGAAACAAATTGAAAAAGTAAATAACTTTTTGGCCTTAGAAAGATATTAAGAAAAATCCTTCTGAACTTAAAGCATCTGACAGGTCTAACTACTCAGTTTTAAGCTAATGCTTCATTAGTTCTCTTTGTGCAGCCAGCCCTCCAGCTAACTCTCATTCTGAATTGTGACAGTAGCACATTCCTTCCCATATGTTTTACTTTGATAATATTTTATCAGGCAGTTTGAAAGGATTATAATAAGTCACTGTCTTTCATTTATAAAAATATAGATATTTATGGAAAGTGACAGAAAGTAGGACATAGCCATGTTTCTAAGGACTTTATTTGCTAGAGGCATGAATTTGCCTTCTAATTCTGTTTATTTTTTCCTTTGATAAAATTAGTTATATAAAGATTCTTTGGACTAAAGAAAGCTTTTTTGACTGTACAGATGATGAAAGACAAATAAAAGAAATTCAGTGGGGATTCAGTGTTATGTGAAAAATGAACCACTAAGTAAAATCTGTCTTAATAAGTTTATGCATCATTTACTCTAATACTGTATGAGTATATGCTTTGAATTCCCCCCCCCCCAATATTTATCCATTCCCAGGTGAGGTATTTTATTTATGCTATGCAGTTTTGCAACAAACATATGCATTGTTTGTCTATTATGTTTCCTAGGATTAAGCACTTTAGCTCACATATAGATCTGAAAAACAAAAATTGAAGATAGTTTTAAAATGATGAGACAATTTGGAATATTGAGTTTCAAGTTTTTCTTAGTAAAGTCAGTGATCTTAAGAATTAGGGATTGTGGTGTGGTGGGGTTTATTATTCCCTTATACAAACATAACTGTGTCTTTATCAGATTTAAAACCTGAAATGAAAACCAATAGTTTGAAGTAAATATATTGCTGTTTTTCAAGTGAAACTCAGCCTAGAATTAATAAAATTGTTCTTGCCCATGATAAATGAATTTTCAAAGGCAAATGTAAATGCAGTTTTATTATATTTTAAAATTTATATTTTCCTTGTCATGTTGAATATCCATTGAAGCTACTTATTACATTATTTTTCTTTCCATAATAGTTGCTGGCTTCATGTTGATAACTATTTTATATGGAGTTTCATTGGACCTGTTACTTTCATTATTCTGGTAAGCAGACCCTACTTTCCCTTCATTTTTGGCTTGCTGCTTTAGCAGTGCTATTGAAAAGGGGATACTTTGTTTTATTGTTATTTATCTATGCTTTCAATGATTATAAACCCATCTAGCTTGTGGGATAAAATTATATAGTATATTTTAAATGTTATACCATTATTGAGAGTTTATACACTTACTAATTAGTAGTCTCTCCTGTAAAAAGTACTTTTTCTTATTTTTAATTTAATTTGATAAAAAATGTCATGTCATAATCTTTGAAAATCTACTCACATGTAAAACATGTTAAGATTGCATGGTTTGAAACTAGATTGATAATTATAAAGGAAAAACTGATACGTATAGCATATTTTATTTTTAAGTAGTGGAGTGTTTTTGCTAAGAGTTTTAATTCAGGAAGTTCTGTCTCCAAAGTCTATAATATTAGTGTTGTACCAAGCCTATATGGCATTTATGAATTAAATGAATGTTTTATGAAAGTGAAAGAAAATTAGCTTAATATTTACTATCTTAATTTTCACACAGTAATTTAGTACTTTTAAATAAATGTCCATATTCTGAGTTCTTTTTAGGGTAGTTTTTAATTTTACTTTATTTTTCAATTAAAGTTTGCATTCAGTATTATTTTGTATTAGTTTCAGAGAACAGACTGTTGGTTGCCAGAGTGGAGGCACTTTGGGGGTGAAAAAGGTGAAGGGATTAAGAGCTACAAATTGGTAGTAACAAAATAGTCATAGGGATGTAAAGTATTGTAGAGGGAATATAGTCAATAATATTGTAATAGCTATGTATGGTGCCAAGTGGGTACGTGAAATATTGAGGGGACCGCTTTGTAAAGTATATGATTGTCAAAAATATATTTTAAGCTTAGATTAATGAGTGAATAATAAGTCAAATTTAGCTTTATTAGAAATAAAGTTACTTTTCTAAGACTTAAAATACCAAATAACTTGTATTTTAAAATAAATTTGATATAAGTATAGTGGCATTAAGGTATTTTTTAAACTTCTTCCATTATTGTTAGTCAAATATTTGAAATATAGTAAAAATAAAAGAATGTAGCAAATATATTTGGATTTCAGTATTTAAAACTTTTCACTCAGTTATAGTCTTAATTTGTTAGAAATAGGTGTTATTGACCATTATAAGATTGAAAAGGAAACATAAACAAGTTTAAATATTGCCTATATCTTTTTATTACTGTTTAAGCATTCTTTTTCTTTAAAAAGTGACACAAGTGAGCTTCTATGGTTAACTAGTGTTTCATAAAGTTGAGAAAAATTTTAGTAATTCAAGGAAATTTAAAACTACTTTAAGTGTATGTACGTTTGTCACTAAAATGAATTTTTAACACAATTATACAAAGTCAAATGAAAACTTGAGGTGAATGCCTGTATGAATCAGACCAGGAAAAGTGTTGCCGGGAAAGGTGATTTCTCTTTGGAATTATTCAATCCAGATGCTTGTCCCAGTTTTCGTTCTTGGTTTACTTATGTTAACACAGCCTAAGCCTAGGTTGAGTTATAAGACAAATAGCTAACATGAAAGGATACAGTCCTTAAAGACACACGCTTCTTTTTTTCCCCCTTAGCCTTTGAC
This sequence comes from Eptesicus fuscus, assembly GCF_027574615.1. Classification (NCBI taxonomy): domain Eukaryota; kingdom Metazoa; phylum Chordata; class Mammalia; order Chiroptera; family Vespertilionidae; genus Eptesicus; species Eptesicus fuscus. Next base: position 59,874,800 of record NC_072481.1, read on the forward strand.
CAAATATATTGATATTTTGAACATTTTAAAGACCATTTTAGGGCTATTTGGTCTTTATGTGTTTAATTCTTTTGTACTGCAGTTTTATTTATTTTCTATCTCTAAAGATAAATACTGACTTTAGAACAATAAAAATGGTTTCATTTGGCAGAAGGAGTTAATGTTCACATATACTCAGTTTTCAGTAAGAAAAGGTAAAGGACATTTTATTATATTGCCCATTTACAGTGTCATTATTATCCTCTACCAAATCATTTAAGTTGAGATGTGAAGGGCTTTGGGGAACAGTGTTGCCAACTTAAAACAAAACAAAACAGCAGGTAGCAATCACAGTGAAAGATCCTGAGAGTGATTCTTCTCTTGCAATTGCTTTGCCCTCTAATCGTCCCAGCACAGAGACAGAGTGGAATAGTGTGTAAAACATTATCTTGCATGTAACCTAAATTGAGATATGATACCATTGTAGAATACCAGTTTGTTGAATATTAATAGATTTACCTGCATATATTCTTCTGGTAATACAGGACCTTTAAAAGGCAATTTAGACACAAATCTTAGTAATATAAATTGTATAGTATCTTCTACATTTTTAAGGAGTACTCTTTTTTAAAAATTTATCTTTATTGTTGAAAGTATTACAGATGTCCCCTTTGTTTCCCCATTGATCCCCCTCCACCCCATACCCACCCTTCCCAGGCCTTCACCCCACTATTGTCTGTATCCATGGGCTATGCTAAAATGCACATCAGTTCCCCCGATTAATCTCTCTCTACCCACCCTCCACCGCCTAAGGAGTATTCTTATCACAAGTTTTTCATTTCCAATTTTTCTGAATTGAAACCGTTTAACTTAGTAATATTAAACAAGTGTACATCTTTCATAATGTTCTATGAAGAAAAATAACATGCTATGGAAGATAAAACTTCCTACTTCTATGTTTCTATTGAGTGTCTCGCCTACAGGCCACTAGAGTTATTATGTCTATGAGAAAAGTGCTTGCAAGTAATGAGCAGTGGGAAACCATTAGTATGCCTGAAATGGTTTAATGAAAGCTTGGATCATGACACCTCAGGAGCTATTCTTATCATTTGGACAGCTCCATCTGCATCATTAATAATTAATTCAGTTCAGTAAGAGTTCAGCTCACACACTCATTTAGAAGTCTTCTTCAGAGAACACCTCTCTGGCTGCCAGTCCCTGGGAGAAATAGGTTTCTGCTTGGCTAACAGCAAAGATCTGGAGATACAAGTGCAGTTTTAGAGTTGCATTTGCCAGGTAGCAAAAGCTCCAGGGAGGACAAAAAGGGTCAGAACATGTGTGGTTCAGTTAGGTTACTTCAGAGTGGTGTTTCTGTGCTTCTGTCTTATCATATCCATGTCAGCACTGCCAGCTGTGGAATGAATTTTAAGCTGCTAAGCTCAGGCGGATGTGATCCAATTGAGCAGGTTGATGACTGGAATGCAAACTGTGCGTTCCTGTAATCTGTGGAGCCTTTTTGTATTTTAAAATTTCTCATGTCATCAATATGGGTGATGACTAGCTGTGCCTGTCATTAAGTGGTGATGACTTTTATCAGCAAATTATACTGGAAGATTATTAAAACAATAATTTATAAAAAATTATTTTGGGGTAGGTAAAAGAATATTATGCATTATTGGCAAGAGAAAGAATCCCCCCATTTGGTGATTTACTATTTTTTGGCTGGATAGGAAAATATTTTTCTTCTGAATTTGCTTTCAGTCTCTTGCATATAATTCTGTTGAGACGTCTATATAGCTGTTTACCATGTACACGTGCATGTGCAAGTACATACACACATGTACACACACACAGAATGGAATTAAAACCTGATTAATTCCTAGTTGTGCTGCCTCATCTCCAGAATTAGTCATTAGTATGGACAGTTAGGCTGGTGAGTTGCCATACAACATGTAACACAATCTATATAACCTGTGCTAATTGGGGGCTTCTATGGGAAGGATTGAATAATGGCATGTACCTACCAGGTTTAGACAAATCTTTGTAACTGTCTTTTTCCTTTCTCACCATTGCATAACACTCTCCAATCTATCCCAAAATCACTGTGTTTAAAGTCAGTAGTAGTTGTGTCGGAAAGAAAAAAACAAAGAACAAGAGTGGGGGTGAAAAGTGGCTGTGTTGCATTGAAGGGAGAAGAGACCCGCTTCTCTCCTGGTCTTTTTTCCTGCCTCCCAGTGAGAAATAGGGGAGATTCCATGTGTGAAGGTTGTGTTTTACTTCTTAAATGCATACCAAACACAGGAAAATAAATTGGAAGAAATAAAAGTGAGAAAAAAGAAATCACTTACTCTAACCTAAAGGAAAAAAAAAAAAAAAAGCAGCAGCAGCAACACAGAAGTATATGGCTGGAAAGAGCCATGTATGTCCTGGGGAAAATGCAAAGAAGAAAGAAGCCAGAATTGCAGCCAGTTCTTTATTTGAAATTAACCCTTTCAGTCTTCAAGTGGCTATTTTGAATGATAGGTTTTATCAAAGACGTTTCTATTTGCCTACTTGTTTTGATTTTCAGTTGTATTTTAAGAGAGTAAGAAAGAAGTAGAAACGAGATGGGGAAAAATCTGTTGAAATATTTTACTCTACAAAGTCATGATCCTTATTAGAGCATATTATCTCCTGAAAAGATCATAGCAACAATATTTATTCTCTGAAAATAAAAATTAGCATTTACATTATTAAAGCATTGGAAAAAATAGAACTCTAAATTCACACTAAAATGTTGTTTACACTTCAGTATATGTTCTATTTAATTACAAAATATTTCACTGTCATATATGTTGGTGGTAACATTAAAATGTTCAATACCTAAATGATATATATTTTTTCATTTGTCTAATAAAAGTAGTAAATATGTATTAGTGACTTCTTTTAAATGTGGAGTTGGGGAGAAGTATCTTAGCTTTTATTATGATTTACAGTATGTCTTGCAGGCCATTTTTCATAATTACTTTGACTTGAAATGATGGCATTTCTCGTCCTATTAAAGATACCATTACCTCACCATTTGTCTATCTTCAAGTCATATTTCAAAGGCTAAATTAGTGTTAGATTTAATTATAAATTTCTTGGGATCTAAATATTAGTGCATTGGCTATAATTATATTTTCAATTTCTTTATTTACTTCTATTTTTTTATTTATCTTTATTGTTGAAAATATTTCAGATGTCACTCTTCTTCCCCCATTAACCCTCTCCACCCCGCTCCCACCCCCTTCCTAAGCCTTCACCACACCGTTGTCTGTGACCAGGGGTTTTGCACATATGCATATAAGTTTTTTGGTTAATCTCCTTCCCTCCTCCTCTGAAATATGTCAGATTGATTGCATGCTTCAGTGTCTCTGGGTTCATTTTGTTTGTCAGTTTATTTTGCTCATTAGATTCCATATATAAGTGAGATCGTGTGATACTTGTCTTTCTCTGACTGGCTTACTTCACTTAGCATAAATGGGAGAATTCGTAGACACTTCTGAAAGCATCTGAGTCAAATATCCTCCTGCGGTTTTATGATTATTTTCTATTACTTTTAGTTGGTTTTAAAGAGACTCATTTTTAAAATGTCCTTTAGAAACATTTGACATTAAGTGTGTTAGAAACAATAGCCCTTATTTTTGCACTCAGCTTTTATGGCTTTGTGTGATATTTAGTTACGTGAGTTCAACACGAACAGGTTTGAGAAAACGCCACTGTTAAACCTACAGTTTGGCTAGTGGCGTAGAAGTGTGTGGGCATTTTAGCCATTTGCTGAGGCTGGGATGGTAGTGTTTTACAAAGAAAATGGAAAATTAGTTATTTTGGCAAGTCCATCAGGTGGAAGTCATTTGACAAGCACACACCTCGTGTTATTTAGGATTTCTTTGAGGCTGTCTTTTATACATTCATTCATTATTTATCTTTAAGGCATTCGTCATCTGAGTGATTTATAAATTGGATTACTCTGCATAGAAGTGGAACACTTTTTAAAATGTAAAACTAGTATATCTTTGTTTTGTTTGAAGGCTAATATTTTCTCTGAGAATAAATTGGCATACTGAATCTCAGCACTGACGTTATAGTAGCTAAATAACCTTTGGCAAGATATTTAACATTGCAGATTTGTAAAATGGCTGTCCAGTTATATTTTAAGAGAACAAGAAAGGAGTAGAAGAAAGAAGGGGGAAAGAGTACTGCCTGCTACTACCTCTGGAGATAAAATTATAGATTGTTGTTGGTTTTTCCCTCCTGTAATTTTTAGGACTTTATGTATTGTGAATGTATTATATTTGTAGCTAGAAAACATACACACACATATAATGTTAACCTCAGTAGGGGAAAGAGAGAGGAAGGGAAAATGCATCTAGCAGTCTGTTTTTTAGGGTGAAATAAGATGTTTTCTGTGACACCTTCTACTTGTTTAGTCCTCAGTCTTAACAAGATGGAAATTTCTTTGTATCATACTTAGCTTTAATTCTATTTTTATGTACTTAGATTTTATGTTTATTGAAAAATGTATTATTGATTTTTACCTGATTTTCTCCATTGAAAAATATGTTTGGATGGGTTCACCTCCAAGATTTCACATTTGTACTCATTTTCTTTTCATAGCATAATAGTTTTATACATCCACATTTTTTTCACATTCACATTCTTTATTTTCTTATAGTTTATATATTGTCGTGGGTAATAACATTTTTTTCTCCCTGGACTATACTACTACTACTACTACTACTACTACTACTATTATTTTATCTTTAGGGGATAATTAATATGCTTAGAAAATAATGAACACCAAATTGAGGATCTACCTATGCTTCAGGAAATTGTTCAAGGAAAAGGAAGGTTGAGTGACAACCTAGGTCCAAAAGTTTGGAATAAAAGAAAAAAGTAGTTTCATTAGGACATTCAACGAGAAGGGTCAAGAGGCTTAAAGGATTTTAACTTTGACTTGACAAAGCAGCCTTTCTTATCTAAGAGTTGTAGCCACTTTGTCTGTTTTTATGGGTTTTGGTTTGTTTGTTTTTAGGATATTTAGAGTTCTTGTTTTTAACCATTAAATTTACTAGTTAAGGTTTACTATTGAATAAAATAAAATTAAAAAAATAAGAACACTGTTGTTTTTGCCTTTTAAAAAAATTAAAGATATACTGTGTACTGTGTCACAATTTTTTTAAAACCAAATCAAATATTTACTGTGCTGCCTGAAAGACCGCTTTAATTTTTTCCAAGGCAGAAAGTGTCTACAATACAGTAAGCACATCCGTGCAGTAAAGTCAGTAAATATTTGTTGAATAAAATGTATGACAGTGCATATCCCTGACAGTGTAAGCATTTATTTATATTGTGACCAACTGAAAAAAATACTCAGACTGTAAAACTAGAGAAGTGTTTTTACAAATGCTTTTGCTTTTTCTCTATACAAGTATTTTAAGAAATTAATTTTAAGTACTAGTTTAAACAAGGAGCTTCTTTTGTTCTTAAGTAATTAACATAGAACACTATCGGCCAACACTTGCAAATTGTGCCTATTTAACCTCATTTTTTTCCATTAAGAAGAAATTCTACATCTAAGAGGAATACAGCACAGTGAGCAAAATGACTGACAAATAGCGTAAAGCCTTTGCTGTGTGCCCAAACTCATCAGGAAGGACTTGGAAATTTTATTTATTGCCCTGTATCGTTTTTTCTAATATAGTGATGAATGGCTAAGATATGGTATCATTTTGTCACATGGTGTGGTGACTTAGTAAAAAGAATCATGTTACTCTAACAAAGTTATATCTATTACCTACCACCAAGAAATTGCTTTCATCCTACATTCAATGAGTCTTTTCCTGAATATACCATTTGGGCTTGTACTGTCTTTAAGTCATATAGAGCTCACAAAAAATAAAAATAAAAAAAATTGGTTTGCCTTTTTTAAAAGAATGATCCGAAGCAAATATCAAAAAATTCAGGACCAACCATGACTGGTTTGGCTCAGTGGATAGAGCATCAGCCTGAGGACTGGAGGGTCCCAGGTTCAATTCCGGTCAAGGGCACATGCCCCGGTTGTGGGCTCGATCCACGGGCGTGCAGGAGGCTGTGGATCAATGATTCTCATCATTGATGTTTCTATATTTCTCTCCCTCTCCCTTCCTCTCTGAAATCAATAAAAATATATTTAAAAAAATAATAATAAATCCAGGACCAGCCTAGTATAGTTCTATTTTTACAGCATAAAAATGGAACTGCCTTCCCTCTGTCCAGCATTCTGCCAGGTGACTAGAGGCAAATGCAAACTACAAACCTTTACCTCTCCTCAGTCAAAACCCAACTCCTTTCTTCCGAGTTCACTTGTGTTTACCTCCCAAACCTTCCTTCCATGTCAGGTTTCATCTTGCCCATCAATTTTTTGCCCTGGCTGAATGTTTTAGAGGGACTCAAAAGAGCCTTTTTCAGAAATTACCTATTTCCATACAATATAGAGACTAGTAATAAAGAACTGATGGCTTTTAATAGATAAATAGCAAAATATACATGTATATATGTTTATCTTACTTTATATAGCTGTTTCATATATTTTATTTCATTTGACCCTCATAATTACCTTACAAGTAGACTGTACAAATGTTATTACCCTCCTTTAATCAGCCAAAATCAAAAGCTAGACTCTCAACTAAGTCTTAGGTTCTCAAATTCATCAATCGCTCCATTATAAGCTACATGCTATAAATGCCTTTCCTAAGGAATTTACTTTAATGTTTCTGTTAGATGGCTTTTAGGCCCTGGAGTACCTCTAGCTAAAGAAACTAATTTAGGTATCTAATTTATTTAATCATCACCACATGATACTGATTTAATGAGGTTGCAATTTCATGTCAAATGATCTATTAAAAAATCGATCAAACATAGCTCGAGTGTTTTATTATTTAGACTTAACTGGATCATTGCATATATAAACTAAAGTTGAATCATTGTCTACTATATACTCATGTCTTTGGTATTTAACTGCATTAACTCATTAAATAAATTTGCAAAAGTGTGTTGTTTATTCTTTGGTTGTGGTGGTCTAATTCTTTTTTTATTATTATTTGTTATAACAGCTAAATATTATCTTCCTGGTGATCACATTGTGCAAAATGGTGAAGCACTCAAACACTTTGAAACCTGATTCCAGCAGGTTGGAGAACATTAAGTAAGTAGTTTGTATTTTAAGCTTAGTGCTTGACAAACTAAGTGCAAGATATTCTCCACAGGGAATCCATGAGTACCTTCTCTCAACTAGAAATTATTCAGAATGAGGTTTTACTGTACGAGGGTGAGTCTCAGTGTGACCACGTCACAGACATTGGTCAAAAATTAGATAACAATTTCTGTCTTGATGTAGAGCCAAGAAATTGTTTCAGTAGCTTTGTGGAAATTCCATATCACGGTAGCAGTTTCATTTGAATTTAAAATGCAGTTCAAAATGATGTTCCTGCTTTCATGGCTGATAAGATTATATTCAGTTTGTTTTGTTAAATGACTTTTTTTGATTTAAGGATCCTGAGCAGTTTTCTATTTCTTCTAATCTTGCTTTCCTAAGAGAATACATTATATTACTATTGTCAACATGGAGATTATCTGTTGTTTTTATGATAATTGAATAAATGTTTTATTTCAATGTTGAATAAAAACTGCAATAGCCTATCTATGGAAAAATGCTATCCAAATTAAGAAAAATTTGATAGTTGTTGACTCCTAAGTCAGCTTATGGAAGCATTTTCAGTTATTTTTTTAATATGAGCCATAATTTAAATTTTGATGAGGTATTATCCAAGTTGGTTATAATGGGATTGCAAAAAAATATTTTTAATGTAAAAAATGGCAGATCTATAGTAAGGGTAGTTTTTTTTAAAAATTAGAAGTTTTAGATAGGTTAGTGCCAGCTTCATTGCATGTTGCATGGTAAGAGAGAGAGCTAATCTTTAGCATCTCTCTCTTTTCTTCCTTTTCCTCTTTCTATCTTCTCATCTACACCAGTAATTACCGTGTTTGTGATGGCTACTATAATACGGACTTACCTGGGTAAGGTAGAACCCTACATTAACAAATTTATGGCATGATTTATATTTTTTACAAAGCTGTCAATATCATGAATTGCCCTTAATTCTTATAATTATTTTTGTATGTCTGATTTGCTGTAGTATTTTAAAACTATAATATGCCTTTATTTTTTAATTGCTTGCCTCTGCATTTTGACTAATTTATAAAATATATAAATGCTTTCATATTACTTTCTATTTTAATTCTGTCTAATAATTTTGTTTCTCTTTTCTGCTTATAATGCTTTCTAGCTATGAAGATAATAAGCCATTTATCAAGTAAGATCATTAGTTAGACATGGAATGCACCGACTTTAAATCCTTCTCATTCCGTCCTATTTCCTACAGTTCTTTTCTCCTTAAGCTATTCATGACGAAATTTCTCCAAAATTATTTTATGTTCAAGTTGTTCTCATGTTTTTTGTCCCATTTCAGCTAGGCTTCTTCATGCTTTAGTTATAAAAACCTTAGGGTTCACCTAAGATTAGTTTATCAGAATCTGAAGTTTAGGAGCTGATTATCTGCCATTTAACCTTTCTGTATGTGTCACATTACTCAGTGTTGTGGGTACACCACAGGAATAAAAAGATAGGAGTCACCTCATTAAGGACTCCTAATTTCTTATACCAAAATGCACATAAAAGCCAATAAAGTCCTGGGGGATGTTTTACACGTTGAATTTTAATGTAGTTTTCATACCTTGTTTATTCTGGAGTAAAAAAAAAAAAAAAGGTCATATCTGCTGTTGCTGTTTTCACTGGAGGCTGCAGTACTAAATGCTACTATTCTTCTTTAATCAATGAAAGGTTAAAGCCAAAATGCTGTTGAATTTGAATGTGAACATAGAGAAAGTCAACTGCTACTACTGATATGTTCATATTTAAGTGTGATGTGTGTTGTTCTCTCATTGAACCTGTGAATGAAACTCACTTTATTTTTTCAGGTCTTGGGTGCTTGGCGCTTTCGCTCTTCTGTGTCTTCTTGGCCTAACCTGGTCATTTGGGTTGCTTTTTATTAATGAGGAGACTATAGTGATGGCATATCTCTTCACCATCTTTAATGCTTTCCAGGGAGTGTTCATTTTCATCTTTCACTGTGCTCTTCAGAAGAAAGTAAGTGACCACGCCATGGGGTTCTGCTTGTTTGTTCTTGTAGTGGAAATAACAGATATAATGGGGAAGATATTAAGTTACAATTGGCATATTATTAATTGGGTTATATTTTTAATCATAAATTAATTGTAATGCATGTCTGGAAATTCGGGCTTCACATGTAAAATAATTCAGTAGCAATCATTTTTGGATCTCAATTTGGGGCTCTTATAAACTAGGTATTTATGTTAAGATGTCTTCTTTGCTACTGGGGTCTATAAAAATGCTTTGTGCAAAGGGTATACAAGATAAAGAAAAGGTTAAATAATCTTGTTCTTTGCTCAATAAAGAGAATACAGTGGTCTAAAATGAAGTTGAATATAAGGATACATGCCCTTAATTTAAAAGCTCTAGCCGTACAAAAATCTAATATTAATGTTGCCTTTTGAGTAATTTTAATGATCTAGATCTAAAATCCAATAATTTTGCATCTCACATTTTATTGTTTAGTGCTGATTTTATATTAAGTGGAGTAAGCAAAAATGATTCAAAAATTAATGTTTGTTTGGAAATGAAATACTGCTGCAAACCCGAGAGAATAGTTTAGCACCATTTAAGTCTAAAATTTCCGAGCCTTTCTGGTATCATCTTTTCCCTGCCTGCATATCCAGTGTAGTCTTTTTATTCTGTTATTACTGGTTGGTCACTTAAATTGAACAGAGAAATAGAATTGTGAAAGTGAAAACTATTATGTTTTCAATCCTGACAAGATGATAGTGTTGTTACTTCCATCAGTTTTGAATAAGCTGTAATTTTGAGATAATAACAGTGGAATGTGCAGTCCTGACAGGTAACGTACATTCACAGCAATATAGGCATTAGGCAACACCAACACCGGAGGTGTTATTTGGATAAAGTACCACTTTCATTGCCATTGTCTTGGTTATGCAGCATTTCAGAGTAGTTAATAGCCATTAAGTGTGCAGACATTTTTTATAAGGTATGATGTGTTATTTAATAACATTGAAGCTTAACTTTCTAAATATGATTCAGGTATAACCTTTGTAATTGCTTTGGTTTTTATATAGTTCTTACTTTATAAATGAGCATTTTGTATACATGCATACGGGCACATTTATAATCTGCCAAGTTATTTTGAGATAAAACTGAAACTTAGCCATTATTTTCTCATAGAGTTATGTGTATTAATTGAACAAAGATTTTGCTATGCTTTTTAACTACAATTACATTTAAAAGCATCCTGCAGCTCTTTTGAATATACCCTACTTAGGCTTGGACACATCCTCTTGGTGCTGCCAGGATGACTTGTGAAGAATATGATACAAAGTGATTTAGTTTAAATCCTGGTTTACTACTTCAGTGAGCATATTTAGGCAAAGAAAATGCTTTGAAAGTTCAATCCCATTGTTATTTGTCCTAATAGGTATAATTAAATAAAGCTAAGAGGAGGAAAATGCAAGTGCACTTAGATTTAAAAGGTCATCTAGTGACTTTAATTATCTAGTTTTGCAAGGAATAAGTGTCAAAATCATGGTCTTTGTGGGCAGATACAGAGCATAGAACTGTGAGGAGGGGAGAAGCCTTTGAGTGTGTTTTGTAACCTACTCGAAGAAAGAGTTTCTTATGCAGTATCTCCCTGTCTGTCTTATAATTTTGAAGTCTGGCTCTTGGCCACAACAAGACATGTTTATGTGATGTTTATGTGCCAGTATCGTTGCATAGAATCCAGGACTCTCACCTACTCCTCTCAAGTTTGTTCCACCTCACCAGGGGCCCTATCATTTAGCGAGTGTTTGGACTTCATTTTTTAAAGTTTGCTTTAAACTTTCTTTCAGACCTAATAACTTTTCGACGTATTCTTATATCCAAGCTTGGGGGGGCGGGGAATTACATGGTAACTCATTAATGTGAATAGAAATTGCATAAATAGTTCCCTTGTGTGCTAATGAAGTGCATAGGCAGCTTAGACTCTTTTTACTCAGTGTTAAAACACATCAGGAAATGAACAAAACATTCCATCATAATTAATGGCATGTTATCAAAGTACTTTTTTTCTTTATTCTTGTGCCAAAATAGCCTTGTCATTATAAAGAGGTTACCCACAAAAGTATGCAATCCAATAAAAGAGGTTTATGTACATTGACCTACCTAAGGAGGACTTGACGCGTCTAATTCAGTCATTTTAAGTTTCAGACGCTTCATGTCCTCCTTAGCATGAAATATAAAATTGGGGTTCCTAAGTATACAGAGAAAATAAGGCTTTGAAAATATTGCTATTGTATTAATAACATTTGCATAACAGGTTATAAAGCATTAGAACCTAATATGTCACATTGAAGAGATTTTACTAGCCAGTCTAATGGACAGAGATATTTTTTCTGATTACAACAGTTTCAATTAAACTTGATTTTTGTAAGTTCAGTTTATTTTCTGCACAGAAGTATGTTTGTGGAACTTCTTGGTTGTCTCCATTGCTTATTTATTTAGAGAAAGGGAGAAGCAAGGATGTTTATATTAACCCCATGGTCTCCTGGTGGTTCACTGCAGGTGCGAAAAGAATATGGCAAGTGCTTCAGACACTCGTATTGCTGCAGCGGCCTCCCAACGGAGAGTCCCCACAGCTCAGTGAAGGCATCCACCACCAGGACCAGCGCTCGGTATTCCTCTGGCACACAGGTAACAGGGACTCTGACAGCGTCTTTACTTGGCCTTCTTGATAGAAAGCCTACCGAGACAGGCTCTGTTCAAGTGCACTTACTGTCTCCTCATTCTAATGATGTCTACATAGCAAACACTTGCTTTTTTAGTATTTTGGTTTCAATGTTGTCTTAAGTATTTCTTGAAGGTGTTTCTTTAGGTGTGAATATCCTTTTTTTGAGAGGTGTACTTCTTTAAAAAGTCTATCAGAGTCATTTCATAGCCTAAGCTTTGTATACAGCGCAGTGTTTGTTGTACTCAGTAAACATTTGTTGAATAATCAGTCATCTCTACGTTAAAAAAAAAAAAAAAAAGCAATAAAGGAAAACTTTTAAAGAATAGAAGATTAAATTCCCCTTAGTAGAAAAGCTACAGAGCAGTATAGAATTCCTTAGTTTGAGACTAGAATCCACACACGTTTTCTTTTTTAAAAGCCCGACAGACCATCCTACACAGATTGGTAGGTTAAATCTTTGTGTGTCTTTAATAAGGTAAATTTGGGGAAACTAACATAACATGTCTTGCTATTTTATGTTGATAGAGTCGTATAAGAAGGATGTGGAATGACACTGTGAGAAAACAATCTGAATCTTCTTTTATCTCAGGTGACATCAATAGCACTTCAACACTTAATCAAGGTCAGTTACTAGGAAAATTTGAGTTTACAATATAAATTTTGTACCTTTTGCCAATTTACAATAATCCTAGAGAAAATGGGGAATTTTTTTCAAATGTGTTTATATCACAAGCTCCTAAATCTTTTGAGTCAGTTTTTATTCTTTATTCGAGTACATATAAATTCTTTTTATTCAATAATGTAATGCAAACAGTATAATTTTAAATTCCGCATTAAGAGTAAGGCTAGAAAAAGTAATTACTGAAAATATACTGATTCATATGTTTTTCTAGTGAGTAGAAATTTATCCCTTTAACCCAGACATTTACCAAAGTTTTTTTCTTAAAACATCAACACAATTAGACTAACCACTATTCACATTAAACAGTGCCAGTTTTGTAGTGAATATTCTTATTTGCAAAAGTTTTTATTTTACATTTCTTTCAAAAAGTAAAAAGTGTCAAAAACATTTATAGTAAATCTTCATAAACAAAAAGCTAAAATACATGAGAATTTACAAATTAATCTTTTTCTCCTTGAATTACTATTTTTATGTGTCTACAGTTATATCTTTAAAATTATCATTATCAATATAATTCTTAAATAAGCTGGCAAATAAAATATTTTAGCAAGATAAGGACACAAATACATGTATACATAGTTCTGAATGCAAGTTTAGTAAATTTTAACTTGGTATGAAAAAAATCATGTCATCGTAATGTCGGTGGAAAGGTAATTTATCCAGGTAATTTTAGTTTTGTTGTATTGATTAGTAATATAGCATGTTATATTTTATCACAGTGACATTTTTCAATGTTGCCATTGTTTTGATAAGAGTTGGTTTAAAATGAAAAAAAGAGTATGTATGACATCAAAGTTGAATTTTAAAATATTTTTAGTCAAATTACATTAACTATGCACAACATGTTTGATAAGTATTGAAAGGTTGGTAATTTGTAAATTAGAATAAGTGAAATGTGTTTATTCCATGGCTCTGATATGCTACCTAATTTTGTTAAGATGACTATCAAAAAGGAAACGAATTATTCAGTGATTCACTTTTTGAAACCTGGCAAATAAAATTCTTGTTATGTACAATTTATGAATGGGCCAATAATTCATTATACACAGCCTTTTCTTCCTCAGCATGTGTGCTCTTGCATTTACTAAGAGAAGCTTTGTGCAATGTGTCATACTTTTTATCTGTTTGAAGTTGTTTTTCCTCCTGCTTGTATTGAGGTTGTTATTAACACAGATGTTTTCATGAGGGATAATCCCACACCTGTAAATTCTGAAAGTTTGAGATTCCCTCTTCTGGGCCTCAGCGGTTAGGTTTTTAATATTAAGCAGTAACATCTTGAAACATAATGTTGATCTCTGTGCATTTAATTGCCATTTTTGTTTAACAGTGATTTTTTGTATAAATTAGTAAATGTCATCCTCAGCAGGTGTTTACTTGGGGGACTTAGAAAGCACCTGTGAATTACTGAAATTTAACTTCCCTCTACCCTTTCTCCTTCAAATTAGTAGTTCAAATACAGTCAGAAAATTTCAGCAGATTTTTCGTTGCCAACTTGTTCACTACCCTTGATGAATACGAAAAGTACTGTACTGCAACTGTAACACTAAGAGAACTGATGTCTTTTCTTTCCTTCCCTTTCTTTTCTTTCCTTTTTTGCTTTAGGAATGACTGGCAATTACCTACTAACAAACCCTCTTCTTCGACCCCACGGCACTAACAACCCCTATAACACATTGCTCGCTGAAACAGTTGTATGTAATGCCCCTTCAGCTCCTGTATTTAACTCACCAGGTGTGCTTATACTTACGAATAAAACTACCTTTCTTTGCTGCTAAACAGAGCTCTGGTCTTTGCCCTTTCTCTAGAATATTCATGTTGCCATATATTTATTATTACATCCATAGTCTCAATTGAAGAGAATGGTATATTGAGCATGCCAGGCTTCTAAAACTGCACTATATTATAGTAAAAATTCAGCCATGATAGTATTTACCAATAATTATCCATGTTTTTGACACAGGTGGCATAAATCTTAATATATTATTACAGGACTGACATCACATGGTCCGCGAGCCCATCTTCAAGATTTATATCACTTAGAGGTATCCGTTCTATGTAATATTCTGTTCAGTTGACTCTAAAGCTTGCCGACAGAATTTGCTTTTGGAATGGATTAGCTAATAAAGTTCATTTGGATGCCTAGCTATAGAAAACGACATCCAGCATTATCAATGTAACCATACTATAGTATAGTGCAGCTTTATGGTAGTTTTTCTTTTTTCTTAAAATAGCTTTGAAAATAAAGTTAATAACAGTCAGTTTATACCTATAGTTGTGTTTGTTTGTTTTTAATTGGGGGAGGGGGATAGATTGTCACTAACCCAACCTATATTACTGTGTTTTCTAATAGCTTATTTTTTAAAAAGCATATATATTTAACAGAACTTTTCAAGATTTTGATAAAAGTTACTGCTGCTAATTACTGCTAGCATATAGTCTTTATTTGTGATTGATATTTAGCACTAAGTTTAACACAGAACTTTGTTTCTGTTTTTTTTTCCTTGAAATTCTATTTTAACGTAACTGCAGCTTTTCTTTTCATTCTCTTGTTTTTCTCACTTTCCTTATGCTTTCCTCTAGCAACCTACAGAGAGACAAGTATGGGAGTAAAACTTAACTTTGCCTATCAAATGTAAATTTTTTCAGCATGATTTTTAACCGGCACAATTAAAACATAACTAGCAGTCATGAAGTAGACTCAGCGGGCAAGTGGTTCACAATTTGCAACTAAAAATGTTACCAAATTCAAACAGTACAGCTGTCTGTACTGCTCTTTCTCAACAATAGATGTCTGTAGCAAACGCTGTCCATACTTAAGTATACACAATGCTGAAATAATTTGCTCTTTAAAGCCCGAGGTACTGTCAACCCGAATGCTGAATAATTGACTTATCATTTCTGCATTCCCAGTCATCTTGCTACAGGCTGTGGAAAGTCTTCAAGTGAATTACCTGAACTTGGGCAGAAAATTTGCCTCTTCCAAACCAGTCAAAGATGTGCTTAAATCTGCAGTGTATCATAGAAAACACCTCCTGTTTTACCCAGTATATATGTTTATATTTATTAAGCAATAATAAAAAGACAAGATCAAACCTCTACAGAGGAAACAAATGCTAGCAAGTGACCTATCCTGTAACTTAAAGCACCAAGCGTTTTCCAGTGGTGGATCTTATAAAGATTGTGGTGCACATAGGAACTTATAAAGCTAGAGAACTGTGTCAACCAAGCTAAAGGAAGCCTTACAAATAACTATCAGAACTTCATTTTGTTATATGTGGAGCATGATGTTAATTGGCCTGTCAGTTTCTCAAAAGTAGAGGTTGGATCAGAGTTTTTTAAAATAACATGAGTGACCAACAAATATAATCACCCCATTTTCTCATTTTCTACTAATGATAATTTATCCAACAATTATCATATATTTATTGGTCATGAAACTGAGTTTTCTAGGATAATCTGCAGCTTTAAGAGTGAAGTGAGCACTAAAAAGGGAAAGTGCCTATTTTTTCCAAGAATTAAATTTTTTTCCTAAACTCCTCCAAGCCTTGCATACAATGCAGCAGCCTCACAGTGGTCAGTTTCATTTCAATAACCATCATTTCATTCTTTTTTTTTTTTTTTCCAGACCTATCTGTAGACAAGTGATTTTATTTTTTTTTTCTCTAGGATTTTGAGAATGAATAACCCAATTTCTCATGGTGCAGATCATTTAATTTTCTCTATTTTTTTCCCATTTGCCTGAAAAGCACTGTGATGTCCTAGTTTACATGTTTATGTGTCTGTAGAAAATATAACTCTGATTCAAAGAGAGCATGTTACCGTATTTTTTTTCTTCCTAAACCTCTTTTCATATCTTCAGCAGACTTACCCAATCTTTCATTCCTTTAGAGATAAACAATATATTAGCCAAGGCTAACACCCTTTTCCCATTCCATAGTGAATATTTATTCTTGGTTTAATTTCTGTGACCCATACTTAGGAAATCTCTAACATTTCTGCGTTTAACCTCCATGCCCACGGTGTCTGTGGGCCAGTCTCGTGCAGTAGACTGCGGGTTCATTCGGTGCTGTCACTGTGACTGATGCAGACTGCAGGGCTGCAGGCAAACACCTTGACCATTAGGAGCCTGGGGCCATGGCTATTAGAGTACTCGTTTCCAAAGTACATATCAAAACAACAAGAAATATTAAACCAAAACGTGAAAGGCTGTTATTGCTGGTAACCTAATTTGTTGAACCCTTGCTCTGACTAAGTTGCTGAGAAGCTTAGAAATTCTTCATCATGTTACAATAAATCATTTTACTTTCTTTTATATATCAGCTACTCTTAGGCCAGATAGCCTGAGCAGACAGACATGATGTGAGTTGTCCAAAGTGAGTCATTCCACCTGCT
Source organism: Eptesicus fuscus (assembly GCF_027574615.1). NCBI lineage: Eukaryota > Metazoa > Chordata > Mammalia > Chiroptera > Vespertilionidae > Eptesicus > Eptesicus fuscus. The sequence goes on from NC_072481.1 coordinate 59,891,774, forward strand.
GTCTGTCATGTTGTTGGATGGTGCTTGTGGGCCCCTGGCCCGGTCCGTATGAGAGATGGCTGTCTTTGTTTAACATGAATTCTTTGTATCTGTCCATATTTTTCATTCTTTTTTTTTTTTTAAATTTCATCTCCAGAAAAAAAGGAAATGTTAGATGTTGTTTAAAAAAAGTTGCTTGCCACTTATGTGGGTTTGTGTTGTACATTTGCCTTTGGTTTTTGTATGTGACTTATTCCTTTTTAATTTAGTGTTGTTTAGGACAAATTCTGTTAATTTTGTTTTTCTAAATCATAGTCTCGTACTTTAAAATGTAATTGTCAATAATGAATTGCTTTGCATTAACTATGCAAGGGCATGGAGTGAAGTCTTTTTTTGTCAGAGATTTGACCCAAAATCGATTAACTACCGTCTCCCCGAAATTGATGAAGTAATATTCAGTATGCCATCTTCCCTCCCTGGAAAACAGAATTATCCTTTCACACGTTTTCGTATTAGATATCTAAGGGGGTGCGACTGTTTACCGTTGGGAATGCGGGAAAGCCTGGCACTTTCCAAGTGTCCGCTTTCAAACACAACTTTGTCCTGAACGACATTAAAACGTTTTGTGCCAAAGAGTTAATGATTTTTGAGGAAGGATCAGCAGCCATAATGGAAACCCCGTTGTCTGTTTCAGGACATTCACTGAACAATGCCAGGGATACAAGTGCCATGGATACTCTACCGCTAAATGGTAATTTCAACAACAGCTACTCACTGCGCAAGGGGGACTACACCGACGGCGTGCAGGTCGTGGACTGTGGACTAAGTCTGAATGATACCGCTTTTGAGAAAATGATCATTTCGGAGCTAGTGCACAACAACCTACGGGGCAGCAGCAAGACTCACAACCTGGAGCTCACGCTCCCAGTCAAGCCTGTGATCGGCGGGAGCAGCAGCGAGGATGATGCCATCGTGGCCGACGCGTCCTCTCTCATGCACGGCGACCACCCGGGGCTGGAGCTGCACCACCGAGAGCTGGAGGCCCCGCTCATCCCTCAGCGGACTCACTCCCTTCTGTACCAGCCACAGAAGAAAGTGAGGCCCGAGGGCACGGACAGCTACGTCTCCCAGCTGACCGCCGAGGCCGAGGACCACCTGCAGTCGCCCAACAGGGACTCCCTTTACACGAGCATGCCCAACCTCAGAGACTCTCCCTACCAGGAGAGCAGCCCGGACATGGAGGAAGACCTGTCTCCCTCCCGGAGGAGCGAGAACGAGGACATTTACTACAAGAGCATGCCCAACCTGGGGGCTGGCCGCCAGCTCCAGACGTGCTACCAGATCAGCAGGGGCAACAGCGACGGGTACATCATCCCCATTAACAAGGAAGGCTGCATCCCCGAAGGGGACGTGAGGGAAGGGCAGATGCAGCTGGTGACCAGCCTTTAATAGCGCAGCCGGGGAGTTCCAGGGGCCACCTGCGAGTATTCACAAAGCAAGGCCGGTGGACCCCACGCAGACTCGGCCCCGCAGACAGCCCTCATGACCTGTGGTTCCTCCCGTGTAAAAAAAGATGACTGAACCTTGCCGTTCTGTGAATTTTTATAAAACATACAAAAAAAAACAAAAAAAACCTTGTATATACACAGAGTATACTAAAGTGAATTATTTGTTACAAAGAAAAGAGATGCCAACCAGGTATTTTAAGATTCTGCTGCTGTTTAGAGAAATTGTGAAGCGAGCAAAACGCAACTTTCCAGCCATTTTACCGCAGCAGTTTGCGAACTAAATTTGTAAATATGGCTGCACCATTTTTTTGTAGGCCTGCATTGTATTATATACAAGACGTAGGCTTTAAAATCCTGTGGGACAAATTTACTGTACCTTACTGTTCCTGACAAGACTTGGAAAAGCAGGAGAGAGATTCTGCAGCAGTTTGCAGTTCACTGCAAATCTTTTCCATTAAGGCAAAGATTGAAACCATGTTTAACCACTAGCAATCAAGCCACAGGCCTTATTTCGTATGTTTCCTCAACTGTACAATGAACTATTCTCATGAAAAAAAAAAATGGCTAAAGAAATTATATTTTGTTCTATTGCTAGGGTAAAATAAATACCTTTGTGTCCAACTGAAATAGAATTGTCATTAAAATAATTTTAAAGAGTTTGAAGAAAATATTGTGAAAAGCTCTTGGTTGCACATGTTATAAAATGTTTTTTCTTACACTTTGTCATGGTTCTGCCCATTGTCACTTAGTTTCCACTGTATACAAGTGTTCTGCTCTGACATGTTAGTTTTATCCTTACATTTAAATTCCTTATTGCCAAAAGAACGTGTTCTATGGGGAGAAAAGTCTTTGAAGCCAGTCACGCCATGCCTTGCACAACCGTGGTGAAATCTAGAAAAGATTGCGTGTTGCCCTCCGTTTATTCTTGAACCGAGGGCAGAGAGGGCACGAGGCACTTCGCACAAACTTTCTAGTGAACAGAAGGTGCCTCTTCTTTTTTAAAATAAAATGAAACATAAATATTACTCTTCCATCTTCCTTCCGCCTATATTTAGTAATTAATTTATTTTATGATAAAGTTCTAATGAAATGTAAATTGTTTCAGCCAAATTCTGCTTTTCTTTGCATCCCTTTGTGTAAACCTGTTAATAATGAGCCCATCACTAATATCCAGTGTAAAGTTTAACACGGTTTGACAGTAAATAAATGTGAATTTTTTCAAGTAGTTAACGTGCACTTTTATGTATGATACACAATTGGCTTTAACACATTGGCCCTCTCCCACCCCTCCCCCTCGGATATATTTAGATCCCTTCATAATGTAACCCATGGATATGGAGAAGAATACAGTTAAGTTGCTGGATGGCTTTCTATGCTAAAAAGTATATAATATATTTATATTCTGATTGTCTATTACCCATGCTCACAATTTGGCCAATAAGTTTCAACAAAGAATTATACTGAAAGCCTTTTGTTTGTTGGATTGCACCAGAACTTAAAAAATAACAATGAAAAAAGGGGGGTTGCAAATTCTACAGTCAAATTGAGCATCATAAAAATTTTTTTTTGATTTTTCAGCAGTATTGAGAAGAAATTCCTAAAACATACTTTTACAGTGTGAGGATTATAAGTATCCCTATAAGGGAGCTGCAAATGACAATATTTGTTATCATCGAAAGGTTCAAAAATCATAATTGAATCTCAACAAGTAGATGTTTCCTGTCCACATCGTAAGCATTTATACCAAATTCTTCTACAGCTTAGTGGTTCTCCCCAGTGCTCCCACCAAGTTAGAAATCACTTTATTTTATGTGGACACACTTAGTCATGCCTGTTGATTTTTGAAAAAGAGTAATGAGAAAAAAAGTTCAAGTATATATTTATATATCTAAATGTGGCTATAGTAAGGTAGACACTATATAATAAAGGATCAATATTTAATAGTAGGGTAACAGTGAAGGAGTATATTCACATGTAGTTACCTAACAAGATGGAGATTGACTATAAGACATTATATTCATATTCAAACAGATATAATTCTCTGAGAAGAATAGTCATATTTCTTTGGCTAAAACTCTTTAGTCATTTACAAAATTTTATTTGCTAGAAGGAAGTATTATATAATCAAACATTTTAATTTTCTATTTTATGCTTTTTTCCTTTCAAAGCCTGGAACTATACAGTGTTGTGTGATATGTACGTCCCAGTATACAAACGGTAGGATTAGGTGGGTTCGGTAATGAATTACCAATTAAAATTTTAAAAAAAGGTAGCATTGATTATTCAATTAGTGCTATTTCTCTTGAAGCAGTTCTTAAAACTGGTATGATGTGAACAAGTATATAATACATAAATGGTTAATGTTCTCTTTAGAAAAAGTAATTTATTATGAGTCTTTATATTAGAGGGTAGAATCTGGAAGCTATCATTCATCTTTGCCACCAAAAGAAAAATTGTCTTTAAAACTGATTTCTTTTTAAAAACATATAAATGTTGCCTTAAATTCCATCTAGGCTTCCTCCTAGTACAAGTTAGTTTTTTAAGTTTAAAATTATTAACCTACTGTCTGATGCATTACTCTGTTTATTAGCCCAGTAGGTTCTTTAGGTCTGCCCAGACTTCACCTGGATTACTGTGCAATTTCTACATCCTTGATTGTTTCTCTTTGTGATAGTCACAACTGTGAACTTTTATAAAGTCACGTTATTGTACCTCTTCCCAGGGACAGTTACTCTACTGGTCTGTTAATAAGGAATGCTTGTTAACAATGGCGTTAGCTGTAGCTTCATACAGGTTAATTCAGGCTGACTTATTTTGAAATATAGGCCTGTGTTTATTCTATTTGCAAAAGAGAACAACTGTATATATTCATCTTACAGGCTTTTAAAATCATTGATGTGGAAGAGAATCCATCCATACAAGTGTAAAGTTACCTATATGTTGTCAAGTCCAACTCATCCACGTTTATTTGAGGGTAGTTCCGTATAATATTTTAACCAGTATTAACAACTGGTTTTAAGGGAACAATTATTTGACAGAAAATTCCCATCACTATTCTCTCCCCCAAAAGAAAAGCATCATGCACAAATTCATTACCAAATTTCAAAGAATTATTCATGTGTACTTGTTATAACAGTGTTTTCAGGACCCTGGCTTTATGTATTTATTTAAATGAAAAAGGATAAAATGTACTTTTCCATCAATTCAACTTTGAACCTCAGGCTTCAAACTGACCTTTATGATGCTCTCATGGGATAGAACGTTTTGTAAAGAACTTGAACTCACTAAGAATTTTATTGTGGTTATAACCTAAGTAGAAAAACTTGAAAGAATGCATACAAGTTGAATTTTTGTAATGAAAACAGCTCTTCGTATTTTATTGATACTGAAATTTTCTTTAAAGACAGTTATTCCTGCAGTGTTTTACAAATAAAAAAACTACCTGTGTTCCAGATATTATTTCTCTTTCCATGAAATTGTTGCATTAAGTCTCAAACATCAGTATGAAAAGGTACTGATATGTTGAATGTAGATGAGGATTGCTTCACAGGGTAATAAAATTAGGGTGTTTTTTGGTGAAAATGTTTTATCACATGTTTCCTGCTTCAAGCTGATTTTGAGCAGTCCTTACTTAAATAGGAGCTGAAGAATGAGTGAATGGTTCTGGGTTTGGGGATTAATTCATGGCTGCCTTAATTACCATTTGAATGGTATGCAATGGGAATTTTCTATTATGTCACTTTGAGTTTCCCTATGATCATAGAAAACACATTAATTAGCTAAATGCACCAAGCCAAAAACTTGAATGTTTGAGAATATCGCATTTTTTAACCGACATGCACTTCATGCATATCACGGATGCTTTGTTCCAAAATGTATGGGACTGATGGAAGCTCCTGGATATTATCCAAGTTCAACTCAACACACTATGGCCACCATGCTTTCAAGGCCAGGGTAACATATCTCTGTCAGAGGGCATTAATAATAAGCTGAAAGAGCACCATGTAATTAGGCTAATTAAGTGAACTGTAAGTGTTTTTCAAGTATTGGCAACAGACCACCCCTCGTCTCTTACGGCCTCTGTGGGGTTTTCATCCTTTCCCTGATGGCGTTACTGTTTACATCTGCTTTGGGGGAAAAATAATACCGCCCCATGAATCTTTTACCCATTTCTCTGTTACGTGCTTCTGAAACGATAAGACCAACATCTCTTAGAAATGTTTAAAAAGCATAGTTAATTTCAAGCAAACCAATGTTGTGTGAGCATAAGAGACATGATGATCAATTTTTGAATAGTTCGTTGAATATTTTTACATAAGCATTTCAAAATCGTATGTCAGAACCGAGTTTTTTAAAAAGCGGTTTGGCAGTCACAGCCACATGGCTTTCTCGGTTGATTTTATTAGGCAAAAAATGACTGATCTTTTGATACTCTCTTAAAAAGACAGCCACCATATAGAACACCCAGCAACAATAATGATAGATAGCAGACATATTGATTAGATTGAAAGATTCATTAAATATTTTTTCAGCTGAAATATCAATCTTTATGAATAGACTAGAGGCCCCATGCCGGAAATTCGTGTAAGGGGCTTGGCCCTTGCAGCCCCAGCTTCATCTGGAAGGACGTCCGGTCTAATTAGCATATTACGCTTTTATTATTATAGATGGCATTTAAACTAAGGTGACCAGACGTCTCGCTTTTGGCGGGACAGTCACGATTTTTAACCGTTTGTCCCGTGTCCCACGGTGTTTTAAAAAAGTCCCGATTTTTGGAAAGAATGCACGACAAGCTAGGGAACGGTGGGAGAACAGGAAGGGAATATACGGTTTTCGGCGGCCATATGGCTATTTAGCCAGGATATGAGTTTTACATTATTTTTGTTAATTTTATAATGTTAAACTTTAATAATAACAAATAATTGTTGAGAACTGATTATCGAGAACTGCTTATCAAAGTTCGCATTGTTGATCAGTTGTTAGAATTCGACCACCATTGTTTGGACTTAATGAACAATGGCATTTTTTGGGATTGGCAACGACGAAAACATTTTGTAACTGTCTCTCAGACGATACACATCGTACTGCGTGCTAGGAAGCTAGTTAAACAAGTGATGTCATTACAAATCAGCTATTCAGATAATTTAGGTAAGTAATTTATTATTTCATAAATACATAAATTTTCTTGAATTTAGCAGACAGTACTCGTATTATTTATATTTTATAGTGGTGGCAAAAAGTCTAGCACTGGCCTTGAAAGTGACACTTACGACTTACGTTACGGCAAATTCAGAGGAAAAATAATACAAGTTAGTATTGTTATTATTTAGAAAGAAATATAGGATTAAAATAATTTTTTAAATATAGTTACTTTATAACAATCAAATTAATTTAATTTATAAACTAACAATAAAATATGTTCATGTAATTATGTACCTACTTACTTGTTTTTAAGCAATATGTATATAATAATTTATAATATAATTTTAAATTATTTTTTTAGATTTTTAACATAATGAGTAAGAAAAGAGGATGCAAATTCAATGATGATCTAAGAAGTGAATTTCCTTTTATTAAAAAAACCAAAAGCGATTACAATATAGACCAAATTTTTAATCAAGAACCACCTTCCCCCCCCACCCCACCCCCGGGCCGAAACCGGTTTGGCTCAGTGGATAGAGTGTCGGCCTTCGGACTCAAGGGTCCCGGGTTCGATTCCGGTCAAAGGCATGTACCTGGGTTGCGGGCACATCCCCAGTAGGGAGTGTGCTAGAGGCAGCTGATCGATGTTTCTCTCTCATCGATGTTTCTAACTCTCTATCCCTCTCTCTTCCTCTCTGTAAAGAATCAATAAAATATATTTTAAAAAAAGAAAAGAATTCACCCCCACCCCCCACCCCGGTCAATGGTGTCCCGCTTTACCAATGTTAAAATCTGGTCACCTTAATTTAAACCAAAACAGCAGTAGCACACAGTAAATTCTTCTAAAACTATAATAAAGGAGCTACAAAAGATGTCTAATTTTTTAAAGGAATTGCAAACTAATTTTGTCCCCTTTACTAATTTTACATATTGCAACAAGAATAAAAGTACTAGCACCTACCATTTAATAGGTGCAAATGTTATCTTCTTTATTGTACTCAATCCTCTCAACAGTGCTCTCAGAGGGGTACTCATTATACACTTGTGCAAAAGTAGAAAAATAATATGCTCCAAGGTCTCTCAGCTGGGGAGTGGCCGAGCCTACACTAGCATGATGATTGTTTGGCTCCAGAGTTTGAGCATTTAATCAACATATGTCACTTCTGGTTTCACTGGTAGTTCCAAGAATATTCCTTACACTTCGTAGACGCTTTGCTGGCACTGTAGTCAGAGAGGGTTTGTTTTGAGTCTATAGAATTGTAAAGTAAAATGAAGTAAAGGCACCCACTATTGCACTAGCCAGTGTGGCTCCATTGGTTGGAGCATTATCTGGTACACGCCATAGTTTTTGATTGATTCCGGGTCAGGGCACATACCCAGGTTGCAGGTTTGATCCCCAGTCTGGGCACCTTCGGAAAGCACCCAATCGATGTTTCTCTCCCTCTCTCAAAAATCAATTTTTAAAAAAGTCAGTTATTAAAGAAGTCATTGTGTTTTAGAAGAAGATAGACCTCTGGTAAAAGATAATCTATTTACCTCAAATCTTGGCAAAAGCGGGCCCATTAGCTGATGGCAGTGGAATGTAAAGTTTATTGGTTAATGATTTGTCCCCTTTGAAAAGAACATAAACAAAAGTTCATCATGAGGGAGTTGTAACAGGGAGAAAAAAAATCAAAGATTTTTTTATTCAGGATGTTGAGTTTCTAGTCCTCATTTGCCCAGTAATATAATAACTGGCTTACCCAGTTAGCAGTGTGATCAACAACCACAAAAAATAAGAAACAATTTATTTCAGTGTGTGCTTTTTATTTTCCTTCACGTCCAAGCCATAACAACACATGAAAAGTCAAAAAAATGTTTAAAGTCAAAATTTTGAGTTTCTTAAATTATTTTAAAAGTTAATATTGTTTTAAATGTAAATGATGTGTGTGTGTGTGTGTGTGTGTGTGTGTGTGTGTTTCAGTATTTAGGAATTTTCAAGTTCATAGTTGTGTCTTTAACATTTGTCTAGAGACCTTTTCCCCTGAAAAATGAAAAGTTTGAACTAAAACAATGTTGCAGTTTATTTTTTCCAAAAAGTGTCCTGTAGAATCCCAGAGTTACAGGGCGGGATGGGGGGTACTCAGAGAAGCAAAGTGTTTAAGGGTTCCCTGTGAATTAAGTTGTTGTAAATGTGTAAATGTAGTCGACTTATGCTAAGCTTCGTGATTTATTGCATTCATTCTCCAAATTGAAAGGGACCTGTACCAGAGTACTTCAGCGTAGCCAACTACAAAGTGGTGGCTGGGAACTGCAGCTTAGCTTCATGCCTGAGCCCAAGCACTTGAGCACTGTTTAATTCTGTCTCTGGGAACAGTGGGCGCCTAGAGCCTCCCAGGGCCCCCAGGAGCTCTGCAGCCATCAGTCAGCAGCAGAAAGCCACATGCACTGATTTTTTTTCTTTTCTTTTTTTAAAATATATTTTATTGACTTTTAGAGAGGAAGGGAGGGGGAGAGAGAGATAGAAACATCAATGAGGAGAGAGAATCATTGATTGGCTGCCTCCTGCATGCCCCCTACTGGGGATCGAGCCTGCACCTGGGGCATGTGCCCTTGGCCAGAATCGAACCTGGGACCCTTCAGTCTGCAGGCTGACGCTCTCTGTCTATTGAGCCAAACCAGCTAGGGCCACATGCACTGATTTTTCTAGGGAACTGCTCATTATGTAGCTGGTCCTGGGGCCCCAGAGGAAAAGGAGAGTATAGGGACACGAGTCTGTGTGGGGTGGCCGCTGTCCAAGGTGGGCACTGTCTCTTCTCCTGGCCAAGGCACCTGAGGACTCTCTGAGTCACGGTGGCCTTTTTGGTGCTGCTCACTTGGGCCTCGACTCCTGCCTGTCCCCCTTAACCCTTTAATCTCTACTTCTTTCCTCTTCAAACTTTTTGGTTTTCTTTTTCTCTTAATTTTCTCCTTTCAAAAAATTACTTGATTTAAAAAACCATTTTAGTTCTTAATCATATCTACTTGTATGTGTCATCTTGTCATTTCACGGGCTTTAGCCTTTTTTCTTACTAAGGCATATGCAGATGAAACCAGACAACCAATTAAGCAGAGACTGGGTTGAATCCTGTGTGAGTGTGATAATGCCAGCGGTATGGGAGAGTAGCAGGTTATCCACAAAAATCTGCTCTGCCACCCCCATAAACCAGATGCTTATATGGGGTAGGACAAAGATTACACGGGGAAGTAGGCAAAAGTAATAAGAAAGGGTATAATGGTTAAACATTACAGGCAATGTAGGGACGGGGCTGGGGCGGGACTCCATTGTTTAAGCAACAAGGTTGTTAATCTTTCCGTGATAATAGACAGTTCTCTGATGCGAATGGACCACATTCGAAGGTTGTCTCCCTGGTCCAAGGTTGACTGCCAGGTACCTGGGGCATACAACTCCCCGCCAGGTTAGAAAGTGCTTTCTCCAATCACGGTTAACAGAGCATGATTAATATTTCTTATAACTAGTAGCTTGTCTCCAATATTCTATTTCTGCCTCTAACACAGGGTGGTGGGACAAAAGTAGGTTTATAGGTTTTCTTTGGAAAATAATACAAGAATAAACTGTTTTGCATACTCACAACTATAAACCTACTTTTCCCCCACCCTGTATTTTAGTCTGCGGATTTCCTCTTTCATCTCATTGTCTTCTGGCTTCATATGCTTTTTAAAAAATCTCATTCAATTTGTATTTTATATTTTAGTCCTGACCTTAACATCTTTATTGGAATATAAGCTTGTTTATATTTAAATTTCTTCTAATTCTACTTTTTATTTTCCTCTGCCCTCCACATTCTTTAAAAAACAAACAAACAAAATCCCTCTGTTTCTTATTAATTTGTTTTTTCTTAACTTTCTTTTTCAACAGTCAGCAAAAGTCACGCCATAAAGAGGGTGGCATTGAAAAAGGTTCTCCAGTGTTTCAATCCTACTTCTAATTCTTACATATTTATCCCAATTTTAGTGTTCATTTGATATGATAAGATAGTCATAAATAATTTAATGAAGTCGAGGTATTATGGTGCTGGAAACGTTAGATTCACATAGACATAGGGTTAAGCCTTTGCTCTCTGGCAGGCAAATTACTTAACCTCTCTCAAATGATTCTCTCCTCCGTAAAATTGGAATCAGCCTACCTTGCCAAGGGTTGCCGGCAGATTAGAAGTAATGTATGTAAAGTGCCTCAGTGCAGCCTTGCACATGATAGGCACTCGGTGGATAGTAGCTTTTTTTCTTTAGGAATATATTTTGATTGGCATAAACATCTCGTGACTTTAAGTTTGCAGAAAAATAATCAGTCATCAGGACTTCAACTGGATTGTCATTATCTGCCGCAAGCCATGTGGCCAGGATATATCAGTAACACTTTTATGAACAATGTGCCGCCAGCCACAGCCTCCCGCCTACCAGGAAGGCTGGGCTTCCTGCAGCGATCTAGGTTAATGAGAGCAAAGGAGAGCAGGCCTCCGAGCCTCCTTCTGGAATATTAATTTAGCTAATTAAAACCATTTATCTTATGCAGAGAAGTGTGTCACTTAGTGTTTCCATTTCTCTTCTTTCTCTTTTCCTTCTTTTTGCCTATTCTTTCCTACATAGTAATAGACAAGACTCTTGCTTTGTTTGTTAGGTCTCTTATCTAACAAACATTGGTTGAGTGTCTACTATTTGTTCTATGTATAAAAGTAGGTGATGGAACACAGACATAAAGGATGTTCTTGCCCTTGAATTGATAATGTTATGACTAACACATATCAGTTGCCCACTGTTTGCTAAGTTCTGTATTTAAACCCTCATGAACATAAATTTATTTTAAAAATTCTAATTCTTGGAACAATTCCATAGCATTATAACTATTATTCTCTGCCTTTTATAGGGGAGGAAACAGGCTTAGCAAGGTGAAGTAGCCTGCTAGAGATTAACAATTGAGTAAGTGGGGAACTTGAGAGCCTAAGTGCCTAAGGACCTTGTGATGATACCGAAACATATTTACAAGGGGAGTTACACCACCATCAAATAAAGGCTTAACCACTGTGAGATCACAAAGGAGAGAGTGATTGACTGAAAGGAACACTAGAAAGTTTTTATTGAGGAGGTGGTGTTGGAGCTGGGGTTTAAAGGATAAATAGAAGTTTTCTGGAAGAACAAAGTACAGATTTCAGAGAGGAAGGGAGAGGGAGAGAGAGAGAAACATCAATGATAAGAGAGAATCATAGATCAGCTGCCTTCTGCACACCCCACACGGGATTGGATCAGCAACTGGGCATGTGCCCTGATGGGGAAGTGAACTGTGACCTCCTGGTTCATGGGTAAACACTCAATCACTGAGCCACTGGGCACTAAAAAGATTTTTTTAAAGAGCACTGGGTTTGTAGCAGGCCCTGTTCTAAGTACTTTACATTACTTTGTATAATTCTCAGAACAACCCCATGAGTTAGATCCAATAGCTGTCCTCATGGCCATTATTTTATTTGATTATTTTTTTTTTTTAAATAAATCTTTATTGTTCAGATTATTACAGTTGTTCCTCCTTTTCCCCCCCATAGCTCCCCTCCACCCGGTTCCCACCCCACCCCATGCTCTTCCCCCCAACACTGTCCTCGCCCATAGGTGTAAGGTTTTTGTCTAATCTCTTCCTGCACCCCCCACACTCCTTTCTCCCCAAGAATTGTCAGTCCACTCCCTTTCTATGCCCCTGATTCTATTATATTCACCAGTTTATTCTGTTCATCAGATTTTTTATTCACTTGATTTTTAGATTCACTTGTTGATATATTTGTTGTCACTTTGTTGTTCATAATTTGTATCTTTACCTTTTTCTTCTTCTTCCTCTTCTTAAAGAATACTTTTCAGAATTTCATATAATACTGGTTTGGTGGTGATGAACTCCTTTAGCTTTTTCTTGTCTGTGAAGCTCTTTATCTGACCTACAATTCTAAATGATAGCTTTGCTGGGTAGAGTAATCTTGGTTGTAGGTTCTTGCTATTCATCACTTTGTATATTTCTTGCCACTCCCTTCTGGCCTGCATAGTTTCTGTTGAGAAATCAGCTGACAGTCATATGGGTACTCCTTTGTAGGTAACTAACTTTTTCTCTTGCTGCTTTTGAGATTATCTCTTTGTCTTTTGCCCTTGATATTTTAATTATGATGTGTCTTGGTGTGGTCCTCTTTAGATTCCTCTTGTTTGGGTTTCTCTGCGCTTCCTGGACTTGTAACTCTATTTCTTTCACCAGGTAGGGGAAGTTTTCTGTCATTATTTCTTCAAATAGGTTTTCAATATCTTGCTCTCTCTCTTCTTCTGGCACCCCCATAATTCGGATGTTGGTATGCTTGAAGTTGTCCCAGAGAATCCTTACACTATCTTCATATTTTTGGATTATTTTTGTTTTTTTGCTTTTACAGTTGTTTTTTGCTTCTTTGTATTTCAAATCTTTGACTTGATTCTTGGGATCCTCTAGTCTGCTGTTGAATCTCTGTATATTATTCTTTATTTCAGTCAGTGTATGCTTAATTTCTGATTGGTCCTTTTTCATATCCTTGAGGGTCTCACTAAATTTCTTGAAGGTTTCTAGAAGATTATTGAGTAACCTTATAACCATAGTTTTGAACTCTATATCCAGTATTTTGCTTTCCTCCATTTCTTTCATTTGTGACTTGTTTCTTTGTCTCCACATTTTGGCTGCTTCCTGTGTTTGTTTCTATGTACTGGGTAGCTGCTAAGTCTCCGTGAGTTGATAGAGTGGCCTTGTGTGGTTGGTATCCTATAGGGCCCAGTGGCTCAGCTTCCCCAGTCACCTGAGGTGGACACTCTTGGTGCACCCCTTTGTGGGCTGTTTGCACAGTCTTATTGTAGTTAACCCTTGATTGCTGTTGGTATCACTGGGAGGAATTGACCTCCAGGCCAGTTGGCTGTGATGACCAGTTGTGTCTACACTGGAAGATCTGTTGCTCAGGAGACACCCTTATGGGGTAGGACTTGCTTCAGTGGGGCTTTGGTGCTCACTGAGTCTGCCCCTTGAGTGTGTCTCTTATGGATGTGAAGAGTTGTAATCCAGTATGGTCTCACTCTGACCACTGGGTACACTGGCTCTTGGATCTCCAAGGTGGTGTAAGGTTAGCCACTCTGGGGCCGCCCAGCAGGAGCTACAGAGACATCTGCAGATTCCTCATCTTTGTATGGGGTTTGGAATTGCCCAGACGAGGCCCAGCTGTGAAGCAAGGCCACTGCTGCTGCTGCTGCTGCTGGGCCTTGGGCCTTCTTTTGGAATCTCTGGGGCTCTCTGACCCAGCTGCAGTCCGACAGGTTTTAGGCATAAGGACAGGCCATTCATATGCAAAAGCCGATGCGCACAGCTTGGGTGGGGCTGTAAATTGGGAGGGGTGGGGTCTCAGGGAATCACCAGGGTGGAGCAAACAGCAATGGCTGCCAGTCAGCCCTGAACCAGAGAAGTCCCCGGTTTTCCGCGTCCTGCGCCCCCATGCAGGAACAATGATCGCTGCGAGCACCTCTAAGAGAAAGCCGTCCTCGCATTCCTGTCCCAAAACCAGACAGTCTAGTTTCTCCCCGTATGTGCCTGGGTCCCCCAGAGTCTCGCCTGGAACTGGAGTTCAGAGCAAGTGGGAGCTTATTATCTCCCTCCCTGTTAAAAGAGCAGCACATCCAGGTGCCAGCACTTTCCACGCCTCTGCACCTCTTACTGGTCTCAATACACTTTCTTCACCTCTCTAGCTGTGGAACTTCCACTCAGCCAGCTTTCCCGCAGTCCTGGGTGGTAGTTGTTCTGCTGTTGAGTTGTGGTTTTGAAGTGGTTGTGAGAGGCAGCAAGTATAGGTGATGAGCTATGCTGCCATCTTGATTCTCTATCCATGGCCATTATTTTATAGATGAGGCTGCTGAAGCCTGGAGACAGGAAGTACCCTGCCTTACCTCCTACAGTTAGTAAACAGAGAGGGCAGGGTCCCAATCCAGGCAGTTTAGCTTCAGAGTCTGTGCACATGACCACAGCACTATGAAGGGTGAAATAATAAAGAATACTGCAGGGACAGGGCTGGCCTGGCTAGGAAGTTGGGAAAGGCCTCCTAACGAAGGCTGTCTGAGTTGGAGACCTGAATAATGGAGAGGAGATGTTTGTTGAATTTCTCGAGAGAGAACATCCCAAGCATAAAGAGCAGCAAGTAAAAAGGCCCTGAGTTGGGGATGGATGAACTTGGCATGTTTATAGGCAGAAGGAAGAGAATGGAAGGAAATGAGGCCTTAGCCATGAACCGGTTGGGAGCTGTAGAGAGATGGGTTGGAATATCACCTTCAACACAAACCAGAAGGATTTCTCCTACGTTGCTGTTTCCTATTCAGCTGTATTGGTCTCTTCTTTGGAATAAATGTGGTGATCCACATAAAGCTTAGAATAACAAGGCAAGTAGCAAATGTTCAAAACTTGGTTCCTTCTTATTCATGCTTGGCCATGCCATCCCTATCCTGATGGCAATGGTGTGACCCAGAACTGCCAGAGGTCAGTAGCTTGTAAAAGAATGACTGACAAATTGTCATAGAGTTTCTTCTCTGCTACTGTTTTTACTGGTTGCAAATCATCAACTGGGGTTTGGAGCTATCGTGAAGGGCATCTCAGAATCCTCTCCACACTCAGGGAGCGGATGTGGCAAGGGTCCGAGTGGAAGAAGAGGGCAGGAAGAGCAGGGGGCTCAATGAAATTTTCCCGGGACTCCTCTGAAGTCCAGAACTGAACTGCCTGGAATGCTAGGAGACCATCCGGGTGCACGTCAAATGAGAGAACTGCCTCTGTTTGAATTCGTTCTTACTTTTGAGACAGGGGGCTCTGCACTGTTTCAAGGTGAGACAATGTTATGTGCTGCTCAGCGGATGAGACTGTCCTAATTATATGCCTCCTTGATTATTGTTCTGCAGACTGATTATAACCATATTCAAGACATTTGTAGATCATAGTTCCTGGACACTTCTATATGTTAGCAAATCAAGTATGATTTATCCCTGGAATTATTGGTTAGGGACGGCTTCTTTTTTTCAATGCATGTTCTCTCTAGCTTATAATTTTAATTAGTGCTCGCTCCCAATTCACACCGAGAATAGGGACGTCACTCCCGCACTGATGCACAGCCTCAGCGAGAAATGCAACTTTGACTTTCGCGTTCAGATTCCTTAATCGATACTGGATGTAAGATAAGGGAAACTGCTGAATTAAAGTTATAGTGCAATAGCCCTTCAATTTAGGAGGTGAATTTGAATTAGATGACTGATAGGCAGGGCTGGATTCGACAGTCCAGGGTTCTTATCTCCTAGGCCCAATTCTGGTTAGAGATCAGACTCTTCTTGCACCTGATCCAACTGCAAGTGACTAGGCCCCATGCTGGAGAGGGTCCATGCAGCTGGGAGACTTTGACGCCAGTTTTCTCTGCTGCTTGCAGCTTTGTGAGACAATGGCTTGCAGCTGTCATTGCTGTGCTATTGTAGCAGCGTTTGCTGCTCAGACTGTCCCTTGTCTTCCCTTATCCATACAGAGACATGGTATTTTCTGCCTTTTTTCTTTTCCATTGAGGGAGGTAAACAGGAGCTTTCTTGATGTCCTCTGTCTTATGGCCAAGGCGAATGTCTGTGCACGAGGGAAGTACAATTACTTCCTAAGAATGTAAAATAACTATCAGAAAAAGCTGCTTTGAATTTCTGATTATCCTCTTTCCACAGGATATAATATTGCATTGTTTCTTGAAAGATCCAGTATCCTGAACAAGATAATTATATTCCTCCTAACACTCAAGTTGAATTTTCCTTCCGTGAAATACAAGAGAGCTCCCTATTTTTAAAAGATTCGAGTTCAAATGTAATCACTTTGTCTCTGAACTTCAAGTGAAATTTAATTATCATCATCTTGACATACATAGACTAATATACAAACAGTGCCATTGAGAGCGGAAAATTGAGAATGTGCTGAAGAAAATAAAGAGCTGAGGGGAGTTTGACAGAAGTTTGGAAGTTTCAAGAATGCAATCTGTTTCGGCAAGTTCAAGCTCTTCTTAAAAATGCGCTTGGTATTAAAATACAATATTGCTTGGCAGTGGCAATATGAATACTTAATAGTAACAGGTTGATGGCGGTTTAAATGATCTTGGGCCTGGGATTAATAGAATTTTGTAAGAAAGATTTACTTTCATGAAGTGAAAAGAGGTGTTTGAAATGAAGTAGACTATCCTTGAGGATAGTCTACTGGGAGAATATCAAGCTTGGAGAAGGTTGTTTTATCATTAAGTTGAGTTTGACCATCAGAAAACCAGTATAAAGTTTGCCCTAAATGAATGAACAGTCTAGGTGAGGGGAGAATTTTCCTAAGTAAATTTAATGCTTTGATATTTGTTGTACTAGTCTAGTTTCTCCAGAGACACGGGGGCCAACCGAATGTGTATAGGTATAGATACAGATATAGAGAGACATTAATTTTAAGGAATTGGCTCACATGATTATGGAGGCTCCCAGGTCCAAATCCTTCAGGGTGGGCAGGCAGCTGGAGACCCAGGGGAGAGATGATGCCATTTAAGTCTGAAGGCCATCAGGCTGACAAATGGCCTCTCTTGCAGGGGAGATCAGCCTTTCGATCTATTCAGGCCTTCAACTGATTGGATAAGGCCCACCTACTTTGTGGAAGGCAATTTGTTTTACGAAAAGTCCGCTGGTTTAAATGTTAATCTCATAGAAACATCAATGATGAAAGAGAATCATTGATCAGCTGCCTCCTGCCTGCCCCACACTGGGGATCGAGCCTGCAACCTGCAGTATGCTCCAACCAAGAATTGAACTGTGACCTCCTGGTTCATAGTCCTATGTTCAATCGCTGAGCGACTCCTGCGGGGCTGGATTTTTTTTTATGCCTATGTTTGCATAATTCATTTTTTAACAAAAAAAAAAAAATGGAATGAAATCATACTGTGTACATTGTTCCATAATTCTCTCTTAAAAATACCTTATCGCTAATCATCATTATTACCGTCATGAGCATTACTACTTATTGAAATACATATACTTCTAGGGAGGTATCATTATCCCTATTTTCCAGATAAAAAAACTGAGGATAATAGATGTTAAGTAAATTGTGATTTAGAACCATTTTAACCAGGTTTTGTAGAATCCAAAATTAATTTATGTCAATAAATGCTTACTTTAAAAAAAAAAAAAGTTAATATCCTCCCTTGTAGAAACATCCGGAATAATATTTGATCACATGTTTGGGCATCGTGGATAATATTGGAAGTAAACTGTAATTGAAAATAAGTGAATAAATTATAAAAAAATAAAAAATTATCTCAGTTGTTGATAGGTTTGCAATTTCTCTACATTCAATTTGAGGCATTTTCAAAGTATTATTCCATTCACCCTGTTTGGTGTTATGCTTTTAAATTATTTTAAATTTGAGGATTCTTCATATTGTAATCAATAATAATGGCTGCATAATGGACTCAGATTTTAGGAATAAAAATGCTAATAAACTGATAATCCGGGGGTATGGATAGAAAAAGACTACTCACAATAAAATTAACTCAATTGAAATAGAGGTCCCACTGCCCTTACCATTCTTTTTCTCCTTTATGCAATAACTCACCAAGTCTCAGTTTAATTCCTTTTCCATGAAGGAAAATAAAAGTAAAATTAGTGTTTATTAAGTGCCTATTATTTACAAGGTACTATGCTAAGTCCTTAAATACATATGTCAATTCATGTCTTCAATACACCCCGTTTTCTCCATTTCTGTTAGCACGTCTTATCATAGGCCTTGTAATATCAGATCTTCTTGTAGAATGTTTTGCTCCCCTCTCCGCTCTCCAATAGTTAGTATATTAACATCAGATGTATTTTTTCTAAGACAGTGCTCCCCTTTTTTCTACACCTTTATTTCCCAGTGACAGAAAAATAAAAGCCTATCTAATAAAAAGGGAATATGCTAATTGACTGCCATGCCCTCACAAGATGGCAGCACCCACAGCCACAAGGTGGCAGTGCCCAGTCCCCTCAGCCCCACCTCATCTAGCCTCAGTCCCCCAGTCCCCTCAGCCCCGCCTCATCCAGCCAGAGTCCCCAGTCCCCTCAGCCCCACAGGGGAAGGCAGTTGGGGGTGATCAGGCTGGCAGGGGAGCAGTTAGGTGTCAATCAGGCTGGCAGGGGAGCAGTTAGGGGGCTATCAGGCTGGTAGGCAGAGTGGTTAGGGGCAATCAGACAGGCAGGCAGGCGAGTGGTTAGGAGCCAGCAGTCCCAGATTTTGAGAGGGATGTCCCAGATTGGAGAGGGTGCAGGCTGGGCTGAGGCATACCGCCCCCCACCCTCCCACCCCCTGCCAGCGCATGAATTTTGTGCACCAAGCCTCTAGTTTTCAATAAAAGATTCAAGTTCAAAAACTTTTTGACTGTCTAAGTTCTCTATGATCTGACCCCTTCCAACTAGTTGAACTATTGACATGTGCTTTCCAACCCTGCCTACCCCGCATTCCCCAGTCCAGCCAGGTTACTAGGTGTCTCATGCTTCCATCTGTCTGAATTCTATCCACCAGCCTGTCTCTGAAGTCTCTCTGTCTGTCAGGCACTATGATCGACAATTTGAAGGACAATTTCTCCTTGGTATCCCCATTTCCAGCAGAGTGCAAAATGCATTCTAAGGACACATTACATATCTGTACATATTGATCATATAAATGAATGAACTTGTTTTTATGGCAATAGAGGTTTAGATATCTGGACTGATCCCCCCACTGAATACACTTAGAAATGCTAAACAAAATACTTCAAGATGTCTTTTAAAAAGCATTGGTGAGCTAGTCAGAAAGTAAAGCCAAACACTAAGAGGAAGGTGGAACCTCCAGGGATAAACTAATGTAAGCTGACCACTGAAACCAAAACTTGCCTCTTCCCTCAAGACCTGTCACTGAAGCTGGGAAACTGGATCTTCAGTTCCCAGGGGGTATGAAAGCATGGGAATCAGAGGGCCATTGGCAGGGACCTGTCTGAGAATTCATAACCTCGAGATGGCTCTCATGTGGGTTTGCACCTTGAATTTATATTGGGAAATCTCAAGTTTACTTTTGTTTTACAGAGGGCCTGCTTACATGAAAGAGTAGTAAAAATTTGGCATTCCCTAAATATGGCATTTCCTAAACCACTCAGAATACCAAGGGGTTTTATCATCTAATGGTCAGGCCTTACTTTATGAACAATCTTGAGAACTAAGCCCAAATAAAATATCAATTATTTAGTCAATCATTTATGTAACCTACCTACTTCTTATATGAAATGGACCCAGAGACCAACTGAAAGCAGTTTTTCCTAAAGCAGACCCTTGGTCAATATGATGCTTTAATCATAATGTATAAAAAGGAATACCATAAAACTCAGGAAATATCTTTACTTTTTGCAGGAAAAAATAGGTTAAGTCTCTTCTGTGGGGAGATGGAAAAAAACAAAGCAAATAAAATCATAAAAATTAAAGTAATAAATATAAAAATTGGAATTTTTAAAGTTAAAAAATATAGATCAAGAGGTTTGACTATAGAAAGATTTTATATCATAAGAACCAGGAAGGGAAAGACGTAATAAATATTATTAGACCATGTGAAAATATAAAACTATTCATAAAAATCATGTAAAAAGTATGAAAGAATCACTATTTAAAAAATATATTAAAATCATTCAAGTTTACCAGTATCAAACATATGAACTATTACCAGGGAGAACAGCTCAGTTAGTAAAATAGGCAACTTCAACATCATAGGAAAATATCTAATGAACTATTTTTACTAAATTTATAAACAGTGAACCCAGAGTTCTTGATACTGTTTTGGCCTTTACAGCTTTCTGTGAGGTATTTCTGGGCAAGTTCAGTGAGGAGGCACAGAGATAATTAGATTGCAGCAAACCCAAAGAAGCTGACATTTATTTAATCTAAGAAAAAGAGGTGCTTAAAACAGTCATGGAATTGCTATTATATCAAAGGGTACTAATTGGTTTCATTTCTACAGAAGAAAGAAAACCAGGAAGCATAGCCTACAGGATCATTTGTATTACCACGCAGGTATTTTGGATATTCTGATACACGAGCTGTGCACTAGGTTATGAAAGACAGTTTGGAAATCTTTGTGGATTATATTTAGAAACAGGAGAGATTTTCCTCTATCTCAGGTGCTTCTATTTGAGATTAGAAGCTCTACTAAAAACCTTCCCAAGGACCTCTTTGGAGCTGTAATTCCAAATCTAGACTTTATGTGATACAGCTTTTTAAAAAGCATGCATTAAATAGATCGCACTGCTTGATAAAACCAACTTTCATGCTCTAGGCTGGACTATTCCTTTCACGTTATGGAGTCCATCTACACATGGTGCTTGATTTCTTATCAAGTGAATGGAGTAAGTTATTTGCTCCACCAAAATAATTCTTTTTGGGGTGTGTTAAAATTAGATATTCTCTCAGGATTTATGTGAAGTGGATTAAATTAGAGAACAAGGTGAAAAATACCTAACCAGAGCCTGATCATAGGAGGCACCTCAGCAAATAAAACTTGGAACACTAGCAGAAAATATAGTTGAGAGTTGGAAGAAATACACACACACACACACACACACACACACACACACGCACACATATATATATTCAATATGTATTAATATCTTCAAATATTCAAAACTGGACTTACATTAGTGTTACAAGTACTAATAATTACAGTATTAATACACTTAATGCTTGCAGTGTGCCAGATACTTACTTAATCTTTCAATAAGTCTGTGAAGAAGGTACTGTTATTATACCTTCCTAAGATGAAGACACTAAGGCACAGAGTAAAGAGAAATATGGAGCTGGGAAGGGACTGGGAACAATCAGGTTGGAAAGGAGCCTGGGGACAGTGCCAGTAGACCCTGAGCGACAGATGAATGATTACTCCAACACAACGTTTGCTGTGAAAGAGAGGGCTAAGGGATGGCCTTGCTAAAGGAACCAGGCAGCCTCGATTGCCTGCCTGTTAGGCTTTTATTGTAGCAGCAGTTTGAGATAAACTTTATCTTTTAGATACAATCAGTAGGGTAAGTAATCTTGGGAGGATACATGTGTTTGTAGTGTCTTTTAAGCAAGGGCACCCAAAATATTAAGCATAAGGATTCCAGTAAACACTGGGGGGTCTGCTCGTGCACAGACTTGTTTGGAAAGGTCAAGGAATAATTAGGGGCACCGCCTTCGGCACTCCCCTAAGTCGGAATTCTGATAAACAGGGCAAGGCGGCCTTTCATACACTTCCCTTTTCTCAGAATCTCCTTCTTACAAACGTTCCAACCAAGTCTCATGCTTCCCCACAGGACAGATGGTGGGATGTTTAGGACACTGTGAGCCAAGTTTGTAGTTTATTCTAGGTAGGCCTTTGTGAGTTTCTCAGAAGAGGAATGACTAACCACAGGTGTGCTTGTTGCATTGTGAGTAGTTCTTATTCCAGTGATGAATAGGTGCTGGAGGTGAGAACTGCAGTCTTGAGATGTTGAAGTAGTTTGGATCTTAGGTAAGAGAGAGATGAGTGGGCATAGAAAGGCAGGCTTTACAGGACTTTATTGCTAATCCTGTGTCAGAGGGAAAGAGAAGTTGAATATATTTTCTCTTTATTAATTTAATTTTAAAAAGTAAGGTTGTATTTCATGAACAGTATCTGTTCATAGTTGACCATTATTTTTGAAATGCATTAATCAGCCAGATCATTAACTTTCCTGGTTTTTGTTTGTTTATTCCAAATTTAAATATCCTGCCAAGAAAACTCAGGTCTCTTAAACATGAAGAACAAAGTCAAGCATATGTTTGAAGTTGTGACAAAATAACAAAGAGATTCAAATCAACCCAGGCAGTTGATGAACTAGATTAGCTCAATAAATGTTTCTTGAATGAATGAGTCAAGCAAATAAGCTGACCATCTTTCCCAGATCATTATGGCAAATTCTTTTAAAGTTCAGGACTTCTTGCCAACTTTTTAAAGTCTAATCAGAAGTTCAAACAGCAAAAACGCTAGTTACAAAAACACTAGTCACAGCATTTAGATGCTTATAACTCCCAGAAAGTATGGAAAGAGAAGAAATTCGAGAATCAGTACTTCCAACTGTACATGCAGCGAAATAACACCATACACCGGTAGTGTGAGCAAAGAAGAAAGACTCCTTTGCACCTCTTTCCAGTCATTCTGGTTATTCTTGGCATCCCGATCTCTCCACCCATTATTCTCTCTCCACCCCTACTAATCTTCTTACCACTCAATTCCATTTTCCGCCCTTCATTCAGTTCCTGCTCTCCTTCATTCTGGAGACACCTCAATTTTCTTCTAATTGCATGCCTGTATGCTTTTCCCTCCTGCGTCTAGAGAGTTTCCCCTGCCTGGATTTGCCAAATACCTTCGCTTATAGCCTTCAAAGATCTCTTTCATTTTTCCTTCCTCCCCATGGCCCATCATACCTAAGTGTATGTGATATTGAATCTCTCCTTTATTCTAACTTGCTACTTGCTGCTCACTCCACAAAAACCACAACTGCTGAACTCAAACATACTGTAATACTTATTTAGAATGGGCTTGCTTTTGCTCTAGCATCACCCAGGTTGGATAATTCTATTTTTGACCACATTAATGTAGTGTGGTCTGAAATGTAGGCATATAGACACGGGAATTGATTCTATTTAACTCACTTAGAAAAGCATAAACATAGCACAGTGAGGCTAAATGCACTATTAATAAGTCCTGCAGAAATCAGAAATCTGACTAAGGCTGTATGCAGAATGGCCACATTCAGGCTGTGTATATTTGCATTTCATGGTGCAAGGTTTGACTCTGGAGATCAGAGATTGGAGGCAAGAAAAAGAGAAAAAATGCCTGGCCAGAGTGGCTCAGTGGTTGAGTGTGGACCTATGAACCAGGAGGCCATGGTTGGATTCTAGGTCAGGGCACATGACTGAGTTGTGAGCTCGATCCCCAGTATGGGAAGTGCAGGAGGCAGCCAAACGATTCTCTCTCATCATTGATGTTTTTCTCCTTCTCCTTTCCTCTCCAGAATAATAAAAATATATCTTAAAAAAAATAAAACGGGGGTGGGAGTAAGGAAGGTAGAAATCACACATTTCATGAAACTACACCTAGTAAGTCTGTCCCTCATCCCGATGAGAATGGCCTGGCTCTCCCTATACTGTGGTTCAGGCTGCTGTCATGATTTCTTCGCATACGCTCTCCCCTCTGCTTCATTAGCTAATCATAGAGCAGGAGCCGTTCCGCCAGCATGCACTGTTTCTTCTCACTCTGCAAGTAAAGCTAACACTCACTGCTTAATCACTTTCTCTCAACAGGTAAGGATAATAAAACAGTGGGGAAAATGACAAAATTTAGTGCACCATTTTCTGTGTTAGGAGACAGGCACTAACTTTTTCTTTGACATTCAATCACTTACTGTAGCACAGCAAGAAACTCAAGCAGGTGCAACCTCAGCATCCTCAGTCCTGAAATAGAATAAGTAGTATCCTCCCGGTCTAATTCTGGGCTCCTGGTGCCTGGAGTACCGACTGCGAGATGGCGGTAGAGGATTGAGCAAAAATCCTTGGGCTGTCTCTCTTGTAGGACTTCCATAGTTCCCAGGGCCATTGAGGCAAAAATTAGGAAATGGAGATCCAGAAGGTCCATTTATTAATATTATCTACTCCAATGTCCTATTTATATAAGAAATCAAAGCACATGAGGTTGAAGTGACTTTAGGAATTGAGAAAGCTGACTCCTATGACATTGCTGGATTAAGGAGCAGCGTGAACTCTGATAAACATTTCAGGTTTAGATTTTTTTATATCTTGGTGAAGACATTTTTTTAAATGACAAAACATATTTTATTTTATTTTTATTTATTGATTTGAGAGAGAGAGGAAGGAAGAGAGAAACATTGATTTGTTTTCCACTTATTTATGCATTCGTTGGTTGATTCTTGTATGTGACCTGACTGGGGATCAAACCCACAACCTTGGCATATGGGGATGATACTCTAGCCAACTGAGCTACGTCAACATAAAACATTGATAAGCAGTAGCTTCCTCATATCTGCAAATTACAAATAGACTATGGCAGACATTACCAGTGTTTTTCAATAGCAAGTCTCTTCCTAGAGCCATTGAAAACTATTTTATCAGCTTCTTGCAGTTGGGTGAAGGCATATAATAAAAATCATGTGTGTGCCTTCTAAGGTGAACATTTGCATGAGTGTTCCAGCGCTCGCTCTCTCTCTCTCTCTCTCTCTCTCTCTCTCTCTCTCTCTCTCTCTCTCTCCTTTCATTGTTTAAAGTAGAGGCAATGCGTTGAGCTGCCTGAGTCACAGGACTGAAGCAACCTAGATCACTGAGTCATCACATGGATGATTGGCTGCTCTGGAAAATTGTCTGAAGGAGAAAATAATTTCCTTTTTTCTAGATTCTTTTATTTTTTTAATTTTAATTTTCAATTACAGTTTACATTCAATATTATTTTGTATTAGTTTTAGATATACACCATAGTGGTTAGATAATCATATACTTTACAAAGTGATCCCCTTATGTTCTGTACCCACCTGGCACCACACATAGTTATTACAATATTATTGACTATATTCCCTATGCTGTACTTTACATTCCAAGTGCCCATTAATAGATGAGTGGATACAAAAACTATATACTAGTATACAATGGAATATTACTTGACCATAAAAAAGAATGAACTCTTACCCTTTGAGACAGCATGGATGGATCTAGAGGTTATTATGCTATTATGCTTATTGTGAAGTAAGTCAGTCATAGAAAAACAAATACCATATGATATCACTTATATGTGGACTCTAAAGAACAAAACAAATGAACAAATAAAATGGAAAGAGACTCATAGATACAGAGAATAGAATGATGGTTGTCAGAGGGAAGGGGGTTTGGGAGACTGGGTGAAAAAGGTGAAGGGATTAAGAAGTACAAATTGGTAGTTGTAAAAATTTATGTTTTAAGTAAACTGAGATTTTAGGATGGCTTATTACTGTACATAAGTATAGCCCGTTGTAATTCATAGAAAGATTCTTGTATTTTTTATGCATTTGCTATTATTCTTAATGTTAAATATTATCTTGCATAGGCATGATGCGTTATTATTTGTGTCAAATAAATTGTGATCTGATAGACATTTCCTTGACCTATGATTTATATTTTGAGATGCTCTACCAAATGTCCTTGGCCTGTGATTCTGTTGATTCCCCATCACGGCTCTTACCTTTCAGTGATGGCTTCCTCGCTTAGCACAAGTTGTTGAGAAGACAAAACCTGAAGTGAACGCTTAGTGCCAGTGGTTTACAAAAGTGAAAACCCAGGGAGGTAGAAGTGAGGTACAAAGGAAGGCATGGCCTGGAAAGGAGAACAAATACAAGGAAGTAAATTACGGAGTGGGCCATCACTTCGTGATAAACTGATAGTTTGGCTTTGCGGAATGTCTTTTGAGAAGCTCAGTGAAGCTATTGTGCCTCCAAACAGTATGGAGGGTGGACAGGAAGAGAGAAACATTAAATCCTCTCATCCCCATCTCACGGCGGTCACCTTTGTCCCATGGAACTTGAACTCCTGACATTTTTGATTTGCATATTGATGGATGTGACATCCTCTCCTGTCTCGGGGGTGACAGGGAAATCCTGAGGTATGAGATAGGTGGCTGTGCTGTCCCTTTGAGCCACATGTGGGGCTGGGAGCATCTGCCGCAGTGGATAGCACAGACCAGCTCCACGATGCTGGAGTAGCACTGAGCCTTGGCTTCAGTCATCCAGCTAGATGGGGTGCCTATGAGCAGAGCTTGGAGGATGCATACACTGCACTGGTTAAAGTTTGTAATCCTAGAAAGACAATAGTACTATAGCTTATTTAAGACTCAAAAGGTATCCTATGTAATAAAGAGCTAATATGCTAATTAGACCGAACAGCAGAATGACCATCCGGACGACCTTCTGGATGAAGCTGGGGCGGCAAGGGCCAGCTGAGGCTGTGAGGGGCTGCAAGGAGCTGCGAGGGCCTGCCGAGGCAGCTGGGGCTGCTAGGGTAGGCCAGGGCTGCAAGGGCCAAACCCCTTGCATGAATTTCGTGTGTCGGGCCTCTAGTAATGTATATAAAGTGCTTAGCACAGGGCCTGGCACAAATTAATTAATAATTAGAGGACAAAAGAAACAATTTGGTAATAACAAAGCTTGTTAAATATACATGGGACTTTTGCATAGTTATTATCCATTGTCCTTTTACTAGATCCCTGAGCAACAGGAGAGGCAGATCTCATCTCTCTGTGACTGGTGGGGAAATAGTGACAACAGAGGCGTTACGGTAGCTTCACAAGACCAGTCAGGCCTGGTGGTAGAGGCAGAAGATTCAAGAACAGAAGGCTCATTTTTCATCACCAGTATGTCCATAGCCTGTTTTTATTCTTAAGTCACCATAATTTTTTTCCAGTGATTTAATTGAGAACCAAAATAGCTAGACAAGCATCAAAAAAACCCAACATGACAGAATGGTAGCATTTCCTCTTTTACTTGATACCTGGACTTTTGGTAGACATAAAAAGCTGAAGGTTCCTAAAAAGAAAGACTTTTTTCTATTTCTTTTAGAACTTTAGGAAGAGTTGAACCCATAAATGCATATATTATACATAAGGCTGATGTGTCTGAAAAAATTAATGAAATAAATATTGTGAAAAAGTAAAATTTAGATTAATTTGCCACTTTTTCATGAAAAGAAAAACTAAGGAAATCAATAACTATTGTTTGAACAAGTAAACAAATGGAAATCTTGGGTATCTGGTAAAAAATGCGTTATGAGAGCCTTGGCTGGGTGGCTTGGTTGGTTGGAGCATCATCCCATACACCAAGAGGTTTGAATTTGATCCTCAGTCAGGGCACATAACGAGGTTTTGGGTTCCATCCTCAGTCGAGGCACGTCCCAAAGGGAACCAATCAATGTTTCACTTTCACATCTCTCTCTCTCTCTCCCTCCCTCCCATCCTCCCTCCCTCCCTCCCTCCCTCCCTCCCTCTCTAAAAATAAATAAACAAATCTTTGGCTTAGGATAAAAAAAAAGCATGATGAGAATTCTGGCACTGCAGATATTTCTAAATAAATTTGTTTAATCTCTCTATATATAGATTAAACAAATTTATTTAGAAATATCTGCAGTGCCACCCGCCAGCCCCAGCAGGCCCTAGAGTGGGAGCGGAGAGGCAGAAGGGCATGCCCATGCTGCCACCGCCGGGAGATAGCGCCCAAGCAGGCCCGCTTCTGCGCGTGAGCTGCAGAGGAAACACCTTTTCTGACCACTCATTGGCTAAGCTCCCCATATGCCACTCACAGTGTTCTTGGTAACTTGGGTAATAAGAATCCAAGAAAGTGATCTAGGGTTTTTCCACCTCACTCCTGGAGGAAAAAACGAAGGTCCGCTGCTGGAGGGGCTAAGAAATGTCATATCCTGCTCTAGCCGGTTTGGTTCAGTGGAAAGAGCCTCAGCCTGCGGACCGCAGGGTCTGGGTTTGATTCTGATTAAGAACATGTACCTAGGTTGCAGGCTCCTCTCTGGCCGGGGCCCAGGTCAGGGCTCATGCAGGAGGAAACCAATCGAAGTGTCCCTCTCACATTAATGTTTCCCTGTCTTTCCCTCTCTCTTCCATGCTCTCTAAAAATCAATGGAAACATATCCTCAGGTAAGGATAAAAAAAAAAAAAAAGAAAAAAAAAAAGAAAGGTCATATCCTATGAAAGAGACATCTTGAAAATGCCTAAAGAAAGTTGTAATTTTTTCGTGGTGAAGGGACTGGAGTCTGTATTGATGAAAAAACCTTGGTGGCTGGCAGTGGCAGCAGCAGCGGGGTGATAGGGGTGGCATCTTCCCCTGATCAGCCCGCAGAGGGAGGCCAGACTGTGGTTTAGGCTGCTTCCCACGGGGAGTAGGCCTAAGCCATCAGTAGGACATCCCCTGAGGGCTCCCAGACTGTGAGAGGGGGCAAGCTGGGCTGAGGGACGCCCCCCCCCCAGTGCACAAATTTTGTGCACCGGGCCTCTAGTGTGTGTGTGTGTGTGTGTGTGTGTGTGTGTGTGTATAGGCTTATAAGATGTATATTATTATACAAAAAAATAAGCAGAGATAAGCAAAAGGAAAAGCAATTGATACACAGTCTCAATAGCCAGAATTAACTTTATTTAAACATATCAAAATTAATTTCTCTTTCTTCATCTGTTTCTTCCTTTCTCCTCTCCTTCTTTTTCCTTCCCTTTCATCTCTCTTTCCTTCCTCTTTGTCATTTTTCTCTTCCCCATACAAATTTTTTTTTTGTTTTTAACTGTCTTTTTAAACATAACATTATGACTTTAATAATATTTTGAATTCAAGGGGAAAATGTATTTCTACAAATTTCTACCACTTTAACAATTTTATCTAGTAATTCTCAGAAAATTTGTAACTAAAGAATTCCACTTGACACTTGTACAAGCTATACTTAGAGCTTGTTTTGCCCGAGGTCACATAGTCTGATATCCTAAGAATTTGGTTCCATTGACTTACACAGCGAGAAGCAACAGTTCGGCTTCCTCCTTATCTGCATGTGAGAGTTAAGAGTGACACAGAGGCATTTGCCCTAGTCACACACCAGGTGGAATGGCCCAGGCATTTTCATTCTTTGATGATGAAATGTTGGTTTGCCAAGTCACTGTATTATAAAATTGCAGGTGTATTGTTTTCAGAATTTCAGAGAGTTTGAGACTACTACTAAAATTAATTAAATATGTTGATAGAAAATCACACCCTTAGAAGATTTGGTAAGAGCCACCAGCCCTGCAGAATAGAAATTATTTAAGGAAAAACCCTAATTTAAATAAACACACACACACACACACACACACACACACACAAACAAACGACTCCTAGAATAAATTTGGAATAATGCATTGTTGACTCTATTTTTGTAGTCCATGCCATTCTTTCCAAGGTCTGTACAGACAAGTAGCATCAGGAGAAAACGGCTCTTCCATGGAAGAGGTGTGGTGTATGGCACCTGTGCAAGCACACTGGAGCCTGGGACCTGATTTCACGTTCAGTGACTAGCATGCAGGAAAACCAAGGAGAAGTATTAATGCAATACATCATTGCCTTTGGAAATCGGGAGAATAATTACGTTCCTTCCTGACTCCCATTAACACCTTTTGCTATTTGCTATAACTATCCAGTCCCTACGTACACCTTAGAGTGATTACTATAGGAAATAAACAATGAGAAACTCCAAAACTTGAGGCAAAAAAGTCTATAAAATGAGACTTAGGAGTGCTATTAGCAGCATTTTTGGTGGCCCTCACTGTGTATCACTTAATGTTTGCAAACTATAAATGTGAATTGCAATTGAATTTTGTTTAGTCAATGCAGTATATCAATGAGCCACATTGTTCAAAAGTAAGGTTATTGAGTGGGGTGTGTTGCTTGGAGCAAGGGAAGGCCAATTCCAGAAGCATTCATCAAACACCTACTATGTGTTCAGGCTATGAACTAGTAGTATAAGTATGAGATATATTGTTTCCCCTCAAGGAACTTCCTTTTTTTTCTCTTCCTTTCTTTTTCTTTTCTTTTCTTTTCTTTTCTTTTCTTTTCTTTTCTTTTCTTTTCTTTTCTTTTCTTTTCTTTTCTTTTCTTTTCTCTTCCTTTCTTTCTTTCTTTTCTTTCTTTCTTTCTTTCTTTCTTTCTTTCTTTCTTTCTTTCTTTCTTTCTTTCTTTCTTTCTTTCTTTCTTTCTTTCTTCCTTTCTTGTAACACTGGTTAATAACATTATGCAACTTTCAGGTGTACAGCATTATAATTTGATGTCTGTATACATTATAGCGTGCTCACCACCAAAAGTCTAACTTCCATCTGTCACTATATAGGACCACCTTTACCCATTTGGCCCTCTCCCATGCCCCTTTCTGAAGGACTTTTAATTAATATTTAACAGAGATGAAGAGGTTATGGAGAATATAGTGCAAGATATAAGTCCCAGATCAGTGGGAATGATGGATAATTTTGAACAAGGTGAGAACGGATATTGCAGAGTGGTCAGAAAATTCTTACCAGACATAAGATCTGAATAGTAGTTGGGCTGGTCCTTAAATTATGGGTATAATTCAGAAAAGAGAAATAGCACTGATGAATAAAGGGCAGAGCAAAAGGTCAAATGAGAAAATAAGAGGGAACAAGACATTTATTAGTTTACTCAATTCATGTATCAAATCGTTGTGGAGTGAGATGTATATGCCCCACCTTCTGCCAGGTGCTGGAGAGATGGGTCAACAGGGCAAACATTGTTTCTTTCCTGGTGGAAATGTCAGGTAATCTTCAGGCTGTCACATTGGCTTCAGAGTAGGAGGAGATGAAGTTGGAAGAAAAGGGTAAAGGTCAGGAAAAGTCCTATGTTCTCATATTATAGTCTATCCCCTTATCCACAGCTGGTAGCACACGCCTGCCTGGCTTATAAAAGTCCATGTTGACCCTAGGAGCGGACCTACCTTGCCAAGGTTCAGCAAAGTAAGTAAATATATGGCTAAGAGTGGAAATATGATATTATGATCTCATGTGAACTGATTCTTTTAAGAACAGATAGGCTCCACTTCAGGTGTGCAGTGGTGGGGAAGGTGAAGCAAAGGATGGCTTTTTTTCCCCCTTTTTTTCTCTTTACCTATTAGGTGCAAGGCACTGCCCTGGATCTCTCATTCTTACAGCAATCTAATTATCAATATGATTTCAACAAAGCTACTATTGCCATTATGTATATGAAGCTTAGAGAGTTTTAGTGGCTTCTCCAAGAATACACTAGTTAAACAGGGGAGCCAAAACTTGTAACTCAGACACAATTCATCCCTCTGCTCATTATCTTACCTGCTATATTGCTGTTGAGAAGAATTAGAGCATTAGGATCAGAAGCCATTTTAAGAAAGAACATAATAAATTTAACAATAGAATTTAGAGTCTTATTATCTGTTCTCAGATATAAACACTAGTGTAAGGCATTTGGGTTAATCATAGGTATGTAAGAGGAAATAAAAAGAAAAAGGAAAGAAAGACAACCCCAAGCGTAGTAATAATTATATTTTAACAAGAAAGGCCTAGATAGAGACAGAAACCAATTGCATTTAGCAAAATATACTTGCGCCTTTTGAAATTATTTCAAAGTATGACTTTACCTTTGAACAGATACCTAGTGGAGGCTACAGCTTTTGAGTCTCCTTCCATTGCCAAATGCCTTCTGTAAGTAAACAGAGTAATGGTCCCCAACTCTGCCCATGTCCTATACCCCAAACCTATGACTATCTTAATTTGCAAGGCAGAGGAGACTTTGCAGATGTCAGAAGGTAAGGATCTTCAGATGGGAGATTATTTTGGATTACCAGTGTCATCACAAGGGTCCATTTAAGAGGGTCAAAGTCAAAGAAGGTGATGTGCCAATAGAAGCAAAGGGAGCATCGGCGATATGACAGTATGTGGTGCCATGAGACAAGGAATGCAGGTCTCTCTACAAACTGGAAAACACAACGAAGTTGATTCTTTCTTAGAGCCTCCAGAAGGAATACAGTGCATGACAATTAATCTTCTATGTTCTGAAACTACGATAATAAATTGTGTTGTTTTTAGCCTTTAGTTTGTAGTAATTTGCAGCAGCAGTAGGGAGCTAATAGAATACATGAAATCCCTGGTATAAGTAGCAAATTTGGGGCTGGAATGATATCTGATACCAACTACCTGGAGTTGGGCCATAGTTCACAGGTTAAGGGCATGGTCCACCACAGGACTGCCCTCACTTTAACTGCAAGCTGAGAGTTCCCTAACCTACTGATTACAAATTCAAGGGCTTCTCATTAACCCCTCAGTTTTGTAATTTGCTAGAACAACTCATAGAACACAGGAAAGCAGTATATATACAATTACAGTTTTATACATAGCAAAAAGATACAAATTAGGACCAGCTAAAGGGAGATGCACAAGAGGAGGTCTGGGAGGGTCTCATATGTGAAGCTTCTGTTTTCCTCTCCTTGTAGAGTCAGGGTGCATCACCCTCCTGGCACACTGATGTGTGACAATAGCAGAGGACTGCCCACCAGGGAAGGTCACTCAGAATTCGGTGTCCAGAGTTTCTGTTGGACCTCACTACAAAACACACTAGATTAAGTCAATGGTTATGTGGTTAAACTCAACCTCCACTAGCCTCCTCTCCCCAGCGGTTCAGCTAATAACACATGGCTCTAAGCCCCAATCCTCTAATCACATGGTTGGTTTTTCTGGCCTGGCCAGCCCCCATCCTGAGTCATCTTGTAAGCACAAACTAGCTAGGAACCTACTTAGAGTCATCTCATTAGCATACACTCAGTGTGGTTAAGCCCATATGAATAACAAAGACACTCCTATCCCGTATATAATTCTGAGGATTTAGAGATAACCTCTCAGGAACAAGGGACAAAAGTTGGCCAAGTTCTTTATTATACAGGACCTCTGTCTAAAATTTCTTCTAAAATACTAAGTCTATGTTGACATGGGGATGAGATAGATGCTGTGTCTATAGAGTGTGGGGCAATGTTGCAGATGAGTGGAGATGTTGCATCTGTCCTAGGCATATTGAAACTTGGTTTATAGCACCAAAATTAATTCTGGAGTTGGGGAGCTCACTGATCTGCCAGTCTTGGCTAGGATTGGCTCAGTGCTCAGAAAGTGATCAAAGTAAAGCTGTGGGCTCATAGGGTGACACACATCTGCTCTCCATCTTAGTTATCAATCCTTAAAAAGGAATGACTTCCTCACAAGTGTCCTGAGACATAATATAAATGCACTAAAGTCTTCCAGTGGTAATGTATGTAAGTGAAAAATGTCGAACTTTGTGGGCAAAAAAAAAAAAAAAAAAAAAGGGCCACATACTAAACCTGACAAGCTCAGGGGAGGCCAACATGGCAGGCCTAGAAACTCAGGGACTAAAAATAACCACACAGGATGGTCTGAACATAAGAATTCCTAACAAAAAGCGAGTCATGGTTGGTACTCACATCCTAGGCCTTTAGCTTTCTTGACACAGGTCAATCTTTACCTGTAGTGAGCCTGTCCATCATCTTTTTGCATCTACAGCAGGGTTGCTTTTCCTGGAACTCTCTGCTCCCAATCACATGGTCACTGCAATTCGGACTCTGCCATGGGATCAGTGAATCTGTATGTTCTCGTCCCTGCCCAATAGTAACAGTACAGAATGACCATCTAATGGCAGTGAACGTGTGAGTAGAAATCTTTGGAAGCTGACTGTAGAGGTTGAATGGTGGTCCCCAAAAGATGTGTCGCTGTTCTAATCCCTGGGACCTGTGAGTGTGATCGTATTTGGAAAAAGGATCTTTGCAGATGTAATTAAGTTAAAGGAACTCTAGATGAAATCATCCTGGATTATCCAGATAGGCCCTAAATCCAGTGACAAGCGCCCCTATAAGAGATATACAGAGGAGAGATGAAGGCCATGTGAAGATAGGGGCAAATATTGGAGTGACACAGCCAAGGAATGCCTGGCACTACCAGAAGCTGGAAGAGGCGACGAAGGATTCTCCTCTAGAGCCTTCAAAGGGAGCATGGCACTGCTGATTTCAGACTTCTGCCCTCTAGATCTGTAAGAAAATAAATTTCTGTTGTTTTAAGCCACTAAGTTTGTGCTAATTTGTTCTGGCAGCCCTAGGAGCTAATAGAGTGACCATATAAATACATGAGTACAAGGGATTTTTTACATATTCCCCTTATACTATAAAGCATATTATCAATTTGCTCCCACAGATTTCTGGTGGCAGTTACCCTTTCAGCCATAACAGCTAACTCTTCAGATTATAGTCATTATAAAGAGCGCAACAAACGAAATGTGCTATGGAAAATGAAAAGTCATAACAATAAGATCAGACGAATACATCTATTGTTTAGTTAGCACTACATAAATGTTACCTTCATAATATCTTAGAAGAGCTAAAAGAAAATCTTTAGTGACTTTGAAGTTGATTCTCAAATATATAAACACATTTTTTAAAACTGTGGAATAAAGAACTGGGGATTGTTTATGTATTGGGAATGCATTTACTTTTCAACCTTGAAACCCAAAGTAATATTTCATGCTTGTTTAAAATGAAGCTTTAACATTTACAATTAATGTTAACCATAAATGTTTGAACTAAAAGTAAGTACAATGTTGACAATTATTCAACAAACTCAAAGTAAAACATGACTCTGAATAATTAATGCTGCAAGAAGTATATGGGTTATTTTGGTAGCCCAAATAATTCAAATTCATGAGCTTACCTGAGCTATGCCTTTTTCTGATTTCTTCTAATTTAATGTCAATCAATTATTTTGTCCATTCTAGCATAAGCAGTAATTTTCTCCCATGTTCCAAATATTTTCTTAATGTCATAGATAAGAGTTTACCAGCTTATTTCTAGGGCAACCTTAGAACATTGCCATGCTGAGTTATATTGTCAGTTTTAAGTCATTCCATGCTATGGATGCAACTGACAGAAAACATCAAACTTTGTGTGTAGAAGAGGAAAAATGGATTAAATTAGTGGATAAACTTCATCTTCACTCAATGTTAAAACATCTCTTAGGTCAATATTATTTTAGAATTTTGCATCTGGAAAAGCTTGGCATACTCTTTTGGATAGTGGATATACCTCAGAAAAGAGATTCAAATCTTAGGTTTAGGAATATGGACACTTTGGGAATTTTGTCATTGGTAATCCAGACTACTTTGGATAAATATCAAACCTTTCTGGATTATCAAATTAGTTTAAGAATAGAATAAGTGTGACCACACTCTTGAATATTAGGGCTTGTTGTCATTTGATCCCTGACAGTATAACCAAATACTGTGTACTTACCTTCAGAACACTCCATTCAGCAGGTTTATTTCATTCTCATGTTGGATGATCTTTTGTATTTAATAAGTCAGTTGTGGTTTAATTAAAAACGAATCCTAAGTACCTAGCTGAATTTTCATTTAAACTATTTTTGACATCAGTGAATGACCAACATTCTAGTCTGTCAAATTAGATCTTGCATGAAAAGTTTTGTGTGCAAAATCTATGGCATTCCTAGTTCCCTAGTACCTTTAATATTCACTCTTAAATTACAGTCAGTGGTTTTCTTCAGAGAAAATCTTGGCCCCTAGAATAGAAAGTATGGGCCTCCCCAGCATCCTAGTCATCCTCAGATGTGGGAACCAGAGGAGGCAACCCAATCCGTCATGGGACGTGCCTTTCACAATCCCAGATTTAGGAGAACAGACCTGGGGGATTTGCATTGTTATGTGACTTGTGTCTGCTCCAGGGGGTATCGTTTTCCTACTTTTGCTCCCTTTGGAATCGTCAAGGCTCAGCTGTGACCCTGCATTCCTTGCCCAGCTTTTGCTTGTGGAATTAGGCTCCCGTGCCTCTTGGTGTCCACATCACTTCCCGTGTTGCCTGGTAGATCGCTTACCAACCTGGATCTCCATTATCCCTTTTCTTTCCTGCCTCTCTCTTTACTCTGAGTGCAGGGGCTGTGTCCTCTGTTTACGTTTCCTAGTAGTGACTCCCCTGGGATGAACGCAAAATTGAATGCTGAATGCATGAATGGAAGAACTTCTGCTTTTATAATTAAAGCAATGTATTAGGGTACATGTTTGACTTAGGCGTTGTTCAAATTTATTTAAGGAATAGTTAAATGAAAACATTTCACTGATTTCTGGTATTTTTAAACTCTCACTATGGCAATGATTTTTCTAAAACTCAATGCAGAACAATGCCCCAAAGTCATGACTTGGAGTTTCTGATATTTTAGATTGCAGCTTCAAAAATAACGAATGCAACTCCTTAAATATTTTTAGCCAGGAAGGAAGGAGATTTTTATCCCTGATAAGTTAAAAAAGAAAAAAACAACAACCAACAACCACCACTACCGTATGCTCCCAAAGAACAAACAAACAAAATAAGCTTTTATCGCAGACATGAAACACTTGTTTGGAGGCTGAGAGGTTTGGGAGTCCTTGAGGGCCAGCTGAGTGTCCTCTCGGCCTCCCTTTCCCAATGGCCCTGCCATGCCTATCACTGCTATCACTGTTCTGGGACCCAGAAGATCTCTCTTCTCCACCAGTCTATCCTGGATCCCTGTCACCATTTATCTTCCCCGTTATTCACTCTACTCTGCCCTTCCTGACCCCTTCGTTCAGGCGCATAGGTGCCGAGCCTTCTGCTTTAGGACTGCTTCTACCTGGCGGGACACACAGCATCCATCTCTCCTGGCCTGAGCAGTATCTGCAGGTGGCTCTGGATGAATCTTAGGTTGAATGACATGGAGCCAGGGCTCTGAATGAGCTACCTCTCTGCTCTCTGACACATAAAACCCCAACCCACCAAAGGCAAGAGTGTCCTAAGAACTTAAGAAATGTCTCAAACAGTGGGCACCATTCCTTCAATTTCTGTTGAACTTACTGGAAATGTGGATAAGCCAGCCTTCAACCATTTGGAGCATGCCATTCCTATCTCCTAATAAGTTTTTAACTCAATCTTCACATTAGCATGTATAATATTCTATAGGAAAAAGGCAGCCTTGCTAATATAATTTCAAGGAGACTGCTTCTTTTATGTGACATATGTCTAATGCTCTGGGTATAATAACTGTGTAACATCCCCTAAATTCCCATTGGTAATTAATTGATAACTGCTCTGTGGATGATAAACCCCATAATTCAATAAAGAGAGATTTAAGTCCAAAATCAAGTGCAGGATAGCATTTGTGCTTCATTTCCATGTGCAGCTAAGTTGGGGCCGCCAGGTGGGGACCACTGCCCTCTTCAAGGTTGGGTGGTCAATCCAGGGGAAAAGAAGGAAACAACCAGCTAGCAGTCCTGCTATGGAGCAGCTTCAAATTAAATGGTGAAAAGCACAGCCATCTGGGAGCCTGTCCTCTGGCTGGGCTTAGCCTCTGTGGTTGGCACTTGGAACTCTCTGTAATGAAAGACAAATTAACACATTGCACATATAAACGGGAGAATCGATGAAACCAAAAAGGAGCTGCCACAGGAAAATGGAGATTAAACAAGAGATAAAGAACGATGTCCTCAAATAATGGAAGTACCCCTCACCCAGCCAAAGGCTCCTTTGTGTTGTTTTGCTAAATGAGACCGTAATTTTGATGTTTCATATAAAAAGTTCAGTGGAGATTTTCTTTTCATGGTAGACGTAAATCTCCTGGAGGCAAGCGTTTATATGTAATTCCACTTTTGTGCTGCTAAGAAAACAAAGAACAGGTGAAGCTTTTACTGCAGGTAATTTTATAAATTATTAACGAAAAACCCTCCCATAGCCATGCCATAAACACTCTCTCTATCAAAAGCTAAAATAACAAATCAACAACGCCCTTTTTTCAGGTACGGTAAGATACAGGGCTCAAATCCCAAACTAGAAATAAAACTGCCTATAAATATTTACTGGTGAGATGACTGTGATAATAAATAGCTCTTTAAACCAATGCAGACAGTATCGAAATCCTGACTCGTACCTGTGACTAACTCTGAAAAGGAAGTGCAATCTAATATCTGCAGCGCATACCATGGATGTGCTTGGTAAGGCTTTGCTGAAAACAGCATCTTTGGGATTTTAAATTGTTTAAGGGGAATAAAATAGTGCATTACAAATCTGTTTTGAAGAAAGTATAGAGTGAGGTGTATAATAATAGATTAATTCATAAGTTTAGGAGGCAAGTTTCAGAAAACTTATAATTTTAAAATTTTATTATTATTTTTAATATGGCATGCATGCTGCTCCAGAAGTTCTTCCCCATGTGTGGGAGACAGTTTCTGCATTTGGCAGTTTGCTGACTTCCACCTCTCCAAAGAAAGCAAAAGAATATTTGGCATGAAGATTCTTTTCTTTTTAAATATATTTTATTGATGTTAGACTGTAAGGGAGAGGGAGAGAGAGATAGAAACAACAATGATGAGAGAGAATCATTGACCGGCTGCCTCCTATATGCCCCCTACTGGGGATTGAGCCTGCAACCCAGGCATATACCCTTGGTCGGAATCGAACCTGGGACCCTTCAGTCCACAGGCTGACTCTCTATCCATTGAGCCAATCCAGCTAGGGCTGAAGAAAGATTCTTGAAAACAAGGGGAAAGGCTCTAGGATGGATTGGTTAAGCCACATCTTTATCTTTTAACACAAAATCCATTGTAGTCAATTACTTCCCTTGATTTCTTAGAGAGCCATACACAGAAATTATGTTTGAGGCTCCTTTTATTGCTCAAAATAGTTTTATTTTGATAGTGTATGTCCTGCTCTGGTCAAGAACCGACTGGCACCATTCTATCAAGTGAAGGCATTATTCCTATGCTATAAACCTCCATACATCTTATAGGATTGTGGCAGAGTTCTGAATGTGATTGGTGGAATGATTCCATTTTGTATAGTCACATGGTTATGAAATATTGTGGGGCAATTTGTGATGCCAAGCTGTTGCTCACTGTTCCTCACCTTTAGATGTATCTGCACAGCAAAAGATTCTGAAAGAAAATAGAAAGTGAAAACGAAGCCCGTGCTGCATCCCCTTGCCACCCAGCCCCAGAATGAAGCACTTTACTCAGTGCTTTACCTGAAAAGCCAGAGGCTGCAGCAGGAAGGGGAAATGTAGCCAGTGCCCCTGGGATCCCGGCAGGGCTGGCAGGTGTGGTGTGGGAAGAGAGGCCTGCAGCTGCTCTGGTGAGGATCCCTATAGCCCCGAGCAAACTTGAGTCAATCTGTCAGTGGTTTGTCCAATCTGGGGTTGTCTTCAGATCATCCTAATCAGACACTCGACCTCATTCTTCCTTCCCATCACCTGCCAGTGCACAGGTTAAATGGAAAGACCAAGAGGAAGTCCCCAGGCCACTCAGGACTATCTGTGTGGAGTGGCTCTAGAGTATATTGCAGAGTCACTAGGTTTAACGCTGAAATGGAAGTGCTCTTTGCAGACTTTAGAGGAAGTGGGTCACAGGCTAGAAGTGGGAGTGCTACACTGTATACCACTTTTAGGGGTATTCTCTGGTTCCGGTAATTTGTTCATATATGCCAAGTGACTCCCCTTAAGACAAACCGGCCCTTGCTAAAATTTCAGGGTACTCTGGTGCCAAGAGTAGGAGTGCAGATTGTGCACACAGAGTAGGTAGATCCAATTTCGCTATGAGAAGGTCAGTCTGCTTCATGCTCCACACAGAGACAATGCTTCGTTTTGTTGATTAAGTTTATTGGAATGACATTGGTTAATAACATTATGTCAGTTTCAAGTGCACAATTCTCTAAGACATCGTCTGTATGCTGTATTGTGTGCTCACTACCGAAGCCTGGTCTCCCTCTGTCACCATAAATTTGACCCCTTTTACCCTCCTCATCCTCCCCCCAGCCCTCTCCCCCTCTGTTAGACAACGCCTTTTATCTACATTTCTGACCAATTTTACTGGAGAATGGATTTTATTTGCTTTTTCTCATACAGATTGCAATGCTTTATGAATAGTCTACCTTTTTATGTGGAAAAGACATTTGAGAACTTTCTCATGTTCCCATCTGAAGAAAACACATAACAACTTTTGGTCATCAACTTAACCCAACCTGTGAACTCTCCCTACATCCCAATTTGAACCTTGCATTCTAGAAATTTTCCTAAATTAAAAATTTCAGGCGAATCTGTCTTTTTCTGCACTGCTCTCTCTCCCTGCAAAGCCTCCTCCTCTTGGCCTCTCTGGCTTCACCTACTCATGTTTGAAGACTTGGTTTTGGTTTCTAGTTTCCTGACATCGGTTTAGACCTGCCCTGCCTGGTAGCAGACTTCTCAGGATGGAGCTCTCTCCTCCCTAAGGCACTCAATGTCATTTTTTTTTCCTGATAATATTCATTAGCATCATCATCATTATTATTATTATTATTTAAATATGTTTTTATTGATTTTTTTTAGAGAGAGAAGGAAGGGAGGGGGATAGATGGAAACATCGATGATAGAGAAACATTGACTGGCTGCCTCTTGCATGCCCCCTACTGGGAATCGAGCCTGCAACTTGGGCATGTGCCCTGACTGGAATAGAACCAACAACCTCTTGGTGCATGGGATGACGCTCAATACACTGAGCCACACTGGCTGTGCTGTAGGCAGTTAGATAGACGGGAGCAGAGCAAGGACGATGGGCCAGGTACAGAAGGTCATCAGGGTGGAAAGGCCCAGGTGCCTAGCAATGGACAATCAATTGTAGGGTGGGACCTTGCCCCCAGGGTGACTTTTCCTCCCCTAGCATATCACTGGTCAGGCGGTTTGGACTCCCTGACCTTTCCTCCCTAGAGATAACATCTAGGCCTCAATTGCATTTCAGCTCCAGGCCCAGATAAGCAATAAAACCAGCCACAGCTGCATTGAATGATGACCCTGTGTCCTGGTGCTGGCCATTCAACCAATGGAGACCACAACCCTGAATGGACACACTTGGAAAACTTCTGACTATTCTATTAAGATCTTTCCCTGGGACCTCCCCTAAAATCTCTGCCCTTAAAATCCTTAGGATAGAGGACCCAGTACATCCTCCCTCCAGGGAGCACAGCCATGCCTTTCTCTTTCCCCTTCCTCTCCCCTCCCGCCTTACCATTAGCCTCCTCTCCCCAGGCACCTTACCATTAGCCTCCTCACTCCCAAGCTCCAAGGCCCTTCCTTTACCTCCATAACTCATTTCCTAAGTCCCTTTAATCTAGGAATTACTTTTTCTACCTCTGTCATTTGCCTAATAAATGTTCTTACAGTTAGGTCTTGCTTAAGGTGACCAGACGTCCTGCTTTTGGCAGGACAGTCCCAATTTTTAACAATTTGTCCTGCGTCCCGCGGCGTTTTAAAAAAGTCCCGAATTTTGGAAAGAATGCACGACAAGCTAGGGAACAGCAGGAGAACGGGAAGGGAATATATGGTTTTCGGCGGCCATGTGGCTATTTAGCCAGGATATGAGTTTTATATTATTTTTGTTAATTTTATAATGTTAAACTTTAGTAATAACCAATAATTGTTGAGAACTGATTATCGAGAACTGCTTATCAAAGTTCGCATTGTTGATCAGTTGTTAGAATTCGACCACCATTGTTTGGACTTAATGAACAATGGCATTTTTGGGGATTGGCAACGACGAAAACATTTTGTAACTGTCTCTCAGACGATACACATCGTACTGCGTGCTAGTAAGCTAGTTAAACAAGTGTAAGGTGACCAGACGTCCCGCTTTTGGCAGGACAGTCCCGATTTTTAACAATTTGTCCTGTGTCCCTGGGCATTTTAAAAGAACCACCCCCCTCCCCGGTCAATCGTGTCCTGCTTTACCAATGTTAAAATCTGGCCACCTTAGTCTTGCTCTGAATTATTTCCTAGAGAGAACTCAAGTACCAAGATTTGGTCTGACCCCACCAGTCAGATACATGGTGCATTCCCACCTCCCACAACAGCTGGACCACTAATGTTATCTTACAAGTATTTGCATTCCCAGTATACAACCAGAAGCATAGTAGGTGTTCAACAAAATAAATGAATGAGTTAAAATGGAAAATGTTTGGGCTTGGTCTTAATAAGATCTGTGTGTGAAAATCAACTTTACCACTCATTAGCCCTGTGACTTTGGGTGAAGTACTTCATGGTTTTTAGTTTCGCTGGGCATTTGTGAAATGGGGCTAATAATAATAGCTGCTTTCTAGGGTTCTTGTAAAGATTAAATAAGATAAATATATCAAGTGTCTAGCATGTAATATGCACAAAGTAAACCATAGTGCTCCTTCCCCTGCAAACGCATAAACATGTGAGTTTGTGGGACAAAGATTGAAATAAGCAAGCTCAGTCAGTAGAAGAAAGCATCTATAAACCTGGAATTTTGTTTTCTTCAAGAAATCTTCCCCTTTCTCAGTCTTTCCACGTGCCACGATGCCGGGGTGTTATCCACATCTGCAAGGGTTCAGGAATCTGGAGAAGGGGCTGAGAGTAAATTAATAAAGAGACTAGACATGAAATATGAATTTGGAAGGCATTTTTTGGGGGATCCAGGGAACGCTTAGCTTTAGTAGCTAAGTTCTCCGAATCTCTGGACCCCTCGTTTTTTATTAACACATTTTTCCCTATAACAAAGCAGATATACATATCAAAGGTTAGGTTTGGTAAACAGTAAGATTATCAGATTGGGGGAACTGCCCTCAGCTGTCTGGCAGCAGGCAATAATATATGCAGATCTTCAGGTTTGGGGAAATGCTTTCAGCTATTCCAGCAGCAGGTAATATGATTCAGCCCTGCTGAAGCCTCAAGGTTCATCAACCTTTTGATGAACTTCTTGCGTTTATGACCTGCTGGAATTAGCCTCCAGCACCAGGAGGATCCTTTTCTCATGATTTTGTGCAGTGTTTTTGTAATTGAATAAACTTTTGGATTCAGCGACTTTTTGTTGTGTGGCTTCAGAATGAGCCATCCCAAGATGTGCTTCTGTGGAATGCAGATTGTTTTGAGCTGAAGGCAATTAACCACAGGCTCAAGAGAAACTTCTGCCCATAATAAGAGATTATCAACAACAACCTTTTTGACCCACCTATATGGCAGGGCAAACTATTGTTCATTAAACATCTGCTCTTCTTATCATCCTGCCATGACCCTGTGCAAACCCAAGGTGTGTTACCTCATCCCTAGCTCAGGATGTCTCTTATACCTTAATCCCCCTTTCTGTCTCTGAACCTCTCCTGTCTGTGAGGTCTCTGACTCTCTCATGTGTGCAGGGTAGGGGTTTTGGGATAGAGGAGTGGGGAGGTGTGGTGTCCCCATACATATGTATGTGTTAAATGTGGTTATTTTCTCTTGCTAATCTATCTCCTGTCTGTTTGATTGCCACACCAGCCAGAAGAACCTTGAGGGCAGAGGAAAGTTTGTTTCTCTCCAGCATCATTAATACTTGAAACAGTTGTGATTGGCCTCCCAATTTCCTAAAATGGTTAGTTAAAAATTAATGTATTTAACAATCTTTAGTCATTTATTCCAAAGATGATATTTAATGAGTATGTTTTTTAATTTTACAATTGTCCTAATCAATTTTCTTGTCACCTCTACAACTTATTCTAACGAGTGTGGCTTCCGGAAATGTTCATTATTTGACTGACAGTATTTAACAGGTAATAATAATAAGAAGAAATGATCAGTGATACTTAAGCTGAAGCTAGAGAGGAAGTGTTTTTTAAAGAAACAGTAAAAAAAGAATCCAAATTTTAAAAAATATTTCATTCAACCACTAAGGCATTCAAACAATGTGAGAGATTGAATGACTCCATCTCATAGCTGCTGAGACGAAAAACATTCTATTCATATATGGCCCTGAATACAGAATAGTAAAGACACAAAGCTGTATAATATTTCAGGCACCTTTAGTTTCTGTTTTGGAAGGCAGATGTAGGCTTTATATTGTTCATAGGAAATATTGGAAAATGAGAGTTTGAATAATAATAATTAATAATAAACTCTTGCAATTACAAAGCATCTTTCATCCCAACATCCTCAGGAGTTTCATATTTTCCCCAAAGGCACTGTTTAATGCTCCTCGCATACAGTTGGCTTACAGCACACTGACATGGCAAATCAAAGGCAAAATAGCACTTAACACTGAAAGATTGAGCCACTGCAGCAACACCAAATGTAAAGCTTGTTCTAGTAAACTCTGCCTTTTTTTTTTCCCTTTAAAAAATATTGTTTTTCAGAACCTCATAAAGCCAGGCAAAGCTTTTAGCCTGTTCCCACAGTCAGTGCTCTGCAATTTAGATTAGCCCTTTGTACTGCCCTGATAGGTCAAATTAATTCTGCATTTTTATGCAAAATCATGGCCCTTCTCTTTGCTAGCCCACTAGGACATATATTAATCATTTTTAATAGCCCATTAGGTGTAGTCATATGCTGTGGCAACCAGGTCTCTATTAATTTCAGAGTCTTTAGCTTTATGCAGCATACCCAATAATACATTTTCTCC
The DNA here is from genome assembly GCF_027574615.1 of Eptesicus fuscus. Taxonomy (NCBI): domain Eukaryota; kingdom Metazoa; phylum Chordata; class Mammalia; order Chiroptera; family Vespertilionidae; genus Eptesicus; species Eptesicus fuscus. Next base: position 59,936,514 of record NC_072481.1, read on the forward strand.
ATCTGCTTGGTTAAAGAGCGAGCTTGGAGAGCATCATCAAAACAGTGCTTTTAAGTTTTCATTAGATCATATGTTTTTTTGTTTTTTTGGGGGGGAGGTGGAAGGCAATACCTTAAATTATATGTGTTAACTATTCAGAATATAATGGGATCATTATTACAAGTAAATGCTAGTAGATTATTCAAATCATAGTTGCTAGTCCATCATCTGTGTAATAGATACAAAGTATGAATAAATATACATACATTACCTTCTTGTTTGGACCTCAGTAAACCTGTTTCTAATAAATAACAGTCTTGCTGCATCTAGAATGCTCCCTTTTTCTGAAACCTGATTCCTGGACTGCATAATGCTTAATATTAAAAAAGGGGGTATGGTACATATTAAATTGAGGCATGGTGGTAACAATTTGGTTCTGGAGAGAAGTGGCATTTGTGAACATCACTATGCCTGGCACATCATCTTAGATACTTGCCAAAATGAGAGGTTGGAGTTATTCTCAAACTTTGAGATAAGAAACATGAGCCTCAGAGCAGCAAATGATCTGTAGGACTGAATGATGGGCCCAAGATTATTCAGATGATAAATTAAGATTAGCTGAAATTTTACCTTGTGGTCAAGAAATTTCCTACAAATAATAACATTTAAACTGTTCAAACTAATCAAATTTTAAAATACTTTAGATTAGAGTTTTGCTGTGCAACAACTAGTCTGCAGTTTCCAAAACAGCAAGAATTTGGTTCATTTTAGTTATCATTGTACCCATATGCCTACTCAGTGTCTGCACAGATTAGATGAATAAATATGCATAGAATAAATAAATGAAGGCCTAATTTTATAGCCGTGCCTGTCACCTTACGAATGACCACACATGAAGAGGTTTCCTAGGTTGAGCTATGTCTTGATTTTATCCTCCAGGGAGAAATACAGCTCACTTATTATGTTAGAAATATCAGAACAAATCAATCTTCATAAATTACATGAAGCATCACTCTTTTTGAGAATGTTCCACATGTTTCTGATAAATTGCACACGTGTACAATTTTGATTGCATGAATTCAGCAGACATTGCTTTGTTGCCAAGCTGGATCATAGCTACACAAAGAAGTAAGACAGTGGCCCTATCCTCAGTAACTGGCATGACATAGTGGAAAACAGTTGGATGGTGGGATCAGAAAAAAAGGCACTGGAAACCTGTGACCTTGGGCATATTATTTAGCTTATTCCAGACTTGGTTTTCTTATTTCTTTTAGTAACTGTTTACAATCTGTATCCTTATGTTTTAAAGGAATCTGTTGTAAGTAGCATATCTCTGGATTTTGTTTTAATCCATATAATATTTTTCTTTCATTTGGAGAGCTTAGGCAATTTATACTGATGTATTTGAAGTGTTCCTACTTTTTTTTAATTTTGTGCTTTCTATTTGTCCCTTTTTTTGCTGCTTAAAAAAATTAAGACTTTATTTTTTAGAGCAGTTTTAGGTTCACTGCAAAAGTAAAGGGAAAATAAGAAGATTTTCCATATACTCTCTATCCCCATACATGCATAGTCTTCCCTATTATCAACATCCCCAACTAGAAGGGTACATTTATTCTGATTGATGAATCTACACTGACACAACATCATCACCCAAAAAACATAGTTTGCGTTACATTTCATTCTTGGTATTGTGTATTCCATGATTTGGGGCAAACATATCCCACCTGTTACCTTTTTCCTGCTCCTTCTTTGCCTTATTTTGTATTGGCTGAGTTCCAACCCACCTCTCCCTCCCTTCTCCAATCTTTCTTCTCTCTTCCATCTTTGCAAATTGTATGGTTTATGTCTATTACTTTAGTGATTTCATAGCTATTTAAAATGTATAATTAACTATATCTAAAGTTATTCAACATTTTACCCATTGCTCAAGCAATAAAAGGACTTCAGAAACTCCAACTTACTTGCCTTTGTTTTGAAATATCTTCAGTCTACCTCGTTTCCTGGTGTCCCCACCTTCAGCAAATTAATTATTATCATTGTTTCAGCCTGGGTTCCTTAGAGAGTAGGGTGTAATATAAATAGTTTATCTGGAAGTATGTTAGCTGAGGAACAGTGGAGTGAAATAGGGAAGCCATTACAAATATGGGTTGCTAAGTTAGCTACTATTAGAAGTGACTGGGTGTGTATTCTTTTAGGACCATAGAATGAACCTAATTTAGTGAGTCTCAGACTGTCAACTTCGGTTAAGAAGTAGTGTGGGGGGTGGGGCATTATTAATTCACTCCCAGTTCCCTTTGGTCAAAAGTTCTGGGGCATTCTTTGAGGCATTAATTACTTGCTGGTCATGTGTTGACCATGTACAAGAATTCCAAGGGGAGAAAGTGAATGGTCCAGGGCTGTGAGGCTGAGTCGTGTGAAGCTGATTAAAGTCTGCCTATAATTTACTGGTGCCACTGTGGCTAGAACCAAAGGTATGACCAAGAGTATTTGAAGAGGCACATCAGAGATGTTCAATTCAATATTTGTTCTTGATTCTTAGATTATTTCCTTCTGCATGAAGGAGAGCCTTTGCAGTTTCCCTTAGTGAAGGTCTTTTTGTAGTGAAAATATCAGTTTTTGTTTTTCTAAGAATGTCTTTGTCTCCCCTCCTCCCCAGTTCCTGAAAGATTGCTTCCATATTGCAACATAGATAAAGCTCTGTGGTGAACATTTTTCCCCTCAAAACACTGACGATATCATTTCACTGTCTCTGGCTTCTATTGGTGATGTGAAGAAGTCAGCCATCAGTTTAATTGCCTTGTTGTTTTGAAGATGAGCTGCCGCTTTTCTCTGTCTGAAATTTTATTCTTGTTTTTTACTTTTTGCCATTCAGTTTCATTCTAATTGATCTGGGTGTGATGTCCTTCTAATTTCCTGTTTGCGATTTTTTGGGCTTCCTGCATCTGATCATTAGGGTTGCTTCATCAGTTCTGAAAAAATTTCAGTCATTATCTCTTTGCATATTGCCTCTTTCCTATTTTCTCTATTAATTCCATCTGGAACTTTGATTAGGTTGGCTCATGTTTATTTCTGACAATCTGTGTCCATATTTTCTATTTCTTTGTTCCTCTAGAGTGCATTCTGGATAGTTTTTTATTTTCCAGTTCACTAACTCTCTCTTTAGTGTTATCTGTTCTTTTGTTTAATCCATACACTGATTCCTTTAATGTAAATATTTTTCATTTATAGAAGTTCTATTTTGATCCTTTTAAAAATATGCTTGATCATTATTTTTAATCTCACATTCACTAATCAATATTCATGCTTTTATTATTTTTATTTAAATGGGTCAATGTTATTTATTTTATATCTGTAAAAGACTATCAATTTCTGAAGCACCTGTGGGCCTATATCTTATTTCTGTTGTTTCTCCTGATTCCCATTCATGGTGCCTTCTCTTCATGTATGCTTTGTAATTTTTCTTTTGTTTACTGTGGGTGCTCTATTTTCCTTATACCTTATAGAGTGCTATTCTCCAAGGACCAGGTTGAATTTTAACTTCTTTAGAGAGAATTTATATTTTCTTCCTGGTAGTTACCTGTTGGAACTACTTACTCTGGATCACTTTATATTAAATTAAGTTATCCAGTTTTATTTTATGATAATATAGGTAACACAGATTTGATTACTAACCTCTACGTGGGCCAATTGCATTTATAAACTATCAGGAGACATTTTCTTTTATTATTTCCTCTACCCAGAATCAAGATCATGGCAAGAAATTCTCTTTGATAACTACTACTATATGGCATATTTTATTTCAAGTTTACTCTTATGTTGAGGATAGAGACTTTGGAATTCAATGCAAGCATCTTTTACTACATCTTCCACCTTGAATCACCTCTGATTTTGTCTCCTGTCTGCTGCTCACATTGTATCTGTCAAGGAAGAAACCTGAAATTTCCAAAGCTTGACAGAAACTTGGAGCAAAAGCCATATTTGGATTCCATAGGGTCCTGCTCCTTTGTTTTTAGTTTCATGGATTTCTTTTTTCTTTTTTTTAAATTTTATTTTATTGTTTAAAGTATTACAAATAGTAGTACATATGTCTCCTTTTTTTCCCCATTGACCTTTCCCCGAATGCCCTCACCCCACCCCCCTCGTTTTTCTTTTTTTAAAAAAATATTTTTATTGATTTCAGAGAGGAAGGGAGAGGGAGAGAGAGAGAAATTGAAACATCAGTGATGAGAGAGAATCATTGATTGGCTGCCTCCTGCATGCCTCCCACTGGGGATTGGCCCACAACCCAGGCATGTGTCCTTGACCAGAATGGAACCTGGGACCCTTCAGTCTGCAGACCAATGCTCTATCCACTGAGCAAAACCAGCTAGGGTTAGTTCCATGGATTTCTTAATACCATGCTCATTCTCTTCTTTTTAGTTTCTTTTCCTTCAGGTTGTTATTTCTTTCTTCCCCTACTTCTATTATTTCCCTTCTTGTACTATCTTTTCTCTTTCTTCATAAAATAAAAATTAGAAAGAATCTAGTATCAATGATTTATACTTGGTGAAAGATTGATTTATTACATTTTAATGTAGTTGTAATCTTTCAGTCACCTTTTACATATCTTTTTCTGTTACATAAAAGTAGGACTTTCTCCCCTCTTGTTTGCTGACATTTGAAATTCTTTTAATAGGGGACAAATTGCTTTTGGGTATGAATACTACTGAATCTCATTTTCTGCAAGGATGTGCTGATGGTAAATGTAATTTAATATTTTAGCTGTAATAATAACTTCTTTCTATTGGACAGTTGGTATATGCCTGACACCAGGCTAAGTGTTTTACCTACATAACTTTAAACCTTCAAACCACCTGGTTAGGTAAATAACATTGCATTTAATTTATTGATGATGAAGAAGACTGAATATTAAGTGAATGAGCTGATTTAGCCAAGTTTACACAGTCTGGCTTTTCTGGTCTCTAAACCTATCTTTCCTTTCCACTGTCCCACACTCTGTTGAGTAATTGGACTTACAAAAACTGCCTCACCATCTCTCTCCTTTGTTGACTGCTAACTCTTAAATGGAAAGACTTAGTTCAAGTTGTGTTTTTAATTTATAAAAGTTCTATTTTAATTCTTTGTCAAATCTGCCTAGTCATTCTTTTTAATCTCTCATTAAAAAGAATAGGAGGTTTGTTTCCAGATTCTGGGTGGAGGTTGGAGGTCTTGAAATGGGACATTGAGCCACATGTATATTCACTTTCTATCCATGTGTCTTCCAACACCTGGAAGTCTAGCTTATAATTTCCCTGCTTTCAAACTTCCCCAAACCCAAATTTTACACCGTCCTTTTATCTAATTATTTAATTTTTTTGAACAGGTGATATTATTTCAGTTAGTGTTGATGATATGATCAGACAATAACTGGCTCGCCTACTGACATACTGGAATATATCCCTAATGCCTCATATATCTCCAGCTATGGTAGTAAAGATTCTGATAATAAAGTGTGTTGTTTGAACAGAGCTTCTTCATTAATAGAGGCATTACTCGACTTCTCTAATAAAATCCTTTTTGGATGGGAGCCAGGATGGACCAGCCTTGTGCTGCAACCTGCCCTATTCCCTCAGAGTGGTTCCAGAGCACTGCTCCCTGCATTCGGTCACTGATTCATGCTCTCCTCCCCCCCAGGCAAACCAGGACAATGCGGGTGGATGGGGAAGCCAATTAAATGCTTTGAATTTTAAGACAAACTATTATAAATAAAGCTCCCATAACTATAAAGCAGTTTATGGTATTTTTCAATGAACAAGTTTAAATGAAGAGTAGAAATTATGGTTAGCATGCATAGTTTATATAAACATGGTATTAAATTCTGTATATAAACGTCTGTACAATATAGAATAGTTTAGGGTTGCAGCTCCCATATTTTACAATATCTTCTGAACTGCTTATTTAATTAGTTACTTTCTCTGTTCTAAGGAATAACTCCACAGGAGGAAGCCCTGTAGAGAATCAGAGGTGGGGAAGCCTGGGCTGGGCTCCAGGGGGCCAGCCTGTGCCCCTTTGGGTTCCCAGCAGTCACATGCAGGAGTTCAGTACACCTCTCAGGACGTGCAGGGACGAGCTGGCATGGCAGGTTTGGCTCTGCAGTCTTGTGGTTGCCCAAGATGTATGCTATTCATTATTTTGGGGGAAAATTACTGGTATATTTATTCTATGGAGTTTGGGATTGAAAGATGATTAAAATGCTGTTGTTAGCTTGGGGAGATATGACACTAAGTTATAATAAACTAGGGGTAGCTAAGCTTTTTACTAAATTATGGACAAAGACTTATGAGAAGAAGGAAGGGAAAAAGGTCCTATTCAGGGGTATTAGGGCAAGTAAGTGCAATTACTATTCTTAGACATGAGCAGAGCAAGGCTGATGGGCCAGGTAGAGAAACTCACCAGGACAGAAAGCCCCGGATACCTAGCAAGGGACAAAACTGGGAAAATAAGACCTCACCCCCAGGGTAACCTATCCTCTCCTAGCATATCACTGGTCAGGTGATTTAGACCCCCTGACCTTTTTCTCCCTACAAATAACATCTAGGCCTCAGTTGTGTTTCAGCTCCAGGCCCAGAAATGCAGCAAAACCAGAAAAGTGACATTGTGACTATCTCAGGACCAGCGACATTGACTGATGACCCCCTGCCCTGGCACCAACCAATCAGTGGAGATCACCACCCTGAAAGAGCACACCTGGAAAGCTGATGAATATTCCATTAAGACCCTCCCCCCTCCCCTGAGACCTCCCCCTAAGATTCCCACCTGCAAGGAAGAGATAAATATGCTCAGGACAAAGGACCCAGTGCACTCTCTCCCTCCAAGGAGCATGCCCATGCCATTCCCCCACAGGAAGGTATCCCCCAACCTCTAAGGGACCCCATGAGATTTGCAACCAGGGGAGCAACGGGCAGCGGCAGCTCATTCCGGGCTGATTCCCTGAACCTGTCTCCAAGGCCTCCTTTGAGCCAAAGCAGCCCAGGCCCTCCTGTTGCTTCTTCTATGCCCTTCCTTGTTTTACTGTCCTTAGTATATTTTTGCCGCCATCATGGATCCAATACCCTTTGGCTCAGTGCTGTGTACCCCTCCCTTTGGATACCCCCATCTCCTATCCCTTTTTCCTTAAATAAATGAAATTTTGTTAATCACCATCTGAGATGGCTATTTAGCCTGCCTGAGTACCACTGACTTTAACCTTTCAACTATGGTTAAAAATTTATTGTAATACTTAAAATAAAACCCTCTGCTATTTGGATGTTGTATAATTGGGCACTGTACCTATCATTAAACCTGCATTTAAAACTAATGAGTAAAATAGAATCAGAGGTATGAATGGAACAGGCTGACAGATGTCAGGGGGAGGGGGTTGTGGGGGGAACTGGATGAAAGATGATGTAGAGAGTACATAGCTCATTGACAAAGACAACAGTGTGATGAAGGAAAGGGGTGGATTTGGGGACGGATGGAGGTGGGCAAAGGTGGGTTGGAAATGGGGGGCAACTGTAATAGTGTCAACAATAAAAAATAAAATAAAATAAACCTGCATTTAGATCTTCTTAGCTTCAATGCAGAGAAAACAAAGCAAACAAAACCAACTGCAACCAAAAGCCATCAAAATTCAAACCCAATGTGCGTGGAAGGGAGCAGAGCTCCGTTTTCTGCCCCCACCCCTTTTCCTCCAGCCTTCAGACTTCTCCAGTGGGAATCCAATCTGCATGGAGAAGTTGAAAGGAGACACTTGCACTCTAAACACAGACTCGGCCAGGAACCGCATGTAAAATGCAGACATGTGACTCTTTACTGGTGTACTTTCTCTGTGGTGTTTCCACAGGGCAGCTCCTCTCATCAAAGTGACACCCCACCTCATCAGAGGGCAAAAGCAAGCCCTGCCCTGCTCACACCCCTTCCTGAAGGGCGGCTCCTTGCCATTCCTTTCCTCAGGTCCTGGAGCTGCTGGCCTTCCTGACCAGACTGCTCCAGTTTGGTGGAGCGCAGGAACTTTTCTCCAGTCAAGTGTCTGGCAGGAAATGCATTGAACTGGACTTTATGGGAAGTCTGCTAAAAATACCTTCTTCAGTGTGGGGGCATTTCAAAGAGGAATTGAAACTGCTAATTTTAGACCATTCCCAAGGGAACATGTTTGCTGGGTCCAGGATGATGACCTAAGATCTCTCTCTCTCTCTCTCTCTCTCTCTCTCTCTCTCTCTCTCTTAATCCTCACTTGAGAATGTCTTTTTTTAAAAACTGATTTTAGAGAGAGAGGAAGGGAGAAAGAAAGAGAGAGCCAGAGGGGAAGGCAGAAGGAGAGAGAGAAAGAGAGAGAAACATGGATGTTTGAGAGAAATATCAATTGGTTGCTTCCTATATGCAGCCTGAGCAGGAATTGAACCCACAACCTAAGTATTGTGCCCTGACCAGGAATGAAACTCAAAATCTTTTTGGTGTAAGGGAAGATGCTCCAACCTCTTGAGCCACCTGGCCAGGGCTGAGCTGGCGTCTATTCCTGACTCTGTATAGAGCAGAGGGCAATGGGGCTGGTTGTGGTCTGAGCCTCAGGGTTTTGCTCCACTTGTCAGGTAGCCTGTGGTGGGTTGCGGCCTCTCAGATGAAATTGATGTAGCTTTTTGTATTTCTGTCCGGAATAGACTTGGAACAGGAAGAGACATTCCAGGATGTAAATAAAGGTCCACTTATCAGATACTTATTGTCAGAGGGATCCTTGAGACAGTTCATTGCTTGTCTCCCGCGTCCCCGTGTCTTCTTTCAGCAGGAGCTGGGTGTTTGGATGAACTTTAAAGCTTCCTGAGTTTTGATGTGGTGCTGAAACAGAAGCTTTGATGCTTCAAGCTGCTGACTGGAGAGGAAGTGCAGGGTTGAAAGCTTATCAGCAGATGTGCAGAGCACACAATGTCCAAAAGTGTTTCCCTCCAGAGGTTCCGTGATAGCACAGGGTAGACTAAATATTTATAAGAAGTGCTCAAGCGCTGGTCCCTGACTTCTGTCACGCCCAGCTCTCGGTGGCCCCGTGTCCACTGTGAGGTTGTCACCATACTGAACTCAAACCAGCCACGGGGGATGTTTTCTCTCTAGGCGTTTGCCTCTCCGTTTTCCTTACCTAGAATGCCCTTTGCTTCCTTTTCGTCCTGGTGTGTTAGTGGTGTAATGAAGTACTACACGTTGGGTGGCTTAAAAAAACACAGGAATGTATTGTCTCACAGTTCCAGAGGCTGAGGTCAAGGTTTTGACAGGACCCTGCTCCCTCTGAATCCTGTAGGGAAATTCTTCGCCTCTTCCTAGCTTGTGGTGGTTGGTTGGCAATCTTGGGCGTTTCTTGGTGTATAGATGCATCACTGCAGTCCTCCACCTCACGTGGTGATCTTTTGGTGAGACTTTACATCATCTTCCCTCTCTGTTAGTCTGGCTCTGTGTCTAAATTTCCCATTTGGTAAGGATGCCAGTCATACTGGGTAAGGGTCCACCCTAAAGGCCTCATTTTAGTTCGATTATCTCTGGAAAGACTGCATTAACAAATAAGTACACATTTTGAGGTATTGGGAGTTAGGACTTCAGCATACCTTTTTTTTTAGGTGGACACAGTTCAACTCATGACACCTGCCTAGTAGTATCTTTCCTGAGAACCCCGATTCTAAGCAGTCTTCCTGGTCCTCCAGGCTGAGATGAAATGCCCTTTCTATGAACTTCTTCTTTTTGAATCCTCCCGAGGATATGTTTTTATTGAGAGAGAGAGATCAATCAGTTGCCTTTGGGGATCGAACCTGCAACCTAGGTATGTGCCCCGACCTGGAATTGAACCTGCAACCACATGGGAGGACACTCCAACCAACTGAATCTCCCGGCCAGGGCTCTATAAACTTCTTTAACACTTGGTATTTCCCCCTATGATGGGACTTAATAAACCAGGTTGCCTGCCTAATTATTTGTGTTTCACAATAAATGGTAAACGGGAAGCCAGGACGCTGTTTTGTTTAGCAGTGCCTAGCGCATAGGGAGCACTCACTGAACTCACAGCAGCAAGACATGAAGTGTGTGTGTGGGGTGGGGGGGGGGGGGGGCGGAATTCTGCACCTGTGATTTTGCAAAATCTTTAACATTTGCAGGGATATTTTATATTGAAAAAGCAAGACAGTCCCTCAATTTACTAAGTCGATGATTTCATCTGAAAATAAACCAATGGCTATCCCTGGCCTTGGTAAGAAGACTTTGCAATGAGTCAGAATCCAATTGAGAAGTGGAAAGGGTGGTTTGAGTATGGCCACAGCCCTTTTTTAAAAGGTGAATTGGACAGGGCTCTGGGACAAGTGTCTCTGTAATAATGGGGTGTGTGGGACTGAATGCTGTTGAGGTGATTAGAACATGGGGAAGCTTGTCCCAACAGCTGGCTTCTATTCCTGACTCACCCTGGATTCCCTGTGACCTCCGGCAAATCACTTACCTTCCGACACTCTTTTAAGTGAGCTTTAAAGTAAGGATGGCAATTGTGACCATGTAAACACATGCAGTGTGATGAGGACCAATTTTTAGGATGGGCTTTAAAGAGATTTCCCTGAAAGCTGCTATTTACTTTAAATGTTGTGAATGTTATGAACTGGCAAACGGGCGATGTTAGCTAAAATATAAAAAAGGTAAAATAATTTGAATGAGTAGATTCAACTTCAGTAAGTTTAGAATCAAATATCTTTTTTCCCCCTCTGATAAATAAAGCCAGATGCGTCGAAAGCAAACTGCTTTATAGAAAAGAAAAAAAAAAAAAGTGATCCATCGCAATCTTATTTTCCCCCGTTTTGTTTTCTTGCTATAGAGAGCTAGCTGGAAAGTCGGCCCTTGGTGAGAGGCTGGATGGGAGCCCAAGTAGCAGAAGTGGAGAGTTTAAGGAAACAAGCATTGACTACACCAGTCCCCAGGGGGTTTTGACAGAGAAAACAGAGTTTGAGACTACACTGTTATCTGCATGAATTTCAGAGGACAGTAGCAGAAGCAGCTCCGGAATTGCAGTTTGAGAGGCTCAGTGTGGCGGCATTGTTGGTCAGGATGCTTGAAATGGTGCTTGCAGAGAAATTTATATTCAATTATAAAATTAAAATCAGACAGTTCAGAGGGTGGTGGGATGGTACTGCTAGAGATTATAGAAATGCTCCTGAAGCCTCCAGCTTCCCTCTTCAACACTATAATCTGCCAGTGGGAACTAGAGCCAATAAAAGGAGTGCATGCAACAGAAACATACAAATGTACACACAGGCACATTCCACACGAGGAAGATGCTCACTCCTTTCTTTTTAATGCTAAAGGAAGTAAATAATACACGCGGGTTCTTACAACAAGGTTTCTGATTTCCTATCAAACCCCTAGTCTAGACATTGACCGACTACTAATTTCTCATCAGTGTGTTAAGTGGTGTGGGGTTATTCAAAAAGGGAAGGGTGAGAAAATATGATGTCAAATTGTTTATAGTTGGTTATTCAGAGTAGCAGTAAGAGAAGGAAACAATTGTAGGATAATAACACAAGAAATATAAATCCCGTGATTAATTATGAGAAGTTATGTTGTAGTTGGTTATAAAAAGAGAGATCAGCCTTAACCGGTTTGGCTCAGTGGATAGAGCGTCGGCCTACAGACTGAAGGGTCCCAGGTTCGATTCCGGTCAAGGGCATGTACCTTGGTTGAGGGCACATCCCTAGTAGGGAGTGTGCAGGAGGCAGCTGATCGATGTTTCTCTCTCATCGATGTTTCAACTCTCTAGCCCAGGCATCCTCAAACTACGGCCCGCGGGCCACATGCGGGTGTTTTTGCCGTTTTGTTTTTTTACTTCAAAATAAGATATGTGCAGTGTGCATAGGAATTTGTTCATATATTTTTTTTAAACTATAGTCCGGCCCTCCAACGGTCTGAGGGACAGTGAACTGGCCCCCCTGTTTAAAAAGTTTGAGGACCCCTGCTCTAGCCCTCTCCCTCCTATCTGTAAAAAAATCAATAAAATATAAAAAAATAAAAATAAAAAGAGAGATCTTTAATGTATAGAAGTATGTAGTACTTGAATGACATTGTTTGGCTCAAGGTTATTTTGTTATAATGTTGATGAGAAAAACAAATCATCAATTCCCAGCCAGGGCTACTGTGTGCAGTTGGCACGTTCTCCCCATATCTGTGTGGGTTTTCTCTGGGGACTCTGGTTTCCTCCCACATCCCAACGATGTGCACATGAGGTGAATCGATGTGCCTACATTGTCCCAGTCTGAGTCAGTGTGGGTGTGTGTGAGTGCGTCCTGCCGAGGAAGGGCATCCTGTCCAGGGCATAGATTCTGGCCACCTGAGACCCTGAACTGGGATTAGACAGTTGGAAAATAATTATCTTGTTTTTATTTATCTTTCTTAAATATATGTATAGCTCACATTTATCCCAGTGTTTAATATTAGAAGTGTTTTTGGGTCTTTTTGGCGATGTTTCTGTGACCAGAAATATGATGTAGGAATTTAATTCTCTATCAATTAGCTATAGTAGAATTGGTTTCGTTATATGTTGTTTCCCTTAAAGTCTCAGTTTTCAAGAACTTATGGAAGACATTAAGTGAGGACTTACTGTATTCAAGATCATTATGGAAAATATGAGACTTCAGCTGGACCTTGAGGGAGATCTGAGTTGGCAGAGGGGATGGGGTAGGCCAGGGATGGCAAATCCATGTGTCTGGATACTTACTGTCTCCTCCTTTGTCCATGGCAGACATTGTTAATCCATCAGCCCATAGCAGAGTTTTCTTTCCTTAGAGAACTATCCACATACTGGTTTCTTAGATTAATTTAAATAAATGGTTTATTTTCCTTTTATGCTACAGTCTAGTGTAAACGTTAAGCCTTGCTCATCTCGGGACCTACTGAGCCAGGCACATAGAAGAGTCTCATTGTGGCCACCACAGAAAGTGCTCATTCATAAAAGAACTTCCCATTCAGCTATGAGTAAGGAGCTGGCTGATACTCTGCTTTAGGGATTCGCCGTTGCTGCAGCCTTTGACCCAACGTCACACTCTTCTCTCAGCCTCCAGCCAATGACTGAGCCCAGTGTGGGAGCCAGGGCTGGAACTGTGCTATTTGCAGTGTTTGCTCTGGAGCTCCCCTGCATTAGCTTGGCTGAGTATCAGGTATGCAATGCAGCCTGCTTCCTCCCCCTTATCGTTCACAGGCAACACCTGCCAGCCAACCTCTTGCACTCCTAAGGCACTCTTAGTGTCTGCTTCCGGAAGGGTTCCCATGGACTCAGCAAAAGTTGGTGGGATTAAATTGAGTTCATAATAAGTTTTTACTGGGTCCACCATATTGTGCCTCTAGCTCCAAGTTGAGCTTCATTCTTTCATTCTACAATATTCTCAGCACCAGCAACGTTTTGGGCTCTGAGACAGATGTTGGAAATTCAAAGAGGAATAAAGCTGATCCTGTCCTGGCCTGTGTTGCATAGTGGTTAGAGCATTGCCCCTCACACTGAAGGGTCTTGGGTTTGATTCCCGGCCAAAGGCACATACCAGGGTTGTTGCATGTCTGATGCCCAGCCTGGTCAACGAATGAATGCATATGGGAGGCAACGAATGGATGCATCTCTCTCACATTATCTCTCTCTCTCTTTCTCTCTCTTCCCCTTCTCTTCCTGTCCCCCTCCCTTTCACTCTCTAAAAATCAATGGAAAAAAAAATCCTCAGTGAGGATTAAAACAAATAAATAAAAGCTGGTCCTTACCTTTGATAAGACAGATTCATAAACACGGATGTAGAAACTAGACTTAAGAGATTCAAGACTATTCTCCTCAGTGGTCAGCTGAGTTTTGAATCCAAAAAGGGGGTTTTGGTTATAAAGGATGAATCTGTAACACTTAAATGCACTCGTGTCCACATTACTTTGTTCTAGTTCATATTCCCAGAGGGAAATCTTTGGAACACGAACCCCTCAGGTGTGCTTCAGGGAACGAACATGTTCAACATAGGTTTCTTTACTGCAGATCAGGAGGAGTCTTTTATAAGCTTAGTTACGTTGTGCATTTGCAAGAGCAGGTCAAATAGTCCATGTTTTCCGAACTCATTTGGCTCAGGAGTTGTTTTACAGTACACCGTTGAGAAATACTATCCTGCCCAGTTAAATCAATTGTTTATTACTGACTACAATCCATAGCTAGCATCCATTTGACGTTTTCTATCTGCTAGTCACTGCGATCCTGGGAAGGAGGCGCCATTATTGACCCCAGGTTCCCGATGAGAAATAAGTGGCTTGCCCTTAGCTACACAGCCATGCCTTGCACCACTTCCCTGCGCTGTCCTGCCTCCCAGTGTCTCTGATATGTTGAGACCAGTGATCCTGCCCCTTTCTGAGAGGAGGGACATATGACTGAAGTTCACCAAGGACACAGAAAAAGCGTTTGTGAAAGAATTGCAAGTGCTTTACTCACCTGGAGTGACTGGGTTTTGTGCAATTCAGTGGGACATAGGCACGAAGCCCTGAGAAGAAGGCTGGTTTGGATGATGGTTAGTGGGAGGGATGAGCAGGCCAAGCATCAATGCTTCCATCTGGCGGTCTGGCCAAGAGGGGTTCTCCCTTCTGGGAATCCACATCTTTAGGGCTGATTCTCCCTTCTCTCCAATGCCCCTTCACCTCCTTTTTTGGTACTCTCTCTGTTTTTCAATGCCCCAGCACTCTGTCCCTCGTACCCCAACACATACTATCAGATAGAAGGCGGCTGATATGGAAAGAACAAGGGCTTTACAACGAGGATTTAGATCTTCCTTGTATCACTTGCCAATTGTTCAAGAGACTTAATCTTTCTAAGCCTCAGTTTTCACTTGAGTAACATGGTGCTGCAAAAACTGTCTGCATCACAAGATCATTGGAACAACGATTCAAGAAACTAATATATGTAAAGTACTTAGTACACAGTGGGCACTTAATAAATAGTGTCTGCTGTAAAGTCTTCCTCTCTCTAGCTGCTTCTGAAATTAAATTGTCACCTCTTACACTGAATATTCTCCCACATGTCAAGGGGGGTGGGATCTAATTTCAGGAACCACGCAGGTAGTAGGGAAAGGAAAAAAAAATTTTTTGCAAGGAGGATGGTGGCTTTTAGATCCTCTCCAAATAAAATCCCTCTGTGTACAACTTCTGTATGGACCTCCCACCTGTCACAGAGGCCAGCTGTGGTGTGTTTTGTGGTGATTCTGGCACGGCAGGGCCAGGGAATCTGCATGTGCTTCTTGGGTTTGCTGGCCCATGGCTTTCTCATGACTTTCTCCTGTCACCTCCATACCTTGCCAGTAATTTGAGTCTTTGAAGAGGCAGACAATGAGCATTTAGTGGGCTCTAATGTCTATTCTGTGGCTTTATTTGCCTCTTTCCCAGAGGCTGAGCGTTTGTGTCTACGGGCAGAAGATCGATTGCTGCATTGTGCAGCGGAAATGAAAAGGAGACATTCTTTCCTCTCGAGCTCTGCCCGGCATTGGCGGCAGCGAACGGCCTTGTCTGAGCGGCCGCCTGTCCTGGGTGTGTGGACACGGCAACTGTAATTGCACACTTATCTCCGAGACAAAAAAATAAATGAAATTGCTGTCTAATTTATTCAGATGGCTCTCAAAATGCAGCATTTCATGTATTGATTTGATTCCCAGGAACCAGAAAGTAAGCATGAAGGCTTTGGTAAGGAAAATTACTTCGGCACAAAGTGAGTCTTCTTCTTCTTCTTCTTCTTCTTCTTCTTTTTTTTTTTTTTTTTGTAGCCACAGTAACTAATAGCTTAAGATATAAGATAAAAATAACGTATTTTGTAATTAATATTTTAATTCACTAAGATGGGAACTAAATGGTGACTAGACTTCTCTTCCCCTTGATAATAATGAACCCAGGCAATTTCCAACGAAGGAGAGCAGCCAGGAGTTTAATACCTTTGATTAAGAACATGTTTCCACAGCGGCTATTATGTTCCTATTTAAAAGAGCAAAACAAAACCTAGGCTTTTTTTTTTTTTTTTTTTTTTGGAACTGCAGGGAGTCTTATGGCATCAAAAGAAGAGAAGAAAATGTTTAAGGATAATTAAAGGCAATTTGCCTCATCAGGTCTTTTTCCAACGCCTTTTTCTTCTTCTCCTCCTTCTCCCTACAATACTTGCTAATTGCTGTTTCAGTGACCTGAGGATTTTTTTGTCTTCGAGTAGCTTACCTATTTGGCTGTTGCCTGTACTTATAATTGACTGCATAAAACAATGAATCTCCATCAGTTCATTCAAAAAGCAGAATATGAGTTACTCCCTGTCTTATGGCACTGGCTAGTTAGACATTAGAAAAGCTAAAGGTAAGACATGAATTACATGTGTTAATTCAATTCATCTCCCAAAGAATGCCATAAAGTGGCATCAGCATGGAAAACCAGAGTCGTTTTCTTAGGGTCCACTGTTTAGGGTGAGATTGGAACTCTAAGCTTTGTTTTCACTTTATTACCTCAAGTTAAGCTTTCTCTGTTTCTTTTTTGTTTTGTTTTGCAAATTGTTTAATAACCACAACAAATGAGCACAGAGAATGCCCTGAACAAAACAACACAATAAAGGTTCCCGATCAAGGGGGTCCTTAGGCAAGGCTGAAGGTTTCAGTCTCTGGTATGGGATCCAGGCTGCAGTCCTTGTTTTTGGATGGACCACTGGGTGCGTGGCACAGTCCATGCTTTACACAACTCGAACAGAATGGCCGTGGACCAGGTGGAAGTAGATGAAGTGTTCGTTTCATGTGTCAGGTCATTCCCGAAGTTCCTCCCTATGATGCAGGGCCAGGTGGGGTTCTTCTTATGGAACTCCTTAATGTGGGCCACAATACGCTTCTCTAGGTTGTAGTTCTCCAGCGCCCTAACAGCACATTCCACGGAGTCCTGACGCACCCCCTCCAACCTGGGGGCGGTTTTGATCCCCATCTTTGGGTTGCACGTGGTTCCCGGGGAGCGGGGGCTGGCCCACTGCAGGGGTCTCCTGGGGGAGGGGCTGACGAGGCTCAGACCCAGAAGGAGAAGCCTGCGCTCACCGAGCCCATGAGCATCTGCAGCTTTCTCTGTTTCTTTACCCATTTAAAAACCTTGCATTTAGAAATGTCATTCGGTTTGAATGCCCCTGGCATGCACTTAAGTGTACAACACTTAGGTTGCAAAAAGCGAA